>NW_024349804.1:4564238-4915892 GCF_902729225.1 Pteropus medius | reverse complement strand
AATGAAAGGACTCAACGAATTTTTCGATTTTATAACAGTACCAGATAAAAGTAGGTTTAGCTATTTTCTAGTTTAAGGGAAGCTTTTCTTCATAAATGTTTAGAACTGGACTCTCCTTTGAGGTTGTAATATAATTCGTATTTTAAAGCATAGACTCTTTCATTCTTGTGGGGTATCTATTCCTGTGATTATATGATAAAAGTTATGGACCCTACTATGGGAAGAATATATATATGCACATACATTCAAAATATTTCAGAGTTCAATAACTCAATTTCCTCCTTTCTGAAATGCTCTCATTAACCCTTGAGAACTCATGAACCTCTGCTTTTGAGAATGATATTGTCTTCCAAAGCTAAATGATTGTCCCAGTAATTCCAAATTTTTCTCTTCTCATTCCAGTGCACAAAACAATGAAGAATGCTTATGGAATTTCAGAGAGGATGGCTCTTTAGAGGCATAATTTAGTCATTTTGAAGGATGGAGATAGTCGTGCTCACCAAAAATTCCTTCTGTTTCCTCTTAGAGATGCACTCTAGTTTTGTACAACCTTTGTAGAGATAAGACTGAGACAAGCCAAGGGCTGTACAAAGAAAACAGACTTTGATATTAATTGTATATGAAACCCAGCAACGGGTCAGGCCCAAACATAACAAAAATGGGACGATCACAAAAGAACGAGTTGGCCAAAGCAAACAAAGCCCTATTATTCCCTCCTGACTCCTCTGCAGTGTGTAGTGTATATTGTTAACAGCATGGTTGACTGAACAAACATTCTCAGGATATGAACCCTCCCAAGAAAGCCAGGGTGAAGCCACAAGCCTCCAACTTGATGAAGCCAGAGATTTCACAGGACTGGCAAGGCTGTCACCTGATTTCTTTGTGCCACCATATTTCTTATTTTCTCCTCCTTGAATCTCAAATCGCCCAAGATCTGGTTTCTGTCCAGGGAGGGCCAAAGTGCTTGCAGATGGTTTTACCACCTGTGGCCATGGAGATCCAGCCAAAACAATGCTCTCTCTGGACCGTCTGGCTGGGGATTTGGGTAAATACTAAGAGATGACTCAGAGACAGGAGCGGAAGCGGACTGTTTCAAATGCTAGGGAGAGTAGGGAATGGCAATTAATGCACATGAGTGACTTCTTCTTGCCTCCTGCCTCTCTTTATCTCTTTGAGATAAAGGCTGTCCACTTTAAATTGCACAGTATAATTAAGAACAACTGATTATGTGGGATTTGTATATTCTCGTTTTTAATATAATCTTGAGACTGCTTCTTCCTCTATTTCCCAGTGAATCTTTCTCCTGGGCTTTTATGCTTCTTGTCAAGAAGTTTCCTGTATCTCCCTTTCCTAGGACAGTACAGACATCTGAAAAGGAGAGAAAAAAGTACTTCGGATCATCCTGCTAAAACGTTGTGTCAAGAGCTATGTTTTATTTATTTATTTAGTGCTTCCTCTGTGTCATATACTGTGGTAAGCATTTTACGTGGAAAATTCATAATCATCACGACTCTGCAAATGTTTTGTTTTATGCATTTTTGGTTGAAGAAATTGAGGCATGCAGATATTAAGTGACTTGACAATCTTATCTGTGAGATATAGAAAATACCTCTCAGAAGGACCAAGTATTGTGACAATTAAAAGCAACATTTATGGGCCATATGCTCTATGCCATGACTATTACAAGTACTTTGTCTATATGAACATTTTATCATCACCAGAATTACATGACATAGTTCTATTTTAACACATAAGAAAACTGAGAACTCAAAGTCAAGTTGATGGCAAGTGCAATGGCTCATTTTATGTGTCAACTTGTCTAGTCTATGGTGCCCAGTGTTTTGGTCAAACGTCAATCTAGATGCTACTGTGAAGGCATTTTTTAGATGTGATTAACATTTACATCACTTTGAGAACAGCAGATTACCCTCCATAATGTGAGTGGGCCTTAGTCAAGCAGTTGAAAATGTTAGGAGCAAAGGCTGAGGTTCCCTGAAGAAATTCTCCCCAAGACTACAACATAACACACATATTTATTACTAGAGTCAGTATTATAATCTAGATGTACCTAGATTTAGACTTATATCTAGCTATATATATCAATATGAATAGATAGATGATAAATAAATAGATGGATAGATAGATAATCATGAAAAAGAAATCACATGTCCTAGCCCAAAGGCAATTGGGCAAGAAAGTGTATTCTGTCTACTGGAAAACATGACAAGTGCAGGGAACAAATAACTAATCATGAACTTATAATATAATCTACTGCATTTTGAGGTCCATAATCCTTGCAGTACAACACTACCAATAACTACGAGAGAAGATGAACATCATCATATGCTCCTTCTATAGCTGCTTAACTAAATAGTGATCAATTGACCTTACAAAAAGGCAGTCTATGTCATTACCTGTAGGAAAAACTCATCCTGAGGATAGCATTATAAAGCAGGAAACTGGAGAGAAAACAGGGAATTTTCAAGTAGGCTTTCTGAGTCATCATAATACAAATGTATGTAGTTTATCTACTTGTGCGAAAAAATCACAAAATTCACTGATTTAAGTAATTTTTCAACTTTTTCCAACTTCGTTTAATTTCATAGGTGGTCATGTTTGCTCATTGAAGATACACTCAGTAGATATTAACCTTAAAAGGTATTGAATTTTATAATTGAGATATTTGGACTAATCACTCCCACCCCACCCCAAATCCTCAGCGAAGACTTTCCTTCTATTTTTTCTCTTTGTAACATCTGGATAGAAGAATACTAATATCTTCTTGAAAAATGCTTGGAGAGCATGGCCACCCATGGTCAAAGTTAGTCATGTAATTTAATTTACCTAGCTGGTTTTAAAACATCCAATTGTTTTAAAATTGATGAAATTCAATCTGGTGTCTGCTTTGCTTTCCTTTTAAGCTAGAGGTGTGTGTGCGTGTGCGTGCGCGCATGTTAAATATCCTCAGCCCTAAGTTCTACTTACTGCTATCAGTTAAATAAAAAAATGTATAAATATTCAACATCTCAGATATTGAGATGTTGTGGTCTTATATAAAAGGCATTATATAAACATGAATTCACTTAAAATTAATTAGACATTTGGACATGTAAAGAATATGTAGTTAAATATTTTAATTGCCTCACTTTCACTAATGGTTGGTAGGGGTACATAGGCTCTGTATTAAGGTAAACATTGCTGGGAGGTGAGGGAATGGGGACTTGTTATTCAATGGATATGAGGTTTCAGTTATGCTAGATGAATAAGTTTTGGAGATCTGCCGTATAACATATATGTTATACCAAATAGTTAACAATATGGTATTGTGTACTCAAAGTTTGTTAAAATGGTAGATTTTATGTTAAGTGTTCTTTCATACACATATTCACACACACACGCACACACACGCACACACAACCAAAGTGACACATGGACATTCTGGTAGGTGGTGGATGTGAATAAGTTACATTACTTTGATTGTGGTGATGGTATTTGTTTACTTATGTCTAAACTCATCAAAATTGTGCACATTAAATATGTGTGATTTTTTTCATAGTAATTTTACCTCAGTGAAGTTATTAAAAATTCCAAGACTTCATTAACTTAATCCTCAAAACTGAATATTAATATAGGTGCTACAACCCCAATCTATTTATGAGTCTCAGCTACTAAATGATAGTAACATTTGTATGTGTCAAAATACAGTCTGTTTCTTCCTAGGTCTACCAGAGTTTCTTTGGTTTAAAAGAAGCTATACTTATTTCTGTGGTTCTCTTAAGCATTACCTTATATCATAGGGCTGTGACTAGATTCAAAATAATAATTACAATAATAGCAACAACACAATCTTTACCCTCTGAGAGTCGATGGGGTAATTTCTGTGACACCTAGATGAACATGCTGCTCATCGAGCAACTTAGATAGCTTTAAAACTCTTGCAGGCACATGCTATTAATAAATAGAAAATTTTTTTTATTTTTTTTTTACACTGCAGCTCCAAATGTATATAATGCAGCATTTGTCTCCAGTTCAATGACCTTAGGAGAGATTAAGCAATTTGGTCTGTTTCTAGGTGCCAAGTCAGTTGAACTCAACCTGGAATTTTATTCTTAGTGTAAAATGAGATAAAATAGGTGAGGTGCATGTTTTGTAAGTTGGAATACACTGTAAGGATTTAATTATAGAAGAACTTAAAGCAATAATTCCATAACTTCATTAACTGTATTTATAAGAGATTCTTCTTCCGTGCTATGTAGCTGCATGGGAGAAAACAAAGAAAGAATGAAAATAAAATTTTAAAAATGATATGTCTAACACATAATTTATAAAATAATTGATACTCTGATTTCATTTATTATGTCAACACTGTTTATCATCATGGAAAATTAGAAGGATCATAAATATCCCAAAATGGGTAAAGTTTCTCAAATTTTGACATGACTATAAATTTCAACATTAGGATGTTATCAGTACAAGATACTCTTGTTATAATACATATTGGATAAATAGTGCAAGTCTACCTATAAAATATAGTGATAATAGTGAAAAAAGAAAAATGAAACGTAAAATGTTAACATTAGTTGCATTCGAGTGATAGGAATGTTTAATTTTCCTTTTATTTAACAAATACTGATATAATACATACTAGTTGGCAGCCATGTTTCTTAGCATGTTGTTAATTTATTGAATCCTTCAAATAAGCATATGGGAGAAGGAACATGCATTAGTTGTTTATTACTGTGTTTAAAAAAGTCACCATGGGCTAAGCGGTTTAAGAGAAAATCCATGTATTATGGCACAGTCTCTATTGGTCAGGAGTCTACGCACAGAGTAGTTGGGTCCTCCACTCAGTGTCCCCTTGAGCTGTGGTTGCACTTTGACAGGACTGTGTTCCCATCTGGTTGCTCAACTAAGGAAGCTCAACTAAGCATCCAAGATTCAGATGTGGGCAGAACTCATTTCCCGTGGCTTTATGATTGAAGGTCCAGCCTCTGACTGTCACAGGGACGCTATCCTCAGGTCTTAGAAGCCACCTGCAGTTCCTTGGCACTTGGCCTTCTGTCCAGGCCATTCACAAAGTTGCTGCTTGTGTCCTCAAGGTCTACAGGGGATTTCTCTTTCTGCTAGGACAGAGTCTTACCTACTATAGTGTGGTCGTGGGAATGACGTTCCATCTCCTTTGCCATATAATGTAGCCTAATCAGTAACATCCCATCATGTTGCCATATTCGACTGATTAGAAGTAAGCACTCAACAGGAGGGAATTATACAAGGATATGATTCATGGGAAGTCAGTCTACTTTGCATCAGCCATCCAATATTTTTATTATCATTTTAAATATGAGAAAATTAAGATTCAGAGAGATTGAGTAGCTTACTTATGTTAATAGTGAGTGACTTTAAAAGTTGGAATTCGAACTCAGACAATATGAATCCAGGGTCCTTGCTCTTAATCTTACTTATTCTAACATTGAATATACATTTCATATATCTTGAGTGCCTCCAATGTGTTAGGCACTATGACAAACATCAGTCCTTGACCTCGGAGGGTATATTGTATAGTGGGGATATCATACACCCAGGAGGGCAGCAAACATAATAGGGTACAAAGATGATACTTAAAGAAGTGTAGGGTGTTGTAGAAGCCCAGAGAAGGGGCAATTAACCTGGAATTGTAGGGTGAAGGGGGAGTTCCAGGAAAAAGTAACTTGCAAGCTGTGGCTAGAAGGATGGGTAGGAAGCGAGAGGGACAGGGAAATGAGTAAAGGTAGCAGGTAGGTGACGTGCCTCAAGAGATGGAAGGAACAAAGTTCAGAGGTCCAATGGTGAGGGACCCACTCTGGCCAGAAATGAGAAGCATTTCCAGAGCTTCAGCCAAAGATCGTACCCTATGGAATGGTGTAACTGGGAGATATAAAACTCCCAGGTTAGGGAGTGAGCGGCTTGTGAAGGGACTTGGCTTTATATTAGACAGTGGGAAATCATTGAAGAAAAAGCATTTTCTCAATTATGTAAACACTTAACTAGCTGCAGATAGGAGGACAACTGGAAGCTGGGGTCCCAGCTAGAATGTGGTTATAATGATCCAAGTAACAGAGAATAATGATTTGGGCCGGGTTAGTGAGATTTGGGTTGAACAAAAAAAGATAAAGAATATCTTTATGCCATTTGTCTCTTTTACAGTTTTTTTTGTATATTTCTTGTAAATTATAGTTAAGAAGCATACCTCACTTTTAATTTCAGAAAAATGTGCTTTAAATAAGGAGGCAATAAAGCGGATATTCTCCTCAAACACAGTGCTCTACTAATTTGCCTATTAAAGGTTTTCTCATTTACTCAGAGGAATAATTTTTACCAGCTGAGAAACTTCTGCATCCTTTTCTACCATCTTTCTTAAAGAGATTAGGGTTTCATAGTGAAAAGCTGCTTCATTAGTGCTAATGGCCTCCCTGTCACGTGAATCAATCCAGAATTAATTTCCCCTGCTTATCAGGAGGAGATCAAGAGCCCCAAGAACCTGTCTCTCAGGGCCACCAGGTGTGAATGCCAGAGTATTCCCAGAAACGGGCTAGACAATTTATATGTCAGCAAATAGTACGACTGGGCCACATAAAAGGACAGAGTGAGCCACTGAATGTGATTCTCAGGATTATTTCCTACCCGGCAGGTCAAAGAAGTGTGGCATAAAAAAGATTGCCACAGACACTCTGAAGTCCTGAATTTGGGGGTATCTGCCTCATTTTCATCATCTCAGAAAGTTCTGTAGGATTGCCTCAGTAAATGCCTTTTCTCCAGGTTTTACAACGGCACGGCTAGAGTTTAGTTCCTCGTTCCAAATGGCACTGAGACCTGGGTGTGCTTGAACCCTCATCAGTCTTAAAACACTGTGCTCCACCAGGCTATCACCTGGAGGCATCTGAGAGAGATAGTAGGCTGAATGATGAGTATCTAAAAATATCAATTCTTAATCCTTAGAATTCGTGGTTCTTAACTTATTTGGGAAAAGGGCCTTTGTAGATATAATTAAGGATTTTAAGATGAGGAGATTACTCTCAGTTATGCAGATGGGCCCTAAATGGCATCACAAGTGTTCTTATACGCCGAGACAAAAGGCGGCAACACAGACACACAGAAGAGAAAGTGATGAGAGGATGGAGCAGAGAGAGATGCAGCCAAGAGCGAAGGAATGCCCGCAGCCACCAGAAGCTGGAAGAGGCAAGGGATGGATTCTGCCCTAGATTCCACACTGGCTGTGTGGCTCTGCCGACGCCTTAATTGCAGACTTCTAGCCTCTAGAACTGTGAGAGAACACAATTATGTTGTGTGTTCACACAACATAACACAATTATGTTAAGCCACTCAGTTTGTGGTAATTTGTTATGGAAGCCTTGGGAAAGTGACACAAGAGGGACAAGGTAAGGTTAGGATACATTTTGTGTAAATTAAGAAAGGACTTCTCTCTCCGAATGGACAATATTTCACACACAACCTGCCTAAAGAGGAAGTACCTGTGCTGGATTTTAGCCTCTACTTATCTCTTCAAAAGATACCTTTGTGGCATGAACAACGGGCACCACGTTATATGACAGTCCTGAGAACGGAAGAGAAAACATATTCTAGATTTATAGAAAGTCAGATCTTGAGAAAGAGAAAGAGTGCAGAATAAGAGTCAGGTGGCATGGACAGCACACTCCAAAAATAACGATTGTAACTGTCACTTCAGAGCACTTCTCAAAAATGCTTCATGTAAATTATCTCTGTGCCCTCACAATAGCCCTGTGAGAGGGACATTAGCCCCATCGCCTCTGAATTCTGTTGGATGCTCTCAGCAGATTAACTTCCAAATATTCTCCTTTGTTTCTTGGTTTCCTGTCATCATTAGGTTGACGAGGCACGATCATTTTATTCTATAGAGAGTTTAATTAGGCAATTCTTTCGGAAAGCCTATCAAGTCGAGATTGATTAAGATGGCTTTCAGAATGATATTTAATTGGGATCATGGTTTAAATCGATTATTGATGGGGAAAGATTTGATTGAGACTAGCTTAATTCCTTTTGGATGAGAGCAGAAAGCTTTCCCAGGCAAGGGTTTAGTTCCTCGGATAATCTGAAAAAAATATATATTAGGCATGAAAATGAGCAATGGAGATAATGCTTGACTCAGGTGAGCCAAGAATTTAGCCACACTATTAGGACCATAAACTCTCTAGAGGAGACACACTCTAAATGACAAGATGATCCGTTTCCATGGAGTCGGCTGTGAATTTCATGCTAATTCTGTGCTTCTGTAATGTATCCTAAGGGTCAAGGGCAGGTGTTTGCAGGGAGAGCAGCAACTTAGATGTCCAGAGCCCTGCCAAGGATACAGTTAGGCACTTGGCACTCCATTCCTTTCATTACTACGCTGCTCTGAGCAGAAGCTTCATCATTCTCATTTAACAAGGCTCTGAGATATCAAATAAATCATCTGAGACCACATGACAAGTGAGTCCTGATTAGTACCTAGGTCCCTGGAAGTCCAACGCTACCTCGGTCATTCAGCAACTACTGTGTAATGTGGTGGTCCCCCCTTATTGGATATGTTCCAAGCCCCCCAGTGGATACCTGAAACCTCAAACTGTACCGAACCCTATATGTGCTATGCTTTTTCCTGTGCGTACATACCTGTGATAACATTTAATTTATAAATTAGGCACAGTAAGAGGTTAATAATAACTAATAATAAAATTATACATAGTATACAAATATAATGTAATAAAAGTATGTGGCTATTGCATTATTTAGTAAAATAAGGGTTACTTGAACACACAAATATTGTGATACCACAACATTTGACCTGATAACCAAGATGGCTAAGTGACCAACAGGCGGGGAGCTTACACGTCATGGACACGCTGGAGAAAAGAGTGATTCACATCCCAGGCAGGACAGTGCAAGATTTCATCATACTACTCAGAATGATGCAACATTTAAAGCTTATGAATTGTTTATTTCTGGAATTTCATATTTTCAGAATGCAGCTGACCACGGGTAACTGAAACCATGGAAAGCAAATATGCACTAAAGGGGGAACTGCTGTAAATACTTATTGTGATCCACTCTCTGTTCTAGGAACCTGGGAAAAAGTGGAATATCCTGTTGTCAGGAAGCTGACATCCAACAGAAGGAATCAGTGAATTAATACAAAAGGAAATTAATGATATATTAAGGTATAGAAGAAATGAAATGTCCCAGAACACACTGGGACAATTGTTTCCTTCATTCTTTCTTCTCTTTTCTCAAGAGGTTGTTGCCTTTATCAGGGACCACACAGGGTCATGGAATCGAACCTGAACCTTGAGGAGTAAGATTCCAGGAAGACATCCTACAGGCAGACAAGGGTAATGCGAACTGTGGCTTGTTTCCATCTAAGAAGATACAAAGGTGAGTTTTTTAAATTGGGTTTTAATAATCCTCTGTTGTTGAACTTCTCAAATCACTCTATTAATCTATTTATCATCCTCATTTATTTGCTAATTATTGATGCTCTGGGGCAAACAGGAGCAAATGCTTGAGTGTGGGCTTCTGTGGTAAAACAACCTGAGGGTGAAAGCTGGCCCTTTTACCAGAGTTGAATCTTGGTTTCCTTGTCCATAGTGGACTGAAGGGTCAATGGTGAGCTCAGGGAATATGCTTAGGACAGAGCCTGAACATCATAAATGCTCAATAAATGTTAGCTATTAGTACTAATCATTATTATTCCTTCGAGATACTTTATGGTGAAGGAAACGGGTTGGGGATTGGGCAAGGTCCTTGGTGAGGCTTTGTTCTTTCCCCAACTCCCTCTCAGTTTGTCCTGTGATGACCTCTCTCACTTACATGCTCGTGTCTCATGACCCACGCAGCTTAGTCATGCCTCCTCACTCTGAAAGAACAATCGCTTGTCGACGTGAATTTCCATGCTTTTGAGCTCTGGCTTTGCTTTTCGGTGCTTGTGTGGCCTTCAGCAAGTTTCCTAACTATTGGGGCCTAAGTTTCTTTGTTTTTCAAAATCAGGATAGTAAGTTTATCACGGTATTCTTCTGGAGATCAATAACTGTTAACGATATCGTATACTTATTGATAATGTATTCCTATCAAGCAGAGGGCAAACGAGTTTACAAGAATATCTATTTTTTCTTCACAACAACACTATGCAGTGAGTATTATTTTTCTTAATCTGTTTTACCGATGAGGAAGCTGAGGCTTGGTAATTGAACATAATATGACATTAAATATAAAAATGTAATGCACACTTAAATAATAGGAGTGATGTAACAAAGAAACCATGATACAATTTTCTATAGAAGACCTGTGTGAGTGCTATGGTCATGTACAATTTCCAAAAGGCATTTACTTTAAATTTAAATTAGGACTTAAAAGACCCAGAAGACTTTGATCAGTCGATGTAGCAGAAGGTGCTAGCAGAAGGTGTAGTTTTTAATTTCAAAAACTATACCCTATACATTTTTTCCATACTTTAACATTTCTGAAAAGAAAGTGTATCTTAAAATTAATGAATGCATTTTAGGCCATGTAATTTTTTTTTGTTTCCTCTAAAAAGCTTTGATCAAAACAATAATTTTATTTTGTTTTATTGTTGTTTAAATAATTAATGTTTTTTAGAATTAGGAAAACTGGAATGTTTATCACATGCATCTCCAGGAAGATATCTCTGTCAATTTACTTTCAATAATCAAAAACAGTCCTGATTTGAATTAATTAAAGAAGCAGAACTGCATTTCTGTCTGTGGCAAATTCTACTGGGTTTGGAATCAGGAGACCTTGCTTCAAATCCTTTCTTTCCACTCACCAGCGATATGACTAAAGTCAAATATTGAACCATTTCAGCATTAGTTTCCCTCTGCTATGAAATCATGATAAATTTCCTGTCCAACTCGTAGGATTGGTTCAGATTTAATAAAGAGAAACTCCCCTGACATCTTGAATATTTCATATTACATTTGTTTTACATTTTTGTAAATTGTTTTTAAGGTCATTAGAAACATAAATTTATTTTCGGTACCTTTATTTCTTCGGATAATATTGATCAGTTGAATTAATATATCATTTAATAGTTATTATGATAAAAATCCTTCAATAAAGCATAAAAAACATAACAAGAGACTCACCCCTGCCCCCACACACCCACATACACGTTGTTGTTCATTCAACTTCTGGACATTGAAGAACCATCTAAATCTTATTCTTTTATTCCCTCAATACTTATTTAGTTTGCATTATGTGCTCACATTATACTAGAAGGTGGCGATACAGTAGTGAATACAATAGATACAACCCCTGCCCGCAGTGTCTTATAATCTTGTAGAATTTGAAGTAAAAGCAATCTCTGCGTGTGTAGGGAATCACATTTTCTTTGAAAAAGTTATTTTGTAAGTAAGCGAATCACTCTGATGATTCAGGCGGCTTTTTACAATTTTTAAGTAAGCACCAACTGTCATAGGAATACGAGAAACCACATTTCAAAACTCAAGACCTATTTTGTTTTCTGACCATTGATATTGTAAAATTGATGCAAAGACAGAATAACTACTTAAATTCACTGATCTTTATAATGATTTTTTAATTTCAAAAACTGGTATAAATAGATGAATTAATTTTTTTTCTAAGACATGTCTAATGTCACAATGTCATAGGAATTTTACATAAAACAATAGAGAAATAAACCATCTAACACTGTCTGTTTATTTCCATGATAATTATTGAGTAACCATAGTGAAATTTTCTTTCAGACTTAATAATAAAACTCTCTGGATCTCAGTAGCATTTCAGTGAGCAGATGAGTGTCTAAAAGAAGAGATTAATCTGGGAGAGCTACCTGCATGTGTACAAAAATACTGTTTAACATAGAATGATTACCTAGATGTCATTCTTGTAGCAGACTTTCTAGAATGAGAAGACAAAAAGATCACCTCTGGAGAGACACGTTTATCTTGAGACTAAAAGGAACATCAAGGAAAAGGATTCCATGCCCAGAGCTTCAAGGAGAGTGACTTTTATTTCTATTACAGTATAGGTAATTTCTTAATTATTCCGGATTTCTCTCTGATATAATCAACCAACCAAATAATATGCCCATCACTTCCTTGTTAAGTAATGTCATCTTCATTTACTGGTCATCTTATTAGTATTTCTTTGCTTTTAAATAATTTAGATCAAAGGAAAATAGAAATAAAATCTCTGCCAAGAAAATAGCTGAGCGATTTTTATAAAGTAACTGAAGATGTATTTGTTCAATTCTCCTGCCAGAAAGCCCCAAAAGAAATGAAGAAAATGTGTCTTAAACAAGATGGTAGGGCAGGATCAAACATATCTTTATAGCAAATATTGAATCAAAAATCCAATAGTATATACTATGTAAAAGCAAAAAAAAGAAAAAAAAACCTGGAAACAATATGATTCAGAAAAGTTCTAAATATAAAAACTATGAGGAGACTTAGGTAGAAACAGTATTATGAGATATAAATGTTTTTTACATTCACTTGCCAGTTGAAATAGACAAAGAATAATAATATAGAGAATATATTTTTAACTGGTCATAAAAAGAATCATATAACAGATAAAAAGTAAACGATATTTATTAAAATTCTAACTAGTGGAATTAGTACTTTTGGGCTACTTTGACCAGATGGCCTGATTTCCCACTTCAGCTCTGCCACCTGAATGAGTCTCATAATCTCTCAGTGCCTCAGCATTCTCACTGTAAAATGGAAATTATACTGCTGCCTGCCTTATAGGGTTATTGTATGTGTTAAAGGTTAATAATAAGTAAAGCACCTAGAACATTGTTTGACACTATACGACTGCAAACTTTTATTATTTCCAGTATTCTTTGTCTCAAATAATTATTTCTGTGTTCTACATAAATCTTTTTTGCAATCATTTTCCTTTTTGTGTGTGTGTGTGGGGGTCTGCATTCTGGAGGGTCTTTACAGCTCTGCTTCAGTGCAAATATATTTCAATTTTGCTATTGCATTTTATTTATCCTTATATTATTTTTACATATTAATCTGATTCTTTTCCATCTCTAATAATTTTATCATATCTCCACATGATATCTTACTCCTAATTTATTAAAAACACATCATCTTGCAAATATTTTAAGATACCAAAGCAATGCTTTCTAAAAGTTTAAATTTTTAAAAAGAAAATGATTATTTCCAGAGTGTCTTATTTTTTCCCATTTTAGGACAATGCAACCTTTTCATAGATTTTCTTAGAAATAAATAGCATAGCTGTGTTCACTTGTGATACATGTTTACAGTCTTCACCTATTCACAGAGAATAGCTCTACTAATTCTCTAGTATTCTTCAACGTTCAGTCAATGACCAGACTCCCTGCCACCACCCCATTGAATATCTATTCAATTATCAAGAAAAAAATATGTCGAACACTTACTAATTTGTAGATGCTGCTCTAGATAATGGGAACACATAAAGGCCAAAAATGGTTACTGCTTCTATGGTAGACAGTAGACAAACAATATCTGAATATATAAAATAATGTTAATACGAAAGCAGGGTAAGGGGCTGGAGAGTTATAGGGAATAGAGTAGAGGGGGAATGTGCTTGGGCAGAGACCTGAATAAAGAAAGGGAAACAGAACTACAAACAAGTGGGCACACAGCATGACAGGCATATGTGCATGGCCAGTGCAAAGGTGCTAAGGTTGGCCTGGTTGAGGAACAGCAGAAGGCCAGTGTAGCTAGAACAGAAATGCAAACCCAAAACTCATGTGCACAGGCTTTAGTTAAAGTATTGATCTTAAACAAATCCTTGATTGTCCTGAGCTGTTTGTGTTTGAGAGAATATTTTATTTCTCCCTGCTGTAAGATTCTCTGATTGAACTAGAGTCAAATGCAGTTTGTCTGGACTAAGGTATGTAGAACTCCTTCCACCTTCAGATGGTGTCCAACTTTCTGGGCAAGTGTGTTCTCTATATTCCACAATTAGACACAATGGAGAGAAAAGAGGCAGAGCATTTTTCCAATTTCTTTGCGAGTACATCCTGTTCTGTGTTAGATTGGAACATATGGCATTTGTAGAATTACGTGTTTCTCAGATTATTAACACTCACAGAACTGATAGAAGGTTTGTCCATACTGAACATATGCTCTTCACTAGTTTTTAATATATATATCTGTTGTCAAATTTTGCTTTTTTATATATCTTAGAAAATATTTTAATATTTTATAATTATATAATATACAATATTATTTCATAATGTAATTTTATAATTTTATATAGTATACAATATTATTTCATAATGTAATTTTATAATTTTATAGAGGGTTTCAAGGAGACACACAAGACTTGTTCACCTGCAAGTTCTGAGGGAAAAGCTTTGGGGAGTAGATGATGGATTTAACTCAATAGACTTTGAAACCTTCCAATTAGAGTTTCTTGGTGTGTAACAACTCAAGGGGAAAGTCAAGTTTGAAAATATAGATCTCTGAGTGCTTTGCATAGGTATGAGAGAGCTTTGCCTATCTTTAAGTCAGAAGAATATCTTTTTCATTTTAATAGTTCCTGTGCTTGGTGAAAGATCTTAGTGACCGGAGATAGCTTTATCTCCTTGAATTTACTCAGCTGACCCCTTCTCATCCTTCAGGACTCAATTTAAATTTTGTGTTCTCATAGAGATCTTCCCTGATCAAACAGTCTACCATTGGACAATCTGTATTTGTTCATCTCATAGTGATCTTTTTGATCTCATAGCACTTATCCTACATGTAATTACATATGGTTTTATCTATTTGTCTCTTTAATATCTGTCTCTACCATGAGAGTGCAAGTTCGCTGCTGACAGGGTCTATATCTATTTTGTCTATCATGGTACACTAAGCCTATCACAATGTTTGCCCCATGTGAAATGTCGATTATTATTTGTGGAAGGAATTAGGAAAAAAAAACAAATAAACAAAAATTCTTGATAAATTTGTATTCAATGAGCACATTACAAAAGAAAAGGAGGGAGCAGGAGACCAAGGGAATGGTGGAAGAAAATCACAGTGCCAAGGAAAAAAACACAGAGAAATAAAAGTAGAAGAATGGGAAAAGAACTGGATTTGTTCAACCCAATGTTATGCAGTCCTAGCTTCCTTTTTCGGTGGGAAAATGTCTAAGAAATATAAACTATAGTTAAGAATGAATTTTATATTTCATTACCAAGAAACCTCTAGTTAGCACAAATATTCTTATCATAACAACGGGAGACAAATAACTTCACCTACAGAAATAATATTTCATGCTTCATGTGTATGATTCAGGATGGAGATTTACCGAAGACTCATGTCTTTGAAACTCTGCTTCTATCTAAAGAGGAATTAGTCTTGTTTCCCTAAGAAAGTGGATGGGATCAAAGAGATATAATGAGGTGAGAGGACATTTCAAGTTGTTCAAAGCTTGCTGTGATTAGGGGATTTAGAGAATATAGGTTGTGATAAAAGATAAACTGAGGCATATTAACATTTTGAAGAGTTTATTTGAACAGAAATGTATTAGAATGGGGTAGCACCACACTGAAAGAGGGGAGGAGCACTTCATTTACAGGAGCTGGGGAAAGACTTTTATAGAAAAAAAGGCAGAAGCAAAGGAAATTGTTGATTGGCTACAGCTTAAAGCTTAGTTGGCTGCTTGCGATTGGTTGTCCTTAGGTTTTGATTTTATAATCTTGAGGTATTTACAGGCTTAGATTTTGGTTCACTTGTGTAGGCTCCCATGGTATCAGATCCACCTCAGCCCAATGGCTTCCTTGTTTAATTAATTTAACAGTTGAAAGGATTGCATTTTTTAGAGAAAGGAAGAGAGGGAGAGAAAGTAAGAAAGAATTATTATGTTATCATATAAAATATCATCTGGCCAGTAAGCAGGAACTTTTAAGCTCCCTATGGAGTAAACAGGTCAAGGTTTCTCTTACTCTGTTTGAGGAAAGTTGGACAGGGAGAACATTTCCTAAACAAACACAATTTATATTCCTCACTTAAGGGATTCATGCTTGAAAGTTGATAGAAAACAGGAAGCACCGAGAATTTGAAAGGAAAGACAGTTGTTGCAAAATTTCCAGATCTCTCCTACAAGTTCAAGTACTTTAGGGCCTTCAATGCAATTTGAGCCTCCATGAAAAGCTGGTCCCACAGGAAGGAAAGGAATGCAGTCTAAACAAGCAGGTCTCTCTTTGTGAATGGCTCATCCTACGAGAGTAAAGATAGGAGTATTCTAACAACATATTTCTTTTTTTCTATCAGTTACTCAATGAAGATGCCAGGAATGCAGGGATGGTGGAAGAAAGCTCAGCAGACAATTCATATAAATAGCATGTCAGTGTTGGACAAAAGTAGAAAAACATTATCTTACATTTTAGAATATTGAGGAAAGAAACATTGTAAAAGTCAGTCATAATTAGCAGGGTGGGAAATAGCAGAATGAAGAGAGGGTGGCTTCAAGTAGAGAGTGAAGACCTAGCAAATGCATAAAGACATTCTGCCTTCCAGAGAGGGTGAGCCTGAGTCAATCTACTGTCTTCTATAGCCTATGCTGTAAATTGATCTCTTCACATTGACTTTGAAGAATATGGACCTTTACGTTTTGCAATTGCATACAAAATAAGAAATCCCAAGAACAAAGACCTGATTTAGAGTGTTAGAAAAAAGAAGGACATTTCTCACTTGAGATAATTTATTACTATTATTGTTATTTTCACTAATGATAATAACAAAGAGCTTTCCGTTTGCCAAAGGCACGGTTTGATTTAGGACGGAAACTAGAAATTAGGTTTAAATCGCTTGAAAACAAGAAGTATAATAATACTCATTTCGGGACCTACTTGACAAATTCCAGGCACTCTTTCCTTTCTCTGTTTCAGGACGGAGAGGGGGATTTTTGGCTTTCCTGAGTTTTCAGCTTCTAAAAGAGATAGGAGCAAACCTGCCAGAAGAAACAGAAGGATTATGACTCACAACACGGCTCATGTGGTTTGGTGGTGAGGACTAGGGTTTGATTGACAGCATTTCCTTCACAGATTCCTTTACTGGGGTGTGAAATGGCAAGACTTCAAACTTCGTCTTACTTGTCTGGTGACAATTATTTCCTCAGAATATTTTCTTTATATAGTTATTTTAGCACAACAGATTACTACAAATTTAAACCCAGGAAATCAGAAATCTCTAAAAAGAGAATTGCTTCAGCAATTCATGGAAAAGCCAAGCCTCCAGGGTATGATTTATGTAAACAGAGATTGTGAGTAATAAACTCATGTTAATTGACAATTATGATATCGAGTATTCCTGGTGTAGCCTCTTAATTACATTAGAAACAACATTTATATACCCTTAAAGTCCAATAATTGCACTAAAGGTTTAGCTAGAGTTCTAGTTTCCTTGGCAGATAAAGGAGACTCTGACCTCTGCTCTTAGTGAGATGGTGGTTCTTTCATAAAAATCTACTACTTAAAAAAAAAAAATCTCTTTAGTTCTTCTATCAGTTTAATTTTATTATTTTTTAACAAAAGATCTTTGCTATTTAAGGCAAGCTAAAAGAGTATTGCTCTTTCGAGCAGTTTATGAATTCCAGGTAAGGACCCCTTACCACCTTTTTTAACTTTATAGATTACATAGGAGAGTGACCTGTAGGATCTTCAGCAGGAGTGATGATGACCTTAGTAAAGGGCTAGAATGTTACATATTTAACAAAAGCGTGAACAACTGCCATCTGGAAAATATTGTTCTGGTGCTGCCGTGACAGCTACAAAGATCATATGGATCAGAAACATTGCTTAGAAGCTTATCGTTGGTAATGGAGATGAAATGTGTACATAAATAACTCTAATAGTAGTCAGAATGAATATAAAACCACCCTAAACAAACCCACTATGAGAATATAAATCAGAATATGAGTTACACGGGAAAATAGCAGCTATACAGAAGTTCAAGCGAGGACCATTTCTTCCTCTTACAGAAAATAGAAACTTTTTATGAAGGACATGACGAGTTCTACATAGAAAGACAGGATGTAAATTTGAGAAGAAACAATAAGAGATCTTTTGGAGATAAGCAAGAACTCAGGCAAAAAAGATAAGCAAGAAATTATAGGATTTCTTCTGATAAATGCCTATAAGTGAAATTGCTGGGTCATAAAGCAGTTCCATTTTTTAATTTTTAAAAAAATTTTTGAGGAGCTTCCATTCTGTTTTCTATAGTGACTACACCAATGTGTCATCTCACCAACCATCACCAGGACTTTTAGCACAGGTTTCTAGGGTCATAGAACACATCCTCACAGAGGGCAGTAGTAACTGGATTGTGGAAATTTTGGGATGCATGTGAAGAATTAGGAGTATTGAGTGAAACTTCTATAAAAGAGACTATATGAGGTCTTTCATGTGATTAGAAGTGGACATCTGGAATATTCAATAAGTAATCTGTCAAGATAGATTTTGGTGGTTAGAAACTGACAAGTGTACCAGCTCAGAGATCTCTGTCATGGAACTTACATAACAGTAGCAATGGAACAAATTAAAATTGGCAGACACAAATATCCAAGGGAAAAATGCTATGAATTTTTTATTTAAGGTAAAATTTCTCAATGGCTGTTCTGCTAAATGCTAATTAAAAACGCTACATCTAAAAGAATTCTCTGGTAAAATGTGTTGAGTAGATGATAAATTATTCAGTTTTGAGATCTTTCAGAGCCTTTATTTCATTGACTTGCATTGTGAGTCTCAAGAGAATTAGATTGTAAATGATATCTAAAGACTAAAAATAATAATGATTATGGCGATTTTAACAACACAGTGTTAAGCAGTGTGCCAAACTGTATGGATTTTCTCATTTAAACCTATTAATGGCTCTGTGAAGTGGGTATTATTATTATTATGCTCATTTTACAAATAAAGAACTCCAAATATAGATAGCTTAATATCTTGCATAAAGTCACATGGTTCATATGTAGTAAAACTGAAGTTTGAACACAGACAGTAGATTCCAAACCTACACTCTTAACCATGATGATATAATTACTACCAACCTATTCATATATTTGATTTTTAAAAGTATGTCATGTCTAATAACTTTTATTAAAAATGCAAAAAGTAGAAACTCACTAAATGTTCCAAAATTGTGGAATTAATACATCCTTTTTATGAAATAGTATTTGTAGCCATAAACAACTATATTTTCAAACATTGGTCACGATACCTATTACCAAGTACAGTAGTAAGTGGAAAATATAGTACATGCAATATATAGTAAGACCTTATATCTGATTACATACAAATTAAGTGAAAGAAAAAAAATTCATCATAATGTTGACACATTTTTCCTAACTTGATACATTTATATGTGTATAATTTTGTTTTTCTTTTCTTTCATATTTTTCTCTATTTTCTCTAAATAAAAAATAATTGGAATGTATTACAATTATAAGGTATTTGTAATCAGAATTTAAGTTTTCTCATTGTAGAATATGGCCTCTAAATTTAATTTAATTTTTTTTATGTTTAGTATAAAATTTAAACTACCAAGAGAACCCCACCTCTTATTTCTTCCACATATTAGTGGGCGTTAATGACTAGTCTTTGAGAAAAAGACATGGTGAATTTGTCCTGATTATAATGTCTTTCTCAGAGTTAACCGTATCCCCACAGAATTACTCAGCAATCACTGGGTGATAGTTAGAAAATCCATTTTGAACTACTGATTTTGAACTTATTTATTTATTTATTTATTTACTTACTTACTTACTTACTTACTTACTTATTAACTTCTAGAGAAGTTAAAAAAAAAATCATTAGCTCAAACATTAAAATGCAGAAATTTGGACCTAATATAATACAGAGAGAAATATGTTTTCAAAATAAGAAAGAGATATTGTTACTAAGAATACACAGTAGGAAAAGGAGAATCAGTAACTGACAATTTAAAATTTAAGGATCAAGAGAGTGAGCCATCTGGATTTAATCAGCATAAATCTATAGCTAGCATTAGCTTTACAATTAAGATACTCAAAAAATCCACTGTGTGAGTAAGAGCTTCCCTTAATCATAATTTAACCATGATACTCTATCAAATGACTTTCATACTTCAATTTAAGACCACAAAGAATATGTACAAAGCAAATAGGTGCTAAAAAAAGGAAAAAAAAATTATCAATTGATTTGTTACTTTTCTTCTTGTTAATATAACTGATCAGAATTCTTCTACCGTTTATCATTCTAATTTTAGTAATCCTTAATATTATTTATTAATATGTCATACAATATTTATTGATAATAATGACATAGGTTAAGTAGATTTACTCTACGTTTCATAAATCAAACTGAAGAAAATTTGTGGTATTATAATTTTAAAAGAAGCAATTATTGTATCACCGTAATAATAATGGATGGAAAACCATGGACTCTATCTAGACTCAGTGTGTTTGAATTTTAGGAGACAACCTGCCATTAATCAAAATTATTGTTTTAATTCATTGCATTTTATATCTCTTAAAAAGAGTATCAATTTTCAGAAGATATAGAAGATATATGGAGAACTTAAAAGCACAAAGTCTAGGAAAATAATTAAATTGAACTCAAACTCGAGCACTTGAACAGTGGATTGGCAAAATCGAGTAAAAGCATCTATCATATATTTCAAACGTGTCTTTCAAAATAGGGAGAAAAATTTTAGAAAACGAGGCAAAAATGAGTCCTGGAGTTCAGCAGAAACAGGAAATTCAGAGTCACTAGATATTCAAAGAAATATTGGAGAAGAGAATGATATTTTCAACATTTCCTAAGATAATGTCACAGCCTAATTTTATTTAAGTCTCTAAAAGTAAAGTGACTTCTGTGGGCATCTGGATTACCAGGTGAGTAGTGAGCCAGAGAGGACACTCAGTCAATAAAGCTCTGAGAGAGAAAAGAACAAAGAAACTATGAAGATAGGAATGAGAACCCAGGTGAAGGATGGAGAATAATAAAAGCTTGATACAGAAAGATTCAGATAAATAAAGGGACAATTATCTATGGCTATGACAGATGAGCGAACGATTTTCTACAGGCAGAGCTTACAATGCTGACACTGGTTAAGTCAGTGAAGCATGAGGCTCTCAGAAGAGTGAAAAAGAATAGGGGCCAAGAAAGGATTTATCAGGCACAGTCTGAAAGGAGTCTTACTCCTCGATGGATGGGAATAATTAAGCACCGTTACAGGCCTGGGTTAGGAAGACTGTACAGAGGGATTCTGTAGAACATTTGCCTGTGAGAATGTCTGCCCTCTCAATTAGGAAAAAAGTCATATCTATATTCAAATCATCTTGGAAAGTGCTATAGAACTCTGCCATGCTCTCCATCACATCGGCACACTAAAATTCCAGACAAACTGTGCACTGAAAAAGTAAATACTTTTAACCTGTTTACCTTTATATAACACAGTATTAAACCCTCTCGCAAGGGACATAGTTTATTCTCCCATGAAAGTGTGATAAAAGTTGGAAAATAGCAATATCGACAGGGCATGCCTAGAGGAAAATGTTCAAAGATTTAAACCTGTGCTGAGCTAACTGAATTCCTGTGATTTTTCTGAACAATAAATTACTTTTCCTGGAAACATTCATTTATCGTGTGTGTGGTAACAATTTTGTTCCTGAATTGATATTGGGTTTTAGACTAGAATAGAAGACAAGCCAAGTAACAGGTGCTGCCAAATAGGAGTGAAATATGGAGTAGCCTATAAATCTGCTTTTCTTGTCCCTTCCTCATACGCCGTTGGATGCTGCAAGAGAAACCAAGACCAGTAGTGGCAGAAACTGGACTGAGAGCTTCTTCTCTTTGAGCCTGTGCAGAAAGAGGATTTCTAATGACAGCCATACAATTAGTCGTTATCTCAAGGAGAATAGATAACTTGTAGTATATGCATATGTCAGAATAATACTAAGCAAAAAAAGGAGAAAACTACTGATATGGGCTACCATAGAGATGAATCTTGAACATGATGATCAGCAATATAAAAGAGGTACAGAAGACTATATGCTGTATGTATCCTTTTATAGGGAGTTCTAAAATAGGCAAAAATAATCTATGATTTAAAATAAGATCAGAAAATTGTTTGCTTCCAAGGATTTGTTGATTGTAAAAAAGCACAATGGACCGGAAAGTTTCTATATCTTGACAGTGGCGTAAGTGACACTGGAGTACATACATTTGTCAAAACTCATCTAATTGCGTTCTTAAGATTTGCGTGCATCATTCTATGTAAATTTTATTTCCCCCCATCAAAAGAGACTAGAAACAAATTCTGAGTTCTAGTTAGTAGGTTTTCTTTTTACAGTGATATGGATTAGAAATTCAGACCTACTTTTTATGGATTTTTGTCTTGAGAGATGAGTAAACATATTAAAAATAATGGGAGCCAAGTTTCTCATTCCTGGTTAAAGAAACTCTATAAAAAAAAGAATAAGTTTAAATACAGTTTACAGTATTGGATTGGAATTGAAAATCTCATAATGAATTTATATTTTACAAATACACACATACACGTATATACATGCACACACATATACATATACATATACAAATATACATGTTAAGATAGAAAAGGCAAACATATTTGTATCTTTGCATACAAACACAAACATACATAGAGAGACAGAGGGAAATAAACAAATATGTTCACAGATGTGCATATATACATATACTTACGTGTGTGTGTTTGCATCTCCCAGCTCTGTATGTTGAGCAGGACTGGCACCACTAGCAAGTCCTTAATAATGTGAAAATTTAGCACTCAGATCCTAGTTCATACCAAATCCTGCTCTCCACTAACAACAGCTATGAATCTTTGGAGAAAAGCTAAATCCAAGATTGGGGCAGGGTAGCCGAAGCATTAAAAGGTAAGAAATTAAGAAAGTCCTTTAAGAATGAAGAGAGCCCGTCAAAAAGTCACAGGAACACCTACCACCCCCAAATGAGAAAATTCGAGAACCCAAATAAATGACAATAATGTAGTAAAATTAAAACCCTCAAGCCTGCGGTTTTATATACAGAGAGAACAAAGTTTTTCTTCTTTTTTTAAACTCCTGAAAAAAAACATTTATTCACCATAAATCATATCAGTTTCTAATAAATCCCTCTCAAAGTTTTTCTTTACAGTGAAACGTCAAATAAAAAACATAGAAGGAATAATGGAGTAAGAAAATGATTACAACATGCTAGAACTAGTGGGTAAATTTTTGTTGAGTTAGAAGATATTACATAATATCATGGTATCTCCCATAAATCACCTATTAGATATTGAGGAAAAATAGAAACTTTATTGTGAAAAATCTCCAATATTGAGGAAAACCTTCATATGATGCGATACACTGAGAAGGACATATCACTTCTGATATTCCTTCCAAGATGCATAAATAAATCTAAACCCAAATTGAAGGGGATTCTACAGAATGCCTGGTCTGTATTTTCAGGAACTGTCAAGATTAAGGAAAATATTAGAGGAGACTCAAGAAAAATGACAATTAAATCACAGAAAGATTTTGCATTGAATCCTGGCATAAATAGGTAGATGTAATATTATGGGGCAACTGATGAAGTTTGAATATGGGCTTCGTAGTTTTAGCCAAGGTCCATCATCTTTTTATGTATAGATCATTATAACAATTTAAGCTTTGCAGGCCATATGATCCCTGCTGCAGCTACTCAACTCTGCATTGTAACAAGAATGTAGCATGGACAACATGTAAGTGAATGAATATGATGTATTCAGAATAAATCTTATTAATAAAAACAAGTGACATGGCAAAAGAGTCCACACTGATTTATAAGGAATTGTTTCCCCTCTTCTTCTGTCTTTTGTGGTATTAACTGAACATTTTTTGTAGTTCTATTTTATCTTCTCCCTGATCATATCAATTTTTTCTTTTTAAATATTTTTTACTGTTTGTTCTAGAGTTTTAAATATGCATTAACTAACTGAAGTTCACCATAAAATAACACTATACTACTTCATGTCTGTGATTCAGGAAACTTGTAACAGAGTATTACCAATTTCTCCCTCCCATTCTTTATGACGTTGCTGTCATTTACTTCATTTATCCATATGTTGCAATCACCTAATACATTTTTACCATTATTATATTAAACAGTTATCATATAGATCAATTTAGAAGAAAGATTATTTTTAAAAATTGTACTTTCGTTGATTCCTTCATCGATTACTTTTCTTCCTTTTTGTAGATATCAGTTTTTGACCTGTATCATTTTTCCTTCTGGCTGAAGAACCATTTTTAATACTTCTTTCAGGACAGGTCTGCTGGTGGAAAGTCCAATAAATTATTCCCTTTTTTGTTTGTCAAAGAAGGTCTTTATTTCTCCTTCCGTCTTGAAGGATCATTTCTCTGGATTTGAGGTTGTTGTTGCATGTATCACTTTACATATTTCAGTTCATTCTTTTCTTACTTGCACGGTTTCTGACAATAATTCTTACCCTTGTTTGTCCACAGGTAAAGCATTTGCTCTCTGCTCTCTGACTTCTTTCATTATTTTTTCCCTGCCTTTGGTATTTTTTGTAGTTTGAACATGATATGTCTAGATGTAGGTCTGTTAGGGTTTTTGTTTTTGTTTGTTTAGTTTTTTGTTATTTTTGCTGTTTTTGAGGGTGATGTCTATCCTACTTGAATTCTCTGAAATTCCTAGATTTTGCTTTGATTTCTGTTATTAGTTTGAGAAAATTCTTGACCATTATTGATTCAAAAACTTCTGCTCTGTCCTCTTTAGTATTTTAATTACAAGTGTTCCATCTTTCAGAATTGCCCACAGCTCACAAATGTTTTTCATTGTTTCCCCCCCACACTCAGTTTATGAGGTTTTAATTGTCCTAATGTCCAACTACAGATCCTTCCTGTGACCATTCCCAGTCCCCTGACGAGTCCACTGATAGCATTCGTCATTTATGTTAGTGTTTTTGATTTCTGCCATTTCCTTTGATTCTTTAAATTTCCATCTCTTTGCTTATATTACCTATTTGTTTTTGCATGTTATCTATTTTTATCATTAGTCTTTAACATATTAATATTATAGCAACTTTATGTTCCCTATCTGATATTAATTTCAACATCTCTGTCATATCTGAGATGCTTTTTTGGTCTCTTAAGATATTCTCTCTCTCTCTCTCTCTCTCTCTCTCCCCCTCACCCCTCCCCTTTTGGTGGAGGCTTGGTATGTTCTGTAATTTTTTGTTGAAAGTTGGACATGTAAAGACTATAAGAAATGATGTAAATAGGTCTTAGTTTACATTAATTTGGGTAGGAATTGGGTTGTGTTTAGGTTCGTTCTACCTGTAGATGCCAGAGGTTTGAGTTTCCTCTAGTGTCCTTATTTGTTTTTTTATTTTTTTCCCCCTGTCACTTGCAGGTTTCCCTAAGATCACTTTCTTAAATAGAGTATGTTTTGAGCCTTGTCCATCTGAAATCCACTGTTATTATACTAGATTCCTATTGATGTGGTGTAGGCTATAAGGCAGGAGAAGTGGTCTATAATCCTATGACAAAATCTCAATGTTTTACTGAGCCTGTGTCAAAGGCCTGTGATTTTCACAGATGTTTTTTCATTGATATATCTTTTCCTCCATTTGGTGATATAGGGGCAAGAGTGGAAAAAATACCTTTTTTCCCATATTAAAATAAGCTCTGGTCAGGTCTATTCCCCTTTGTTTTGCAGAATACACTGAGAGTATTACTTGTCCCCTGTCTCTGCCAGAGACCTAAGGGGATTTTCTTGACTCTCTAGGATGAGAACTTAATGGGATACTGGGAGGTCAAACTGACAAAAACATGGAGGCATTTCTAAGGCTGCAGCCCCTAAGAATTTCTCACTCTTGTTCTAGTGCTCACTGAGCCTCCCACACTCTGTCACAGTTACCATTTAACTGCTCTCAAGGGTTTGTGACTTCAGTAGCTTCTGTTCCAGGTAAGCTAATTTGCCTATGATCCTCAGAGTGCTCTCATCTCCCTAGATTTGTTGTCTTTCTTGTTGTAAAAATGAGAGTGATGACTCTCAGCTCTTTACCTGTCAGAGCTATGAAGGAAGATTTTGATTGGGCCTTTGAGATAAATGTCTCCCTGGGACCCTCCCCTCCCTTATATCTTAGAGGAATCCACATTGTAAACACAAATACCTTTATATTCTCATTTTAGGAAGAGAGAAGTTCTTCTCTGAGATACCTCTGTGAAATACGTTCACATTTTACAAAAGATGAATTATCCCTTTAAGAAGTCAAACTGCATTTCTTAGAAGTGCCTTATTTAGACCATAGTCTAAACAAGGCACCTTCAAAAGAGACTTACCTTCTAGAGTTTCTGTATACTTTTTTAGAAGTGATTGGCACTACTCAAGTGGTAACCTAGATAATATTTTAGAAGTTTTATGTTTGTTTGTTCGTTTTAAAATAAATCCAATCATTTTACCTACGAAAACATCTAATTCTAAATAACATCCCCCAAATTGCATCATGTTATGATCTAGTACACATCCCTTCAATATTATCATTTATTTCTTACAACTTTTAAAAAACCCAAGACTTTGAAGAAAAAGAATAGTCTTTAATAACACTGTATCTCATGCCCCTCAATCCACTCTATTTTCTTTTTTTTCTCTTTATTTCCCTTTCCCATGTCTTCCTTCTCTCATCTCCAGTATCCTTCCTTTTTTTTTTAAATTTCTGATTACTTCTCCTTTATGCTCTGCTTTCTCTTGGTTTAACTACATTTATTTATTTATTTATTTATTTATTCATCTATCTATAGATTATTTAATTTTTAGTTGTTTCAGTGCTTCTTTCCCTCCAAACTATTCCTTAAAGCCTTCTAGCTTCTCCATAACACAGGACTGACATTGATACCTTAAGCATTTAGTGACCTCTGGGTCACTAAAAAAGAAGGAAAATGTCCTAACACGTTGATTTCCAACAGTGGGCCAGCAGACCACTTTCTTTATTCATGGAGGCGGGGGACAGCACTGATAACTTTTCAGCCTTTGCATGACTGACTTTTTCATATTTCCCAAAATGTTGTTTACTCAGGTTGAAATAACGATACAAAGAAAACAAAACTCTCAGAATCTGTTTTGTCATTCAGCTGTGGGGTTAAAGTGTAAAGTTGCTTAAGTTACCTTCCAAAATGTGCCATGAAATGAAAAGCCAAGTAATTGGTAGATATCTTGAAGTTAACACACCTCATTCTTTCACAGTGAAGAAAAATGAATAAAACTATAGACACGGAAAATTTTTGGAATTCCATTTAAAGAGAATGGATTTAGTGCAGAATCATGAGCATAGTAACCAAAAAACCACTGGGCCACCCACGACTTTTAAGATTTTCAAAAAAAAAGATGAGGATTCGGATTTAAAAAAGGAGACTATATACTTTACGATTAAGTGCTAAGCTTTTGAGCTCAGGGAACTGAATTTTATGTGCTTTCCTGTTCTCTCCATTAACATCTATAAGTTGCTAAGAGCATAACAGCTTCTCGAATAGTACATACTGCAAGTAGCATGTACCAACTGAGTACCCAGTAATAATTGGGTAAGGGGCTGTGGTTTTCTCACTGGCTTTACAGACAGGACCTGGCTATATTTCTTAAGAGAGGGGTGAAAGAAGGGATGAAAAGAAAAGCATGGAAGTTTTTATGTTTACAAACTTCTTTGATACTCTTTTCATTGAGATAGGGGATCTATGTCCTCTCTCCCTGAAAGTGAATGTACTTTTGTGATTGTTTCAACCAATAGAGTTCAGCAGAATATAACATGTGACTTGTGAAGCTAGATCATAAAATATGATGGGGCTGCCAAGCTGTGAGGAAGCCAGAAGTACACCGAATGGAGAGACTCCACAGAGAAGCCTTGAGACCACACACATACACACACACACATACACATATGCACACAAATAGCCCCAGCTGTTCCCAGTCAGCTGATGGTCCAGCTCCAGCCACAGTTTTTTAACAATTTGACAAAACTCAAACCAGAACTGCACAGCTGAGTCCCTCCCCATTTCCTGATCCACGGAATCCAAGATAACATGAAAGATAACATAAAGATGGCTGTTGTTTTAAGCTACTAATAATGAGTGGTTACATAGCGATAGATAGCTAAAACAGTGTATTCTTGTTAGTTTTTCTTCTTTTTCCTTTTAGGAGCTCAACTTTAATGATGTGTGATTACATACAGTGTCTGAAATGAGTCCGGAGTTAAGGTTCGTTTAATTATACAATAGCCAGAAAACATCTACCTGTATTAGTGAGGGTTTTCCAGAGAAAAAGAACCAATGATATATACATGAGTTATTTTCAGCAATTGGCTCCCATGATTGTGGAGGTTTAGTGATTCCGAAATCTGATGGGGGAGGCTGGAGGCCCAGGAAAGAGTTGCGTTTTGAGTCTTAAGGCCGTCTGCTGGGAACTAGGAAGAGCTGATGCTGTGGAATAAGTTCGAAAGCTGTCTGCTGGCAAAATGACCTCTTGCTCAAAGGAGGTCAATCTTTTGTTCTAGTCAGGCCTTAACTGATTAGATGAGTCTCACACATCATGGGAGGCAATCTACTTTACTAAACGTCCACTGACTCAAATCCAAAAACATCCTCACAGAAACATCCAGAATAATGTTGGACTAAATATGTAGCACCATGGCCCAGCCAAATTGACACATGAAATTAACCACCACAATGCCTGAATAAAACACAAGGTGGTCTCTTTTGATATAGGGTCAAATTTCCTTATAAATTGGTTGAAAGACTAAAGAGAAATTATTTCATATTTCTGTGCCTCATTATCATGCATACTGTTGGTTCAATAATATATTTTATAAGGATATTATAAGAAATAAAAGTTACTGATGTGTCTAACACAGTGTCTAGCAAAGAATAAACAACAACAAATGATAACCCTTGTTCTTTTTACTTCGACATGTGTCATAGATAGAGAAATGTGTAACAATAGGATTGATAGCTTGTGGGTCATCTAGTCCACACTTATATCAAAGACATTCTACTATTCCTTTTGTGCATAGATTAGAAGCTGGAATAGGAAAGGCAAAAATGTGGTACTTGTGCCACATCCTGGTAGATATTATCACTGGTCCATTTATTTGAGCTCTTAAGAGGCACAAAATGCCTCCCAACAGAGTATTGCCAGGAACCACTATCAACAGACATGATTTGATATTTAAGAAAAAAAACATAATCGTTCCTTGACCATGAGTCCAGGAATTCTGCAGTCATTAATTATACATTCAAGACCATCTACTATGTACCATGCCTTGTGCGCTTGTAATGTTCGTTACCTTACTTTTCACATTTATTATTTCCCTCAAAGCTGACTGTATGCATGTATATAGCCTCATTCAGTAAAAAACAGCCTGGTAGACATATCTGCAAATTGCTTCATCCTGGATAGATTTCTGAAAGGAAAGGTGGGGTTATAAGACAGATGTGGTGGAAGGGAGAAGTTTATCTGGGTGCAGTAGACTAAGATGCTCCAAGTCATGGGGCCACTTTCAGGAGCTGAGATGAGAGAGACACCAGTGCAATATCATGATCAGAGAAATCCAGATTAATGGGTAAAATAAAAATATAGTATTCCAAGCATAAGCTGGCAAATTATGTTTCTGCAGTGGTCAATAAAACTTTGAACATCAGGTAAGTCCAAATCAGAATAAGAAGTCTTAGAAGTAGGCAGACTCTAACAGTAGTTAGTTAAAATAGATAATGGATATCAGGGAACTACGAAGGTGAATTTCTTTATTCATGAGGATGAGACTTCAAGGTCAGGTTCTTTTCTATTTAGGGTTAAATAAATAAAAACGGGCTTCCACTCACAGGTCAGAAGACAAGGAGGACTTAGTTTATAGGAATGGGAGACGAGGTCAATCCAAATATTATAACTGGACACAGGCTCAAAAGTTGATGCGAAACAAAAGACAGTTAGAACTAAGTATCAAAGTGTACATTTAGTTCTCATTAAATACTTTTCATTCAGAACAATTGTTTGTCCTTGAGACTGCAATGGGGCTGACCCTGCTTGAGAGAGAAAATTGGTTCCCACTGAAGGAAGGACAGGGATGCTGAAGCCAGGCAGAATGCAGAGCCTGACAATCCCTGACCCTCCTCTTGCCTTCTTAGGGAAGTCCACGTCATCTCCTTTAACTTCAGTGGTACTTCCAAGGGAATATACAATGTTTAATATTTTGTCATTTCTCATTTTTGTTACAGTTTTAAACTAGTATAGGAAACTCTTACATACCCTTAATCCATATTCACTTCTTTTTTTCCATTGGTTTGCTATGATTCTCTCAATAGATAGATGAGATAGATAGATGATAGATAGATGATAGATAGATAGATAGATAGATGATAGATAGATAGATAGATAGATAGATAGATAGATAGATAGATAGAAATCTCCATTTAATCATTGAGAGATTAAACATTGTTTTAGGATCTGATACAGTAATAGTGAAGCAGACACATACAAGTAAGATCACATGTGTACACTTAAAAGGTACACAGTCAAGAGAATGAAATAACTATATAATCAGTTGATAACATGATTTTATAAGAGACGTATACCAAGTATTATAGAAATATAGTAAAAAAATTAGAAAAGAATAATTGGAGAAATAGTGAAAGCTTCAAAGGGGCAGTAAAATTTAAATAGAATACAGTGAAAGGATACATGAAGTGGAAAAGTTGGGATGGTGGGCATTCCAAATGTGGAAAATGGCCTGCCCCTGGAACAGAAGAATGAAAGAAAAGAAGATTTTTCAAGTCATCAGGTACAGAGGGAAAATGAGAAAGAAGAAAGAAAAGGAAAGAAGGAAGAAAAGAAAAGAAAAAAGAAGAGAAGAGAAAAAAAAGAAAAAGGAAAGGAAAGGAAAGGAAGGGAGGGAAGGAGAGAGGGAGGGAAGAAAGGAGGAAGGGAGAGAGGAAAGAAAGAATAGATTAGAGACATGATCTAGAAATTGAAGGACCTTCTATAACTTGTAAAGCAGTGGACTTTTTTTCCTGGTATATATATATACTTGTATTTTGGAAAGATAAACTCCAGTTACAGTAAGAATAAGAGATTGATGTTGGAAAGACCAGTTAGGTGAAAAATGCCGAGAACCTGAACCAAAGCTGTCGTGATGGCAGTAGAAAGGAGGTGACATATTGAAGAAGTATGTAGAAGACCAAATAATTGAAGAGAAAAATAAAAAGGATGAATCAAGGATGTCTTCGAGATGGTGGACTTGAGTAACCTAATGTTTTACTCAGAATAGGTCCACTTACCAAAATGAAATATAGAAGACTTTGGAATACAAGGCAGAGATTTGGACACTAGAAAAACAAGTTGAGTTTGAAAATGCTCAGCCTGAGACACGAAGAGATTTCTTACGTCATCACATCTGTGTCAGTCCATCATTCTGGTCTTGGCCCTTTTCAAACACCAGCTTTTCATCAGAACTCTGAGCTTTGCTTCCTGGCTGTGTTATCACTGATGACGAGAAATATGAGAAACGGAATGGGATTAAAATTATCCTTCCTTGATCCCCTTCTTTGTATCAGACACTGCTTTACATGACATTTATATATTTATTTTAATCTGGCACATCTATTCTTTCATAATTTCACAGATGAGAAAAATGAAGTTGAGAGTGGTTAATTAATAGAACATAGGTCTTTGTAAGATGTAACTTTTTCAGGTCAGTGAGCCTAGTAAATATATCTAAACAAGTCTCATAACCAGTTGGATGTTGTTAATATCCCATGGTAAACAGGAAGAGTTCCAATCAATATTTTAAGGAATGGCAATTTGAAACATGCAGAGAAATCCTTCTGTTTAAATACATGTTAATGTAAATACATGTAAATAAATGTCCTTTCGAGGACATTTAATATCTTCTCAATTTCTTTCTCTCAGCTTCTGCGGGCTACCCCATTTATTGAGCTGTCAGGATGCTATCTACCTCTGCTAAGGAGGCCACAGGATGAATTGTACCTTCATGTTGTAAACCACTTAGAGCTTTCTGGGTAGAGTAAATGTTACCACTTGAGGGCATCCTGTCATTATGTTCTGTAATAGTCCTGAACTTCTAAATCCACCTCAAAACCATAGCTCTCTGACAGAGGGACTGAGGAAAAAAAAAAAAGAAGTCTTTGCCGGAAATGCTGAGGCAGCAGTGAAAACGGTAATTTACCATGCTAAATTGGTGTTTCCTGGAGTACTAGGTCAGTGAAGAATGTATTTCAGGAAACGCTAAGTCAACAGAAGACAGTAAGTGACATAGATAGAGGGTGATGGAATCTTCCTGGCAGGGACCAAAATAGGCGTTTCAGACACCCTGAGTGCTCCACTGGTTAAATGATTTGGGAGAAGAAATCTTCATTCAGAGCTTCCTTTGAGCAGAAAAAGCGAGGGAAACCCTACTGAAAGCAGCATTCATTCCATAATAGTGGCAGCAGCCCTCAGTTCTGGGAGGATACTGAGAATGAATGATATACCTGACTGGGAAATTTAATCAATAGTTTAATCCTAAACATTAGGGTTAATGTTTTCCCTTGGTTTTTCAACAAATAGGATCCAACAAATGCATAAATTATCTGCAAATATGTCTGAAAATTTTATAATTACTATTAGAATTCCACACAACTTCCTCCAATGCAGTATAATAAATAAAAAAAATCCATATTCATTATAACCAAGTAATTTTCTTTTGGAGATTATCCATGCTAACAGAAAAAAAATAAAATAAACAAATGAACAAACAAAACTCTAACTAATAGATTCTAAGGAAAGAGAAACACTGTGCCCTGAAGAGCAAGTGACGGTCAACATCGCGGTGTGGTATATAAAGCTGTATTATAACATACTAAACTCCGATAAACCAATAGATTTTATTGATCCAATACAATCTATAATTTGTTTGACCATCAGAGTTTTTATGAAAAACTGTAAATCTGAGTTTCATACAACCTCTTAATCTTTTTAGCAGTCTATTTTATAATTTGAAAGACTAGCAATGCTTTGTTGTAAACCAAATTGCCTTTACTTTTATGGGTTGGGTGATAAAAAATATATTCATGAAAAAATGCTTGGATGGCAAGCCTATTTCTTGTGTTTAAAGGACGCTGAATTTTATTTTTTTCCTATTAAATTGATTTAGTATGGTATGTAGAATATAAAGGAGAGGAAATATGTTTACACTAAGGAAATCTACTTCAGTACTAATCTTAAAGCAATTATCCATAATATAATATAATATAATATATAATATAATACTTTTAAGTGGACAAGGTTAATTATATATACAGAGCAGCTGTTTAGTTTTAGGAAATTTGGTCCAATACTATTCCTGACAGTTTCTAAATGAAAAAATCATGAGTGTTAGATATTTTTTTCTGTCCTCCTGGTTTAATACTTAACACCAGTAGCTGTTGTCAGGCTATTAGCAGCCACAGTAGGTCAGCAGAAGAATGAGCCATGTCAAATAGTTACTGGTTTGGGGCCAGTATTCCTTAACTCATTGTCATGACTGCTTTCGTATGACAAGATAGCATCTTAAGAAGATCTGGAGCTGGAGGTTAGCGCTTGTTAATGGTAAACTATCAATTCTCCTAACTAGAAACATTGGTCGGGGTTTTACTCAGAAGCTTGGTCTTGGATTTACTTTCAAAATGGAGTAAAGTCTTACATATATACTCAAAAAAATAAAAAATAAAAAATAAAAAAAAGTCCCCAGAAACAGAGACTATTATGGTTTGGATAAGATAAAATTTTCTATTGGATTTCCCTGCTAGTGTGAGGATGACAGGAAGTTCTAGTGGTAGTAGGCTAGAAAAAAACATTAGGGAGTTGAAAGCCATTTATTGTCGGCATTCTGCCAAAGGCGGGGAAAAAGAAAGAAAAAGAAATCTAGCAAGACCTAGTTTGTAGTAAATTTTAAACAAAGCATGTGTATGTGATATATAATAAACAACTACCCCAAATTAACTTCCTTGAAAGGAAAATAAAGTTTCTACCCAACAGACTTTAAAAGTAATAACAGAAAACATGCACAAAGAGAGCATGACTATGAAATTTCCAATCGCCTTATAAATGGAGAGTAAAAAACAATCGACTATAGGACTAACTTCTTTTTCATCTAATCAATAAGCTGCTCCTGTTCCGTGAAATGGAATGAAATGAATGCCATGGCTTTTTTCAGGGGCACAGGGGGTCTATTTATTGTGAGAAGAGATTTGCTGAATAAGTGTAAAAGGCAGAGATAATTCTGGAAGTCCGCTAACAGCTTTGTGGCAGAGATCCCCAGAACCCACCTGTCCATGGTATCTATGCCACCTCCAGCAAGCACCTCATGTATTGAAAATCACTTTTCTTGTCATCGACAGCCAACACATCTGCCCAGTTGAGAGAGGAGTTTAAGAACATGACACTAACAATGACATGTACTAACTCTTGGCATGATAAAGTTAGGGACATGGAAATTGTCGTTCGGTGTCCATTAATTTCACTGGAAAATAGAAGAGCAAATGTATTTCAGGTTTCTTTTTCCTTGGCACATGTCTGCTGTGATTCTCTGTGTGGATGGCATGACAGGAAGCTGAGGGGTAGATGGAAAAGGTACAGTCTTCTTGGTGGCCCTTAAAAGTAGCCCTTACTCTATAGAAGGTTGGTTGGGTTTATTAAAAGATGTTTCAAATGGACTCTCTGATGCTATTTTGCATATCAGCTATAAAACATTAGGGAATGCAATTTACTTTGACCCTAAGTTATAATACAAATTCATGCTTAAAAAAATAAATGTAGCACTCATCTTCGTACCAAATATTTAAAGCAGAGATAATGAAATTCTGATAAAATATGCATAAAAACACTCAAAGACAGAAAATGTATAAAGCCATTCCCATATTTAGCTAAGTAACTGATGTTGAGTGAGAAAGACTGACCGAATGTGACCAGCTCATACTGAACTCTCTGTACCCTCTTTGACCCTTTTATATTTATTCAATCAGTTATATCTATTCTGTGGTAAAATATGTGACTGAAGTTTCAAGGGTGGTTAGAATACAGATACATTTTAGGGTTGAAGACCTTATTTTGGAATATAAGAGTGAAGGAAAGACAGAAAGAGAGCAGTAAGGGGAAGTATATTTCCTTGAACATGTGTGACATTCAGTAAAGCCAATTGTCAGCCACCGAATAGTGAAATATTGACCGCATTTAAAATGTAATGGATGTAGATATTTACAGATCTCTGCACAAGCAGGTATTCTGTTTTTGAGTTTTGACTTATCAGGCAGACTTCTATTTATAGTATCATGATGGTCTATATACCCTGAACGACCATCCCAACAAAATCAATAAAATGTTTGAAAATAAGATATTTTTTAAATCATATTTATTGCATTGCTCAACAGAATAGAAAATAAACAAAAAAATATCAGAGACCCAAAGTAAAGCAGAAACAGAAACTATAGCAAGTAAGGAACCTCCAAAGCCAGCTAGGGGTTCTCACGGGAGAACTTGGCATAAAACCGGAACCTCCAAAGCACTGTATCAAAACTCCCGAGACCCAGCTCTTAACCGTCATAGACACGGTGTGCCCCACCATGTGAGGATGCCACATGCAATTTCACGTAGCCTCCAGAAGTGATGCAGTTGGGTTTCCTAATGCCTTTTGTACCCGGAAAATAAAGTTTTGCTTTTAAACTGTGTTAGAGTTTAGAAGACATCTTGAATACACTTTTTCGTTTAACCTCAAAACAACTCCATGATGCCAGCATCTTTCCTTACCCTGGTGAACAGACTAGGAAATCTGTGGCGGTCAGTGAGAACAAAGACTGATGCAGAGTTTGGAACTAAAGTTAGGTTTTTTTCTGATTCTGAGCCCTGTTTGCTGTCCAAATCTGTCCAAACACAATCTGTTAATGTGGTAAATTTCAGCCCCTAAAGCATCCAGCCTGCATCTGTGGAATAGTGCCCAGCCTGGGAAACTGTCTCCCTGCCTAATAGATTGTTAAAGGCCTTTTTAAAAATGCAATGTTTCTTCATTTTTTTTTTCCTGATAACTCAATTTAGATAGTACAGAACAGAGCAACAGAAAGCAATGATTTCCACATGTCTTTCCAAACCTTCTTCTTGGTAGAGTAAGGTAACATTCTTTAAAATAACTGGAGATTTATTAAACACAATGTGATTTAAGTCACAAGGTGTGGAGGGGTCAATAAACCAGTACCAGATTAGTTACAAAATTTCAGTTCAGAACCATCTCTACATGGGGCTTAATCTCAATCCCTTAATCTTCCTACAAATGCACTGGATCATCTCTGAGTTTGAAAAGGGCTTTCAATGAACAATTATAAAAATCTGTGCTTAAAATTTTAATTTACTAAAACAAACTAGTGCTTGTAATAAAAAACTTGATGAGTATATATATATATATATATATATATATATATATATATATATATATATATATAAACAAGGGAACCCCAATATCCAACTGCAGAAAGTATATGGCAAATCAAATCTTAACCAAAAGAAACGAGTTAAGTTTTCATCAAAAGAAAAACTTTTAATGATGATGGTGATAGTATTGATGAAGATACATGTGTACTATATATGTATAGTACATTCAGTATCTCTCTCCCTCTCCCTCTCTTTCTGCTTCTTCTTCTCTTGATTTTTATCATTAAAAAGTGAATTACAAAAATAAAAAATAAAAATTTAATCACAAAAAGAAAAGAATAAATTTAAAAATATATGAATTTCATCCTGTCCACTGACAGTGCAAAGTGCCAGATTGCATTCGACACCTTGCCTCCATGTGCAAATTTTTTTCTAGTTCCTCTTTTAAGGCCTGCCATCTCCTTGAGGCTTTTCATAAAGTGAAAATAATAACAATACTGCTAAATGGCACAGCTATCACACTTTGTCAACGCATAAAACTGTTCCGAAACATTATTTCATTTAATTATCACAACAGTGCTGAGAAGTTGGAAGGGCTGGCGTTCCCACTCACATTTTGTAGGTGGTCAAACCAAGGTTCAGAGTGGAGACTCAATGTGGAGGCCTGCAGTGATGGCCTCCCTCCTCTGAATCATTATGTAACATGTGGCCTAAACCATCTCTGATCGTAAGTCTGTGGTGGAGATGTTAGGATCTTTCTAATCGGTAATGATATAATAATGAACATACAATTCTTGTTCTATGTCAGTACCGTTTAAGAGCTTTGCATGTATCGATTTATAAAATCCTCCCCATAACCTATGCAATAGGCAATATTATTATCTACATTTTACAAATGAGGAAACTCCGAAACACAGAGAGGTTAGGAGATTCCCTCAAGAACACTGGTTATTAGGTGGCAGAGACTGAATGTAAATGATGACCATCTGGTTCCGGAACTTGTACTCTAGGAGATGGCCTTAGATTTCACACTTTTGGTACAAATGCCATTGTCATTATTTTCAATTATAACTAAATTACTTTATGCTTATTTATAGTTATAAGGATACTTCTGATTATTTAATAGAATAATTGTCGAATTTTTGAAAACTATTTTCTACCAATGTTCACGGACAGACTCATTGGTGGTCTGTGCCTGCCCTCAGCCCCATAAATTCCACTTCTTGCTACTATAATAGAATATAATACAGATTAGAAAGTGGGTGTGAGGCTTCTACAATAACCAAGCTTCTTCAGCTAGCGATGATTTCACTATTAATTTATTAGAACAACAGGGTGCCCCTGAAAGGACAATGATAGAGACTGGCCATATTTCTAGGGATCCCATATGTTAAAATTCAGTACCTCAGGGACAATGGTGGCTGTCATTTTCTCTAGTCAACAAATTTATTTTTTCCATTTTACCTTTATTTCACATCCTCAAGAGCATCTCAATGTGCTTTCACTTTAGTGAACTTTTTCAAACCTTTCCTGGAAAAACCACTGTGGCTCTATTATCTGGAACTTGGCTGGGAGTGATGGGTTTTATGTATCTCTCCGTTAGAAGACTAGAAAGGTGGGAAGGTTCACTATAGTTACAATTAATGTCTCCCTCCCAGGTCCCAAAGTACTCACACTTCTGATATTTGTGAGATTAACTCTCCAGCATGACAGGCCCTGGCTCTTGGGTTAAATTCCCTCTACGATTAAATTCTCTGTAGTCCATATTTTGGAAATCACTTAAAAAGACCCTGTTTTCCAGGTAGTTGGGTAATCGACATATATCCATTAAGTGCTTAAGATTCAACTCAGGGAATCTTATCGACAGTTCAGTTCAACATAGTGGAGGAAATGGTGCGAGAGGACACATTTCAGTGCTCTGGCTTATTCCATTGCAAACACCTGATAATTTAGGCATTTTATATGAGGCTAAAGAAAACATGGCATAGTGCTTAAGAGCGGACTCTGGAAGTGGTCTGCCTGGAATCACCTGATTCTTCCACCTAGCAAGACTACATTTTTGAACACTTAGAATAGTGTCTGGTGCATAGCATGCTGTGCCATTGTCCATGGTATCATCAGACCTGCAAAGAGGTTACCCTCTAGATCAGCTGTATTCAAAGTATATTCTATCTAAGAATGATATGAGGAGACTTCTAAAAATATAAGCTTATGAATTCCACTTCAAATCTATTCAGTCTGTACCTTTGTAAGCTATAGTGCAGATGTTTGCTGATGTTCATGCAGAGTCCTGATGCAGTGGGTTGAGGACAATACTTTGGGTAAAGCTGACCGAGACTTTCTCAATGTATATAGCACTAGATTCTTAATGTTATGAAATTGCCACATTTGCAGAGTATTGCACTAAAATTGCATAAAGATCCATCCATGAGTGTTTATGAAATATCTAACATACATTTTTTGCTTTGTTTTCCAGCTAGAATAGATACAGCGGTATTCATATTGACCTCACAATCGAGTGGAGTATATTTAATGTCATCCCGAATTATCTTCCCACCTAGTCCTTAGGACCCCTGGGGGTACATAAAAAACTGAAAGAGGGAAATAAATAAGCTCTATGCAAACATAAGCAGTAAGAGCAAGGAAGAAAGAAAGAAAGAAAAAAGAAAGGAAAAAAGAGAGAGAGAGAGAAAGAGAGAGAGAAAGAAAGAAAGAAAGAAAGAAAGAAAGAAAGAAAGAAAGAAAGAAAAAGAGAGAGAGAGAAAGAAAGAAAGAGAGAGAGAGAGAGAAAGAAAAAGAAAGAAAGGAAGGAAGGAAGGAAGGAAGGAAGGAAGGAAGGAAGGAAGGAAGAAAAAGAAAGAAAGAAAGAAAGAAAGAAAGAAAGAAAGAAAGAAAGAAAGAAAGAAAGAAAGAAAGAAAGAAAGAAAGAAAAAGAAAAGGAAGGAACGAAGGAAGGAAGGAAGCAAGGAAAAGAAGGAAGGAGGGAAGAAGGAAGGAAGCAAGGAAAGAAAAGAAAAAAGAAAAGAAAAGACAAATGAAAAGAAAAGAAAAAAGAAAATAGAAAGCCAATAAGAGACCAGGCCACTCCTTTTGGAATCCTAATATAAGGACGATGTGTGGGTGTTTCCTTCAGCCTCCCCCAGAGTGACTTGGAGTAGTGATACCATAGGAAACCTCTTCAGCAAGAAAGGAGTGAAGAATCAATGCTATTACAGAGAAGTGACGAATTCTTAGAGCAACTGAAGGAGAAATAACAAGTAACCAAGACCCTGATGCTAGACCAAAATCAGTCTGAAGCAGCATTACAGAGGAATTAAAGGAAAGAAACAACTTAAGAGTTTAAACACTGCTAAAGAAGAGAATGTGTTAACCATTGCAAAAGATTTTGAGGCCAGTTAGCTCAAGAAGGTTAGGCAAGATTCTCTCAGTTTTGCTTATAGGTAGTTGGTCACGCTACTTTAAACAACACGAGTTGCTCTCTCTGAAGGTGAGTTTAAGACTCTGTAAAATGGGGCACAGGGGGAACAGTGATACTCATGGTATCAGGCTGTTGTGAAGGTTTAAATAGATAGTATGTCAAAAAAACATCTATGACTGTCTTCTCTTTCTATATCTTCTCTCCGGGTGATCACCTCCAAGTCAATGGCTTTAAATATCAATGATATGCTATGACTTCCAGTTACATATCTTTGGCCAAACTTGCTCTGAGCTTCATGTACCTATGACACATATGCTATACAGAGCGGACTTTATTAAGAATGATATTAATAACTACTCTTACCATCCCAACCTGCTTCTTACTCAGCAGTCTTATCTTTATAAATAAATATCATCATCAAACCAGATGCTCAAGCCAAAACCTTGCCGTTGGCCCTCTGTATCCTCTATATCTAAACTCTCAGCGTTTTCTTCAAGTTCTGTCTCCATATTCACTGCAGACCCACAGTTAAAACCATTCTTGTCTCTCAACTGGTCAACTCCAATATGGTCTCCCAAACTGGTCTTTTCCTCTTTCCTATAACCTGTTCTATTTTAACTAGTGCAATCTTTTGAAACATGTAAATCAGACCAGATTCCTTCCCTGCTCAAAAGCTACCAATGAACTTAGAATAAAATCCAAACTCCCCAGTTACAGCGTACGAAACTCAGCCTGATTTTTCCTTTTCCCACCTCTCTAACATCATCGGCTCCTGCTCTCATCTTTGCTCACTAGGCTGCTATCAAGTTGTTCTCTTTGCAGTTGCTCAGCCAGGCCAAGTTCATGTGTGCCTTGCAGTCTGTGGACTTGTCTCTATGGCTGGAGCATTGTTTTCCTGGTTTCTTTTCAATGTCCAAGTCTCAACTTAATATCCATTGAGGCCAAACTTCAATTCTATCTTGAGTGGCACCATCCCCCCATCCCTAATCCCTGTTGCCTCAGGGCTCTTTATTTTCTATGAGGTCTTATCGATCTCTAATATCATCTTGCATATTTCATGTCTGCCTCCTTCAACAAGAACATAAATTCGGTGAGGTAGAGACCATGTTGACCTAGGACCTATAACAGTGACCGTCATAAAAGTTACTCAATAAATACTTGCTGAATTTATTTTAAATAATTAATTAAGGAATAAATGGTGATTAAATATGTCTGACATTATTAAAGTCTAGTGGTAGAGATTGGCATGAAGGAAATATTCTTCTAAATAATAGCAAATTGTGATCATAATATAAAAGATGATATAGGATTAGAAGTACATATACTACACATAATTTTTATTTTCTATAACTATTTTTGACTCTGATTTTGTATTTTCAATATTCAGAGGAGCAACTTTTCTAGAATAAATGACCACATCTACACAGGTAATAGAGTTTATATATTAGAAACATATGACTCCTTTGAGATAGACAAAGGGAAATTGGTAAAGTAGCTTCTGGTCTTCTTTGACTTCTCTGAGTTCTATTTGCATCCAGTAGCTGCAGGTCTTGGCAGATGTTTATTATTCCTCACTGAATACATCTCTGCTAGCACTGTTTGACACTTACGTTACTTTCTTTACTTGCATTCTATTATGACTCCTCTCCAGCATTTTAGGACCTTTGGATATTTATAGCACTGACCTCAAGCACAGCCTCTAGTTTTACCTTCAGGGGAGGGAGTCTTGTTTAGAATAGCGGTGCTCCAATAGTTCAAAGAAGAAAGAGAGCTGCGTGGGCTGGAGTAGTTAGGGCTGACCTGCACAGTTGGCTTACACAGTTCATCACCATGAACACAGAATGAGAAATCTTCTTCCAAGTCTGTAAGCCCAGGGCTTTCCATCTTAACTGCATAAGAATAAAAAGTACTTAAGCAAAAGCAAAATCACACCATCTACTGTCCTAAAGTACAATTAAGTTCTTCGCATATGAATGTCTGCCACGAGCAAGATTCATTCCTTCAAAAAATAATGATTGCGGTATCACTTTCTTTCAAGCCCTATTCTAGCATTGGGAACGCTACAGTGAACATGGGGGACAAAGGATCTCTGCCTTCACGAAGAGTACATTCTAATGGGGAAAAGATAATAAACACATAAATACCTAAGCTAAATTAATATTTAATGAATGCATAATGTGCCAAACACTGTTCCAGGTATTGCAGAAATGTTTTAAAAAATTCTATGAAAAAATAAAGTGGAGTAATAGTATAGAGAGTAATAATAAAGGATGGAGGGGATCAGGAAAGAATATCAAGTTGAAATTTAAATATTCATGTGGAGACAGCTATGCAAAGATCTAAGGAAAGAAAAGACAAAGGAAACAGTCCAAATGCACCAAGAAATGAGATGGGCTTGACCAAGAGATAGCAAATAGTATATCTAAAATTAATGAAAGGGAAAAGGGAATTTGAGATTGTACGTCTCAATTGCAAGATTTTATAGATCATATTCAGAAATTTGAATTTTATTCAATCACACTGAATAGTCATGGATTAAAATCTTCACTAGGATGTTGGGGTACAAGTGACTGATTGCTGTGTCCAATGTCTTTGCAAGTCGTCGTTTTTCAAAGGGTTGCTCAAGCAACTCTTGCCCTGAGTTAAAAACTCTAGTTGCATTCCTCGATTATGGCATTCACCACAGTCAGTAACATGCCTCTACAGGAGGTGGACCTTCTCTGGTCTCACTATCTGGTTACAATGCCAGTGAGACTTTGCAAAGTACAATGTCTGGAAGTGCCGCCAGTAAGCAAAAGGACGATTGTTTCCCTAATATTTAAAGCAGAAAATCATAGGAAGTTCATTTTTATTTTGTATTTTAAAATTTGGTTTGGGTAAAACATTTTACTTCCCCTCAGATAGATAGATTTGCACAGAGACTGTTTTGGTGAATGCATCCTCTGTCCATTTGGTTTTTGAAACGTCGTTAATTAGGAATATCGAGGACAAGAAATGCACTTAATCAAGTTATAAAATTTTGAATATAAAAATGACCTGGGGAGGTTTATATCTCAGCCTCTAAATATGTTCTTCAACACCCTCCATACTTTAGTTACCCATATGCCACTTGAGACAGTTCAATCATATTTGGAACAAATCTTATTGGTGGAAACATTTTTAGTCCGTGAGTAAAATTTTTCTTGAGTCTTCCACAACATGTGTCCCGGATTTTATCCTCTGGAAAGATTTTATATTCCATAGACAGTCATGCAAGAGCACCAGCCTATCTCAGTCTAACTCTTCTTTAAATTGAACACACAGAATTTTCTCAGATTTTCCTCATTCAAATGAGTTTGGAAACTTATTTTCCATTCGATTGCTTCCCATGGATACAATCTAATTCATCGTGATTCTTTTAAAGTGTTATGTCCAGAAGAAAAACAAAATATTCCTGATGGGCTGTAACCAGCACTGTCATCATTACCTTCTTTCTGAAATTCTCTTTTACTTCTGAAAAGTTAACCCAGACGTTTGCTGCTCTAGAAGTTTGTCTTAGAGAACTTTTCACATTAAACGCTAGTTTCATGTGCTCCTGGATGCCCTCCTCAAGGCCTATAGATTTTCCTCTTTAATAATAACATAGAAAATCTATGAATTGTTACTATGTACCATGCACTACTATAAACTCTTCACGTGCTATTTCATGATCCTCTCCATGAGGTGGGTACAGTTGTATCCCCGCTTTACTGATGGATGATTGGGTGAAAGAATAAATGAATGAAAATGAATGGTCTGACCATTCTCTCAGCCATTTGGAGCCACAGATAGAGCCTCATCTGTTCTTGTGGAATCATATTTTCAGGATGCTATTACCCGACTTGTTAATGGAGACTATTGCTTCTCAAATAAGGGACACTTAAATGCAAAAATCTTTTTTTTTTAATAAGTATCCAAATATAAAGCTATAATAAATGAAACAATATACATCTCACTGATTTCTAAATGGAGGGCTTGTTCCCCATAAAGGTCAGTCCATTTAAGCAATTCTTTATGTCCTGCACACCCCAGCAGTCGTACCTGCTCAAATCCACTGGGTGCATGGGCGATCTCTCAGGACCGTGGGCAAGGGAATTACAGGGATCCTTCCATTCTTGTTTCCTCACGTTGGTGTGCCAAACAGCCATTCGGTCTGGCTAGTTTCTGGGAATTATCCCTGTTCCCTGCAATTCCCGTAAGGCAGCAGCCTTCATGTTCTTTTTTCTTAGCACACAGAAGGTTCCCCTTCATTTGCTGTCATGATGTAAGGACAGCACAGTCTAACTCCCAAATTTAATTTCAGACACATGTACTTTGGATCCAATATCCCGCTGGCTCCTATCCAAACTTTTTTTTCCCCACCTTGGATTTCCTGACTTAATTATCTCAAACTCAGATAAAGCCAGATCCAAATTGTATGAAAAAAAAAAAATCACATCATTAGCTATTATGGAACAGGTTTTAGGTTTAAAACAACTGTAGAACGTGTGAGTGGGGGTAAAATAACAAGGAACAATATTCACTCCTAAATCAGTTTTCCTGTTCAGCGTTTTACTAGGTGCGAATACGCTGTAAATGTTTTTTCCTCTACTTGCCATCTTTGTCAGTTCCCCAGTAAATAGATCTGTGTACCAAGACCTGAGCTGGAATTGTTGAAGAGTGGCTCAGAAACCGCCTTCATTATCCCAAGTGTGATTATACAGAGGATGGCAACCAGCTGTTCTCCCTCTCTGACGAGGCAAGAATAAGGGAAGAAGGGCATAAATTGCAGCTGGAGCGAATTCACATGATGTAAGGAGGAACTCTGCGGGTAGCAGGCATGGTTAAGCACAGGAGGAGTTAGCAGAGCAGTTAATTTCATCCCTGACAATGTGTCTAGAATGGTTTGGCAAGCTTTACCTAAAGCAGGGAGTCACCTAGATGACTTTGACAGAACTTTCTGGTTCCAAGATTCTGCCTTCATTTCTCATTCTGTATTTTAGTTGGTGGCCTTCACGGTCTACTATGATGCAAATGATTCACAAATGTTAAATCAATGGAGACATTTAAAAACTAGACCGCTAAAGGAGTTATATAATGCAGAGACTACAAAAAAATTTAGAATCAGGCAGACAGGAAGAGTGTAGGTCCAACTATGTATTCATTTTTGACCTCAGGCAAGTCACTTAATGTTCTTGCGCTTATTTCTTGGTGGTGTTATGAGAACTGAATAAAATGTCTGTAAAGCACAAAATACAAATAAACGAAAATACTCCCACTTCAAACAGCAAATCTTCATGGACTTTGTAATAATTTCTTTAGCACATAAAGAGGATTTGTTTATATTTCATCTCTTGGTTTTCACCATTACCCTTGAGACTGAAGATTAGTATTTTATAGTTCTAGAAACTGAGGCTCAAAGAAATCGAGGGAATTGTTCAAAGTCACAAGGCTAATAAAGACGATTTAGAAACTGGAATTGAAACTATGCCCTACTTCTCCCGACGTAGGATCAATTGTTTCTATTGCTTCATTATTTATCACACTTCACCTAATAAAACCTGTAAATTTACTGTGACAAAAGAAGGGAATAACTGTAACTATCACAACTGTGACCGTTTCTTTGAATGAGAGCTTTAAAACAGCCTGTCTGGGAACAGCTTAATCTATAGTCATTTTTCTCCTTCTTTTTTAAGTTCAGTAGTGTTTTGTTTTGTTTTTTTTTTTTGACATTTTGTCAGCTGTAAAGTCTTTACTTAGCAAGTTCCTTTTCTCTTTGACTATATTTAGATTCTTTCACAATAATTCTAGCATCACTGACAGTGACCAGTGGGACCTGATGCACCATCTTTATTGGCCAAATTTATGTGACTATATATCTATATAGTCATTTCTTTCTCTCAGGGGAGAAGAGAAACTGTGGGGAATGGGAAGATCTCTTAAGTCGCCTCTCTGGGAGTAAGATTCTCAAAAACCAGTCTTAGACTAGAAGAAACGAATTCTCATGCACACCAGTCTCCACATACCCCTAAATTGGGGCTCAGCGTTTGCTGCTCAAATAATCTCTTTCCTACTTTTTTTTTTTTAGAATGAAAGAGTAATAGAAATGCGCCGTAGCTTTCCTGAACTCCTCAATTAGAAAATATTCTCAATTCACTCAAAGATGATGCTTAGGAAACTCACTGGGTAAAATAAATGCCTCTTAAAGCGTCAGGTGTTAATGATCTTGTGGAGCCCCCATTTAGAAAGGATGATGAAAAAAAATCTAGGTAGTTCGCCTTTCCTCACTCACTGGAGTCCCTAATGGTCGGTCTTTTTAGGGTGTTCCGTCTCCACTCTCCACTGGAAAAATGCAACTGACGCCAAGACCGCCCGCTCTGGCTTCATTTCAGCACCAACTTGTAAAGGCAAATAACAAAACGAGTATGAGAAAACATCGAGTCATGTGCGTAAAAACGTTTATGCAAAGTCGGTTCACACTGGATGAATTTTATAAGTACATAACTGTGCTAACGTTCATAAGGAAAAGGAGGGCTATGATAATCCAATTCCCGCCCACCACTCAGATCATTATTTAGTGATTTCAACTGTGATATATTTAGAAACAATAGAGGAAGATAGGGCACAATCAAATGCCATCATAAAGATGATTCGATAGCAGTTTTCAAATATGATTTTCTTATATAAAATATAAGATATAGATGTTAAAGTTTCGGGTTCCTCAAAAATGATTGAATTTGGGATAGAATATGGATAGAATCTGAATACAAGTCTAGCTGACAAAAATATTAATTTATTATGGATACAATATTGCTAAACTTTTTATATGGATTTCATTAAATAAACATGACTATGTTTCCAATTAACTGTGGGAGGAAAGGGAGCTGAGCTGGAAAGAGGTTAAAATTGACTAGTATTTTCTGGGCTCTGTTAGAAGTGCAGAAATGGAAGCTGTAAAGGATGCTTTCCTCTTTAGTTTGGTTGGACAGCAAAACAGGATCTCACCTGGACCTGCCTTTCCCTAGTATGTTCAGACAGGAGGATGAGCTAAAGGGGCAGATACCAAGGAAGGCACTGTAGTTCCTTACTGATGGCACCTTTGCCCTGCAGGAAAAGCTCTGTGATTAGGGAAAACTAAATAGAGTATATGTTCTATGTATCGACAATGTGGTTAGAAATATAGATGTAGAGTTATATCAGCAAACTCTACCCAGAGCACAGGCTCCCATCCAGGTGTTTAAGATGCAGTTCCAGCTCTTCTATTAACAGTGATGTAACTCTGTCTAGTTACTTAAATTCATTAAACCTCTGTTTTCTCACCAGAGAAAAATGAATAATACATAAACTTGCAGTATTTAGAAGGAAGATTGGAGCTTACATGCATGCGTCGTAGATACCTAATAAGTGGTAGTTATTTCTTGGATAAATACTTGGCCTGAGTTTTATCTCCAACTATACTAAAAATGTGTACATACACACAAATGTGTATGTATATGTATCTATATAAACATGGTTTGGATAATCTTTTCTCTTTGGGCTCACCTTAATTTTTCTTCTCTCATGGAAGTGGGAGGTAAAGGGGGATGTTCAGTGTAACTTAGAAACGAAGACACAGTGTTCCCTATATTATCTTTCTGAGTGTTCCTTTGTCAAGCAGGAAATATATTACCAGGTGCCTTAGAAAGTTGATCAAAATATTCCATTCATATGATAAAAGTGCATGCCCACGAATGGTCACACTCTTTTTCACTCCAGATGCCTGCGTGTGGGATTGGAGCAGCAACTTAATTTTGCCTTGAGCTACACCAGACTTCCACTCAGACCCTGACCAAAGTCACTGTAATTGAATAAGAAAGACAACGAGAGCCAAAGGGAGAGAGTGAACGGGAACTTTGGGGAGTTAAATTGGGAATAGATCGAGAGTGCGAGGACTCGGTAATAGACTAGCAAGCTGAAGCATGTCACTGGGCCTCGCACAAATTGTGACTGAAAGTCATTACCACCTGCAAGCTGCCTATTTAACTGTTAGAACGTGTTCTCAGCATCGATTCGGTTCCCGCTGATCACAGTCCCAGCGCAGAGTCTCTGTCATCTGCGATGCCTTTCACAGCGAGCCGCGAACAGCCAATATTACATAAGTAAATAAAAAAGGAAGAAAAAGAAGTGAGTGCTGGTCTAGTATAAAGAGAGAGTTGCCCTTTGCCCTGGACGTGTTCTCTCAGAAGGGGGCCGCCCACAAGGCAATAATTCTCTGCTTCTTCAGAAGTGGTTCAGACAGATCCAAGCCCTTCCACAAGTAGGAGGGAATGAAACACAAAAATGAACAAAAGATAAACAATTTTTATTTCCAGGATATCTTTTTGAAACTTCTATATCCTTAACATATTAGGAGCAATTGCAGATGACCTGTGACTTTAATGCAGATGGTAGGCAGGACAAAGATGACAATGTCAAGGATATCACATGAGAGTGGATACATTTTAAGTTAACATTGCAACGTATTGAAAGGCTACTATGTGATAAAACTTTATATGCCTTTTCTCATCTAATTTCCACAGCAATACTATTATTTAAATAAGTTTAAACCTCTTTCACAGGAAGAGGAGTAGTATTTGTTGAATTGTGTCCCCCGTCCCCAGTTCATATGTTGAAGCCCTAACCTCCTTATTTGGAACTTGTTTGGAAATAGCGTCACTGCAGATGTCATTAGCTAAGATGAGGTCATAGCAGAGTAGAATTACGATTGGGGAAAGTTGGACATAGACACACAAGGAGAACATCATGTTGGTTGCCACAAGCCAAGGAACTACCAGAAGCTAGGAGAGAAGCCTAGGACGGATCCTACCCTTACTTCACAGCGAATGTCACAGTGCCAACGCTCCTTGATCTCAGACTTCTAGCTTCAGCAGTTTCAGACAGTATGTTTCTGTTGTTTAAGTTTCCAGTTCATGGTACCTTGTTATGGCAGCCTTACTGAAGGAACAGAAAGAGATTGAATGCAATTAAATACTTTTCCCGACTTTTCCCAGAACTAGTCAGTTGTGGAGCTGGGGTTTGACTTTTGACCTGTTCGAGTCCAGTCTACTTGCTTAAATATTATTTTCTCCTCCTCTTTCAAACTAGTGCCTAGCAACATTGAAAGGGGCCTCAGGTGATGTTTCGTCCAACACATGTAATACCTGATTATTCTCTAGCCAATAACATGCAGACCAGTGGCTCATCTTATCTCTTCTTCAATGTCATCATAGGCAAGTATCTTTCTCCTTCCTAGGCTGACCACCCCAATCTTGAATAATCTGAAACATTAGAAAGCCGGATGTCTTCCTCAAGGATTAGCTCAAATCTTAGCTCTTCCAAAAAGCTTCCTACAAGTAACCACGTCCCAAATGCAGGAGAATTGATAGACAGTCACTGTCTTTTAACAAGTCTTCCAAGTGGTTCTGATACCGAACTTTGAGAACCACTTGTTTAGAGCATGGATTTCAGTCATGTATCAATGAGAATGCTGGGACTCGACCTACAGACTGATGACGGTGTCTGTTCCCACTCTCATAGCTTCTTTCATAACTTATTTTTAGTTATAGTAATATCTGATAGAATAAATCAAAATTAATAGATTTGTGGATTAAAGCTTTCCTAAAGTAAAGAAAGAACAATATAAGCAGAGTGAAAAAGACATTTTATGCCAGGTAAAATGAACAAATAGAGATCTATACCTAGAAAAATCAAATATGATATTAACATATTAACATGAAAACAGCTACCCTCAACAAAATAAAACTATGTTATTTCAAAATTATACTCTTCGAGCTAAGGAGAACATTTTGAGGGAAAAATATGGATATCTAGCCTAGTTGGCTAGCATGTCTAAGAAATGAAAAAATATTTTCTGGGAGTTAGATACCACCCAATAGTACATACATGTACAATTATTAAAAACACACATGCCTACACACACAAAACATATTTTCTTGATAACATACCACTACTCACTGAAAGAAAAAAAAATATAGAGAAAAACAAAAGCAAATGTTCACAAGATGGAGAGCCATAGCATAAAATCCCAACTGAGTATCCAACATCATCTGGATTCCTTATCTGTCTTCCCTGGCAAGAATTTTTTTTTTTTTAACTTTCATTGACCATTTGATCTTTTCTCTATTTTCCTCATATCTCTGACTTCCTTTGCCTTTTGCATTCTCTGCTAATGACCTTACCTTCCATTTCAGGTAGAAATAACATTCTCAAACCACAGAGGAATAATTACATGTTCCCACACAGATTCAAATAGTCCTTCATCTCGATCCATACCTTCACCGCTACAGTGCGATGGAAAGGAGTCACGCCCTCTGCTGGCGGCTGAATCTTCCACGCATTGTCTAGATCCCACCTCCAACGGCCTTCCTTGCCCTGTTGGTTGCACTCCCTATGCCTCCTTTCCTTCGTTTCTACATCAGTATCGTATTCTTCACAACACTTTTTGAAAATACTTTCAAACTATATTTTTTCACTTCCCATTCTCTCTCTTTTTTATAGTTTAAAATTCAGTGTTTTAGCATTTTATTTTATTGTATTCTTAGTTTCAAGGATATGGTTAGACATTTATACAGTTTATGAAACAATCCTCCCATTCTCTCTTATACCCACTCCAATCCGGCTTCCTATTTGCTGAAACTTGGTATGTTCACAAATGATGAAGTTGCTGAATCAAATACACACTTTCCAGTCCTCATTTTACATTAATTTTCTGGCGAACATTACTGGTTGCCTCTTCGGCATCTTATCTCCTTCTTCCTTTCTAACAGAAGCCTCGCTATTTTAGGCACCTAACCCTTCACCACCGAGCCACGTGCCCTGTGAAATGCTGATCCCACTCTCAGCTCCGTCGTGATTGGTCTTAAAGTATCTCCACTTCTCTTGCTTATGCAGAAATGAGCAGGTGCCTAATTATAGTTAATGGAACATAAGGAGATGTTTGTGGGAGACCTCTGGGAAGATCTAATAAAAAGGAAAAGATCTCTTTTCAGGAATGTGAACTCATGTAACTGTTTCCTACTGACAAGACGGGAGCCAGCCTTAAGATGAAATTTTGCACCATAAACAGCAGAGCACAGAGGTGGAAAAATCATGCCGTGTATCACCTTTGTTGAGATACTAGTTGGATTAACCATAGTATGTGCTCCAGTGTAAGTTCTTGTCGTGAAAGCCGAACATCCTGAGCCCATCTAAAACAACCCTGTGATATCCTTCTTGGCAGCATCCAAGATGGCCTCTGGTATTCCTCCTCTTTGGCTACTTCCCCACATTATGCTTTCCATGATCTCACTCCTCTTTCTGACTCTAAATTTGAGTACTCCCAATGCCTCATCTCCTATACTCCAACAGTGCCGACCTATTAGCATTTCCTTGAATTTGACATTTTGCCTTTCTCAAGGTTTCTATACGTATATGCTGATATTTTGGCTAGGAGGTTTCCTTCATGGCCTCTATTTCTTGCCTGCATTGGTTCCATGAATTCTTCAAGTCATGTATTATAAATCATATCCAAGAGGCTTTTTATTCACACCTTACCCTATATCAGAGCCCTTGCTGTGGATCCTCATAAGGTCCCCTGCTTTTCCTTTACAGGCCATGTCCCAGTTCATTTTTAAATCTAGATACTACCAGTGACAAAAGTTTTCCAAATAGAAAAAAATTAAAATTAGACAATATTACAGATAAATACAGGTGTAAATACTAAATAGTATGATGACATATACATATATACGTAAAGATGTAAAGATATGTGTACATCGAAAGATAAGTAAACTCTGTAGCTTTACCCTGAGCATATGAAGGGGATTTGATATCATGAAATTAATAATATCAATGGTGCAAATGAGAAGAAATTATAATATTCATTGATTCCAATAAGCTGTCTTTGAATTCAGTAACATTTATCATTAAAGAAACGTAAACTCTAGTCATGTAATTTTTCCAAATTAATCTTTTAGTTTGATACAATACCTATTAAACATGTTAAATGGTTTCTCATGTTTCTAAAAATGTCTAAAGTTCCACTAAAAATGCCATTTATCATAATATTTCTAAAATGATTCTCCAAATTAATGTTCTAGTGTATCTGATAGAGTACATAATTTAGAATATCCAGGAAAACATGTAAAGTGAATTATAATGAGGACTTTTTCGACCATCATGAAAAGGTATTATAAAACTAAATAATTAAAATTAGTATGATAGGGGTACTAGATTATTGACAGAACAATAAAACTATTTGTAGACTCAAGAAATAGATCCACAGTATGTACATTTCTCTCCCTCCCTTTCTCTCTCTCTCCATATATATATAAAACATCATATATATTATTCATTAGACAAATTATTTTGTAAAAATCACATAGCAATTTATTTTCAGAGTTAGGCTTTATCTCATGTCATATAGTAAAGCAAATGTTGAGAATATTCAATATTTCATTTAAAGTCAAAAAATAAATACTAGAAAAGAAAGCATAGGGAACTATTTTAAAAATACCGTAATATAGAATATCATTTGAAAATATTACCAAAGTTTGAAATTAAAAATAAAGTAGTTTAGAATCTCTACAATTGTAATGCAAGAAAACACCATGAAGTAAAATAAAACAAATGACAAATGGAGAAATATTTAACATATATGTAAAAAACATACATAATAACACAGTATTTCGAACTAGGAGAGAGAAAACTACATTTATGCACCAACCTGCTTCCCTCCACATCCCCAGCTGTGTGTTTTCATCTTCTCTGCTATCCTCATGTTCCTCTATATTGATAATTAAAGAGACATATTACACCACAACATTAAAACACAGGCTCTCAGGTGCAACAGATCTGAATGTCACTCCTATTTTCCATTCCTTATACTTCTGAATTTGGGTATGTTACTTAGCGGGGGTCCTCCATTTGTAAAGTAGGGGAAGAAAAATGACCCATTTCATAAAATTATTGAATAATGAATTTACTGTGAACCCATTTACTCTGGTGCCCAGTACATAGCAAGGGCTTAATATATATATATATATACATATATTAAGCATATATACAAGCATATATCAGCTATTTTTAGCATATATACAAGCAGAAAGACGGTAAGACAGGGTATAAAAGAGAACAGAATTTGTATCCTTAAAATTTCTAGAGGAAAAGAGTTGAAGAACATGTAAAAAAATTGATAGAAAATAAACGAAGTATAAACAAATTTAAAAAGTAAAGTAAAATGACAAAATTAAGACCAAATATATCCGATATGATGATAAATGTAAAAGTGTGAAAACTCTCCCATACAAAACTGTCACATTAAATTTGAAATACTTAACACAGCTACATGTTGTCTATACAAATGACATGGGAATGTGCTCCATATATTGCTTATTATCAAAACTATGGTACAAAAATGTTTGTGCGTAAGGAACTCTTTCAGAAATGAATAAAGTGCCAAATGAAGCTATTTCCAAATGTCAATCATGGTGGTAAATGGTTTAAACACTATGGACATTTTAATGCCAGACCAATTTGATGATGCCAAAAATTTAAAAACTTAATTTAAAAACTCTACCGTCTTATTGAGTATACCATTTTCTCTTCGATGAACAAAGCCTCTGGATAAATCATGTATAGAGAGGGTCCTAATAAGTTTGTTCCTGAAAATTTTCACTAATTTTCAGAAGTAAGCTTTTCAAGAGCTTATGTTTGCCAGGTGAATTTTTGAAGGGTTTTACACTAGAAAAGGGAATGTTAAAAATATGCGGGTGTAGCAAGCTAAAGGGCTTTTATATCTACTTGGGCTCCAAACAATCAGATTGAACAAGGGATCTCAGTGCTGCAGCAAAGGTTAGGGAAATTAGAGACAACTGCATGAGAGAAAAAGCTTTTGATTAGCAGAGAGTTATGGTTAGAACAAGAGCTCTTTGAATGTTCCCTGGGGAAAATGCCTTTATTAGGAAGGGCCCATACCCCGGGGCACATTTATTTGTTATCTTTTGTACTTGTTTTATTTTTTTTAATAGCAACTCATACTAGAGACTTCCCTAGGCATCCTGGTCTCTCTATACTTTCTTTTCATTCATTATGCTCTTCAAATTGTAATGGAATCATTTCAATTGACATGGTTGGTCACTGCTTCCTTTTCTTTCAAATGGCTTGAAAAAAGATTCTGTGTTTATTTGCTCATTCCTTCAAAAAAGTGATAATAAAATCAAGGTTCTTATTGTAGCTCTTCTTTAGAGATACGGTTTTGCTCTAACTTTATTTCAAGAGTCTTTTTTTTCCTCTAATTTTCTCTAGCTGCAGAATACTTGTTCTCAATTGTTCAAATAGCATTACTACATGGTATACTTTCAGAAACCATGAATTAACATAATTTAAAATTAGTTTTGATTTTTAAATACATTTCCATTTTCATATTGTCAGTCTAAAAGAACTTGCTTTATTTCTCTTCAGGGACCGTCACTTTTTGGGCAGGTTTACTGAATAAATTAATAACCTGATCTCTGTGATATAAAATACTCAATATGTACTAGAGTAAAATAAACCTCTATAACTTTAAAACTTCAATATTTTCTTCTCCATGAAACTTTCAATACACAAAACTATGTAGAGTAAACGTGAAATCATATTTTCCCCAATAAACACTCTCCTTTTTAATATTAAAGTGGAAAGTCAACATAAAAAGTGTATTAATTTCTCTTGCTTGAAATGCTTTTAGTAAATAGTTCTCTGTCTAAAAATGAGAAAATGTGGAATATTAATTCTAACCCCAGACTAAATCACTCACCAGTTAAGAGTATCTGTTTCTAAATTATTTCAATCATTCTGAAACTGCAAATAAAAATATGTGCAGTATTTTTAAGAATCACAAGCACTTTGAGATTTATGAAATGGGGGAACCTTAGCCATTTTTCCATTCAGCTGTTGCAACCCTGAGAGTTATTGATGGATTAACGATATGTGTAAGTGGCAGCGATATAAGTAGGTGGAAAGTTCCAAAAGTCTGGAATGTGTAAGTTTTATGTCAAGTGACTTTGAAATGGAGAACTCTTGCCGTTCACTTACAGCAACATGAAATGGCTATTCACTTAGGTTCCAATTTTAGCCACTATAATTGGTTCACTGAAAAACAATAATACACCAAAATTCTTATTTGAGCAATTTTTCTGTAGCAACAAGGCTTGCTTTTATTACCTGCGTATTTTGGTTTAGTTTTTTAACAGAGTCAGGTAATTCCCAAAGTGGTTTGTATATTTCCATTGAATTTTTAAGAGTAATGAGTTTTCACCTTATAAATGAAAGATAGGATGGAAGGTTAATTTTGCAGTGGAAGAAGGTATAGGGACCAATAGACCACATTTGTGTGTTTTATTCCAGCGGACAACAATTTGCTGCATTTGCTCAATGGAAGCCAAGGGGTACTTCCATCAGTGGTTAATTAGAAGGGAATGCAATTTTAATATGTTCTGAAATGTCGACTGCTGTTTAAATAATTCACTCATTTTACATCTAATCTTCAAAAATCACGGCACCTGGTCGATGAGGTAGGCACTGGGCTCTCATAGTTCCCTGCCACTCTGTATGTTTTGTGCGACCACCTGGGAGCTAAGACAAAACTAGGTGTCTTTTTTGTCTTTAGTTTCCACAGTGGATAATATTACATAAAAATGTTACATTTTTAAGAGGGCCTATAAAAATCAGAGGGATTATGGATAAAGCAAAAATCTCCTTAGAATGAAAATACATGTAGGTGACAGCACAGAGTCTATAATCTTTGTGATAAATCACTCAATGCTTAATGTAAGGAACTGAACGGTTACACGTAGCAAACAGGAGGCCATCTGTATGAATGACCACATGCTGAAGAAGCTATCTCATCATTATTTTCTCTGAACTATGGTGCCATTAGGTAAAGTCAAGTCTGGTTTGGTGGTTGTAAAAATAATATTACCTTAACAAGCATTATTCTTTTTTGAGAAAATGTAGTAGATAGACTGATGGGTAATACCCTTGATGTTTACCTTCTGATGTTCACACCCTTGATCAGTCCCCTCACCTTGAGTATGGGCATGGCCTTTGACTTGTTGCTAACAAATAGAACAGAGCAAAGGTAACCAGATGCATGTAATTAGGTGTACATGATTACATACACAAAACACTGTAGCATCTGTCTTCCTGTCATCTCTCACTCTTTTGCTGGATTTGAAGAAGCAAGTGGTCATTTTAGGAAGCACCACGTGTCAAGGAACTATGAACAGGTTTTAGAGCTAGGGCTGCCTCTGGCTGATAGCCAGCAAGATCTTGGAACCCTCAGTCTTATACATGCAAGGAACTGAATTCTGCCAAAAATCTGACTCTGAAAGTGGATCCTTCTCCAGTCAAGCCTCAGAATAGACCACAGCCCTGACAATGTCTTGATTATAGTGTTATAGAGAGCACAGCTAAGCTATGTCAGGACTCCTGATTCATAGAAACTGCATTATATTGAACATGTGTTGTTTTAAACTACAAATTTATGTGGATATTGTACACAGTAATAGATGAGTAATACAAGGAACCATTTTTTTTTTTTCACCTGGGTATCCGGTACCTATGCTCTTTGGTACTTAATCAAAAGCCCAGAATAATTACATGACAGAAACTCAATGAAATGTATTATTTTTAATTTAGTACCATATGGCTTCAACCACAACCAAACTGAAATCTTTTGGTCCATATTTGGAGGCTATTCTAGCTATTCTACTTATCCTTTTGTCTAGGTAAGAGGTATGAGGTCGCAAATACTAGCCAATAAACAAAATTTGACTTGCAGACACATTTAGTGTGTGGGCCACACAGATTTTTGTTTTTGTTTTTGTTTTTCAATTGAAATATTTAGCATTAAAATGAAAAAATAAAACAACTTTGCGGTATTCTGATAAAATCTGAATTTCTGGATCATAATGAATGTCTAACAACACTGTGTTTATACTCTACTTGGAAACAGGCAACAAAAGCTGAGTAGCTGCGCTCTTAAAATAGGATATAAATTGTTCAGTTTAGCTCAGGACAAACCCTTTCCTACTATCCTCTGCACAGATGACAAATATCGGTAGCCATTTATGATGCAAGTCATTCGTTTTTACTGTTGGCCCATTTCATAAATTTATATAATTATCTGATTCATGTTCTTATATTAATAAGTATTACATTTGAATCATATCACTGAAGACACCATATATGAACTTTATTTAGTATTGTCCATTCCCAAGGAAATCGATTACTGAGATGTGGCATCTTTGACTTCCATTGAAATACCCACTTTTAAGGGATGCAATGATTGCTTGTAGGTAAGCCAAACAAACATCCGGGTCTGCGTGGGACAGGGCTGATTTACTATAATACATAGCATCCACTTTTATTCGTTAAGTTGTCCTAGTTCAGGTGAATTATTCAATCTATTGGTTACATATTGCCAATGAAATAACCAGAACCTCTCAATGTCATGCAAATAAGTTGGCGGGGTTCAGTTGATGCAGGCTGGACAGGCTATCTTTGCTGAACTTGCTCACGTATCTGTGCTTCCTAGATAGAGATGGACTGTGAGGCTCTTCTGATCTTGGCTGAGCTCACTCCAATGTCCAGGGGTTGGCTGACTATTGGCTGGTCCAAGAGGGTCTTGATTAGAATGATCGGAAGGACTCAGCTCTGTTCTCTGTAAACTAGCCTAGTAATATTCTCCTGGCCATGGCAGAAAAGCAAGAGTGAGCAAGCCCAGTTACATAGCTCCTCTCTGTCTGCTTTTGCCACATTTGCTGGTATCTCAGTGGACAAAAGAAATTACATAGTTAAGATCAGAGTGAGAACTTGAGAATAACAAAAGTTAGTTAAGATCAGAGTGAGAACTTGAGAATAACAAGTTACTTAGCCCAGAATATGCTTACAAGAGCAGCTGAAGAGTTAAGGCCATTAATACAAGCAATCTACCACAAATGTTACTCTTTATTATCTGCTTTTGCAATCTGGGAACAATAATTATAATTAACATGTTCACATGGCTAGGTAATTTATAAAATATTATGGCTTTCAAAAATTACTGGAACTACACAAACCCAAGAGAATGGATTAATTCAGAATGTCTAAAATCAAAATAGTGCATAAAATTTATTATGCTTTAAATCTATTTGTACATTGAAAGGTATTATTATTAAACCGTTTGCATTTCTAATGATTATTTCAAATCTACACTGGTTATTTATTAGCTAACTTTATTAACCTGAAACAATTAAGAGATTTGCCTTTGTCAGGTTTCTATGCTAATCTACTTTTGTGTGACCCATTTGGTTCTCGCCTCATGCTCTGAGTTAGCAATAAAGTGTGTGTGTTTTAACATTGAGGAACTTTACAAAAATTGCTTAAAAATACTTGAAGTTCAAGTTTGAAGTCATTAATTAAGATAGAAATGATAAAAGAAAAGTGCTTTTGTTGGTTCTCAAACAACCAGCATTTGCTGTTTTCACTATGCTCTCAGTAGGTGGGGGCATGGAGTAGAACTCAGAACTCTGTGGGCACAGTTCCTATCCTTCGGGCTATTGCAATCTAGTTGAGAAGACAATGCCAACATTTAAAAGGCAGAATTGACCTATATAAAACAGTAATCTTTTTCAGCAGTAAGTTTCATGGAATTGATTGAGAGCGCATAGGAATTCAGAGAGCAACATGTTCTCTGTCTTGGTGTAGCAGCTTTTAAGGAGATGAATGAATTAAAGTCTTGCAAGATGAGTCGAATTTGTCTGGAAAGAGAGCCAAGAGAAAAAGTCAAGGGGAGATATATGAAGGAAGCCAAGGGGACAGAGACTAGCAGGATGAGTGTGGCTTTTCAGAGAGGAACAGAGAACAGAGAAAATAGCCAAGTAAAAGGTTGATTAAGGAGGACTGGGAAGGCAGGAGAGGTTGCCAGACTTTAGAAAGAGTAAGAAAGGGAGATTCTTTGAACAAGGAAGTGGTGTGATAAATTGGCTTTGAGTAAGTTGATAGAGAGACTGGAACTGGAAAAATAAGCTAGGGGATGATTGAAAATATGTCAGGAGGTAAGAAGCTAAGCTAAGCTAAGGTGCTGGTGCAGGGAAAGGAGATAAGTTATTTACATAGAGGAGTTGTTTGAAGGAAAAGCTAAGAACTATCAGTGTAGTATCTTTAGAAAACATACACAGTGAACATTAGCCTCTCTTAGGACAACTTAATAATAAAACAAAAGACATAACCAATGACAGTAAAAAGGAAAAGTGTATCCCTGTGTGTATCTTTCACCATCGATTCACCTAACTCAAGGAATCAGCGAAAAACCTCAACCTGGTTTTCATGGTTTTTGTTTTTTCTATTCATTCTATCACCATTTTCCCAAACGTTTTCATGAATTAAACCAGGAACAAAAGCCTTGCAACACATCAAGGCCTGTGTACTTTCTCCTCTGACATGCCTCCCTTGGGAAAAAGGATTTATGGAAGTGAACTTCATAGGACATGACAACTTCTCAGATCATGCTTTTTCAGTGTTATAAAGTGAGAAACAGCCTTCCAGTTAAAATAACGTTACAATGTGTGAAATTAGTAAAATGAGACTCTCAGGTAACTTGAGAGGTCAGCTAAGACTGCTTGCTCTTAAATTGGCAGTAAATTGTTTTTAAAAAGCAGTCCTAAGAGCCAAATTTAACAGTTTTCAGGTATCTAGTCAGCTATGAACATCTAATCAGTGTCTTTTTCCTCCATTGTTTGAAGTTCAAATACTGTTGCCCTTCGCATCTTGGAAGCAGGAGTACAGGACGCTCAGCTCTCACCTGGGGTGATGCCCGTGGGGTGTCACTCTTTTATCAAAGCAACTTTGGAAAGCTAACTCCCTTCAATGCACCTGAGAAAAAAAAATAATTGATTCTTTGGGGTGACTGTTGTTTTAACTTGCTTCCCTATTCTCGTTCTATAGTTTTGTGTGACATGTATGTAACACCTAGGGACCACAAACAGATGGAAATGTATGCCAGGTTAACATGGCGCATTTTCACTGGAATAAAATGACATTTAAAAAGCAGAAACACAAAATTACATGAATTTTTCCTCGAAAAACTCTCAACAATGTATGATGCCTATTTTGATCCGTAGTTTCTAGGTAAGTTTGCCATAACCCCGAACTCTTTGCGGCTTTAACAACAGTGGTTTATTTCTCACTCTCGTTACCTGTGGATGGGGCTCTGCTTCTCACAGTTTCTCATTTCAGGATTCAGGCTAAAGGAGGGACACCGATCGGGGACATGTTGTTCTTGTGGCAAAGGAGAAAAGCAAGTGAACTGGCAAAAACATACTACAGATAAATATCACTTTCATGATCATCTATTGGCTAAAGCAAGTCACCTGGCCAAGGCTGCCAATGAGACAAAGCAATATACTGCTTCCCTGGGAGGCACTGAAAATCACACAGCAATGAGCAGGCAGGAACGATGCTCCAATTAGGGGAGCAGAGAACATACTTATCCGCAGTATCTATATATATATAATAATTATTTTCCCCTGCCCATTCCAGTTCTCTTTTCCCTTTCTCTTCTTTTCCCTTCTCCCACTTTCCTCCTCCTTTTGCTTCCTCTAGTAGAATATTATCAAAAACACCCCGTTTCAATGTTTCAAATGACAACTTTACAGGAAAATTATACTTGTGGGCTTTTGTCATTGGTTGAAATACTTTTACATAATATCATTTAAATATTTCCAGTATAAAACTAGTATAATTTTCTCGTGCTTATATCTCTTTTACTACCATGAAAAATAAATGAATTTGTACATTAAAAACGAGAAAACTGCAAAACATTAAAACTTCAAAACATGAATTCATTGCGTCCGATAATACCTTTTTGCATAAACTACCTTACTTATGTCAAGATAAATTGTGGAATGAAGTATTATCTGGCCCAGTTCAAGGGAGAGTATTTTGACTGTAATAATGTTAATGCAGAAAATGCCTATTTGCATTTATGTGTATAAAAATGACATTAATGCATCTGATTTATCTTCGTATCCTCCGTGACTGCCAAGGCACCTGGTTCTTAGTATAGGTAAAGAAATTACATGTTAAACTTTATTTACCAACTTAGGATAATCAGACCCTGTATTTAACAAGTATTTGAGTAAATGATCCCTCAGTTGTTTATTTTAATGAGTGCCAGGCACTGAGAAGATGATGGAAAGCAAACGATTATTTCTTAGTCTGCATTATCTAAAGAGAAAATAAATGTGGAAAATGCTAAGATGTAGAATTAGCTGTGGCTCAAGAATATTTAAGAGGACAATTAATCTAGTGAAAAAGAACAGAAAGTGATGATTGAGCTAAGGTACGGAAGAAAATAAGAATTAACTGTGCTGTGAGGGAGAAGGCGATTCAGGAAGGAAGCATCCCCTGTGAAAGCACCAGCAGGAGGGGATGCAGACCACAGGGCAGGAGGAAGGATGGGGTGAAATATCACTGTAGAAGTGCGTTAGACGCGGTATTAAACATTGGGACTGTAAAAACTCTAACCTAAAGGGGGAAAAAGCTACTATATGTTTTAAGCAGAGAAACATGATCAGATATATTGCATTTAGAAAATCCACAGACGACGAGAAAATGTTTGTAAGTCTTATATCTAAAAAAGGACTTGTAGCCATGATCTAGAAAGAACTCTTTCAACTTAATCACAAGTAATCTAACAACCCAATAAAAATGGACAAATTCTTTGAATAGATGTTTCACTAAAATATTTTACAATCCAAAGCTACTAAGCACATGAAAAGTGCACCAATATTAGCTATTAGAGAAATGCAAATTAAAACCACAATGACATATCACTATACGCCAATTAAAATGGATATAATCTAAAAGAGAGACAATACCGAGATTTGGTCAATATATGGGAAACTGAAACTTTCATGTACTGCTAACTGAAATGTAAAATAATACAACCACTTGAAAAACCATTTGGCAATTTTTAAAGTAAAATTTCCATAAGACCCGGCTATTCCACTCTTAATAATCTAGCTTGGAGGAAAGAAAACCTTTGTTCCCCAAATGACATGTACACAAATGTTCACAGCAGCATTTTCCATAATAGCCAAAGTTTGGAAGCAATGCGAATTCCCACCAACTGGTAAATGGATAGACAAAATGTGGTAATATCCATATAAAGCAATACTTTTCATCAAGAAAAGAGAATAGACTACTGATAACATACTATAACATGGTAGAAACTTAAGCCATTATGCAAAGTGAAAGAAGCCAGACGCAAAAGACTATATATTGCATAATTGAATTTTTATGAAATGCCCAGAAAATGCAAATTTATAAAGATAAATAGCAGATAAGCTGTTGAGTGGAATTGGTAGCAAGAGACATGATTAAATACAAACAGGTATGAGAGATTTGGGGGTTTACAAAAATGTTCTAAATTGTGGTGATTGTTAAATAACTCTATAAATGTACGGAGTCATTAAATTGTACAATTGTACAATTTTTAGTATGTAAATTATATCTTTATAAATATTGCTGTTTTAAGATGAGTGACTTCAGAGAAAAGAACTGTTTGGTGGGTGATGGATAAGCGATTAGATACAGAAGATTAATTAGGAACATATTGCACAAATCCAGGTTAAAGCAGATTAAATGAAAGCACCATGTATTGAAATCAGTGCGTAGAGTTAGAAATGGAAGTGACCCTAGAGATCTTTGTCCTTCCACACTACTGGATTTTAAATTAAAATTCAATAAGCATAAATGAGTTTTCTATTTTTAAAGAGCGATACTGGAAGAACCGAAAGTAGATCCTAGGTCTGTTGAAATATCCAGCACTCATTATATGATTCATTTACTCAAGAACTGGCAAAAACTTAGCTGAAATTGTTAAAAGCAAAGTTTTCTCTTTAAAAACATTATTGCTCTTTAGAATTGACTCAAAAAGAACAAATCCTTTTGTATGAACTGTGTTAGAGTGGGCTCTGAGTACGTATTGATAAAGAAATAAAACTCACTGAGGGTGTTTTCCGGAACTTTAAAAAATTTGAACGCTTTTTTCTCAAAGGAAACATAATGAATACCAATTTGTCAAAAAACAAAACAAAACAAAAATAAAAACAAACAAACAAACAAACAAAAATAAAACCAAAAACTAAAAAAAAAAAAAAAAAAAAAAAAAACCCAACCAAAAAACCTCTTAGCAGTGGAAAGTATTCAGAATGTGAACGATTTCCTTGAAATCATAGACAAGATCTAAGTCTGATCATGTTTGTTCTACCTGGCAAATTAGAAATGGAGGTTTATGGGTGAGTTTGGGGGATGGAGATGACGTCAATGAGATCAATCAACTTCAGATAGTAAAAATTTTGTCACGTATTCAATTCATTCACTTTAAAATGACTATTGGATCCATTTGGGTTCAAGAAAGAAATAGATTCAAAAAGCTTTAGTTCTCCTAGGAATAAGATAAGCAAATTTTAGTTCATTTGCCTTGAATTAATACTGAATTACTGAATTGTATTTCTGGAAGGAAAAAGTGACCCATATTTAACATCGCTGCAATTTCAAGGTGACAAGCTTAGCCTGTGAAATATTACATGCATGGAAAATCAATCCAAAGAATGTTTTTTTCTTGTGAAGCAGATGATATTTTATTAACTAACCTACCATCATGTGACATCTACTATAATAAAATATACCGTTCTCACAAGGAATACCAAGAGCCTAATATACAGGGCATTTTTTATTCTATAAGCACCTATTTTGATGAGTGAATCTAGAGATTGTTAATGCATTTCCAGCTCATCGAAGGCATTGCACAGATTCAGATCTTCATCATAAATATTTTCTGATTATGCTGATCATGATCTAAGATCTCTAGCTTCTTGCCTTCCACGGTAAAAATGCCATGGAACGAAAAGATCTGAAATCTAATTCTGATAGTGTCACTAGTTATATCTAGAACCTTAGAGAAATTGTTCTAAATCTTTGAGCCTCAGTTTTTTCTACTATAAAATGGAAGCAATTAGATTTGCCATTCCTACCTCAAAAGGTCTGTATTCATCAGTTTAGGCGAGGCTATGTTACAGTAAAAAAGTAAAATAACCCTCACACGTCTGTGGTTAATTTCCCACTCATGTAAAAGTCAACCTAGATTATTGGATCTCCCCCATCTTGGAGCTATATCATCTGGAACATGTGGTATCCAAGGTCATGTGATGGGAATGACAGAGATGTGAAGGAAGCACCTACCTCTTAATAGCCTCAGTCTGGAAGTGACTCACATCATTGTGCCTCACAGTAAACACATGGTCCCAATAACTTGCAATAGAAGCTGAGAATGTGGAGGACTGCCTGATGAGCACTAACTGTCACTGCACAGCATCATTGATGACGATAATAACATTATAACCAACATAGCCATTATTTCATGTAATCTATTTACAGTCCTCTCTGAAAAGTACTATTATGCTCCTCTTTTAGAGATGAGAAACCAGAGGTTTCATCACTTTATGTTTTTTTCCCAAGGTCAAATAGTAAGTGTTGAAACTGTTCGTCAGATTCGGATATGTCTGATTCACATGCTTTTCCTGTAAACCACTATGCTATACAGTATAGAGATATGTGAGACAAATTTAACACCCATACTGCCAAATGCACTGTTGTTGCTGTGGTTGCTTTAACTTTCCCATGGTCCACTGATTACTGTCTAGGTTCTAAATTCAACTGCAGTGGATCCAGGTTCAATGAGTTGCCATAGGGCTTAGGCGTGAGTGACTTCTTAAATAAAACTGTTGGTGGCTTTGCCAGTGTCCCCATTCTAGTTGGCATTGACATGTTATCTGACCTTGTCCCAATACTCATTGTCAGCCCAAAGCAGATCTTGGCACATTCAACTTTATTCCCATGTGGCAGCTGGATCACATCTGGCCTTGTATGCTATAGTGGTGGCGATTAGAAAAGCAGGGGTTGTATTGACATGTGGCCTGTTGAAATTAGAAAAAAAGGAGGAAAAGAGCTACAAAGAGTGAGAGGGGTGATGCTAAAATCAAGCTATCACTCATTTTTAAACTTTTTCTTTGCTTTCAATGGCTAGGCGATAAACTAAGTAGCATTTTTAGCACACTTGGGAAGCAGTGAGAGTGACTGAATCTTCATCAGATAGCTGGTTAGACTTTACCTTCTTCTGCACTGCCTTGGCACTATAGCTTCTGATCTTGCCTCTAGGTAACCCACTTAAAAAAGCTGGTAACAGTTTTTCTTTGAGGAGTATTTTCAAAGACTAGTGTTTTTTTAATGAAGATATTTTATGCTTGTTTTTAAAGTTAAATATTGTTGATATTGGTTATGTTAATTAAAATAAATTGAAATTAGTTGACGTTTCACAAAACATTTTCTTTATGAAAAGATGAATCCTTAATGAAAGTATTTTAATAACACAACTGAAAAACAAAGTGACAGGCTAATAAATATTGTCCTGTGCTTTATATATACAACTAGATACAATTTTAATTTCTTGATTAAAATTAGATTGGAATATAGTATCTGCCACTTTGACCTTTTCAAAAAAATTCTGAATTCTGTCTTTCTGTTTTTATTAGCACATAATGAATCACATTTGTACCACTAAAATGGCATCTGTCTTCAGAGATTACAAAACAATTATATATGCTTTAACAGTGAGATTTAATGAACGTGCTGCTATATTGAGAGCACTATAATAGAGAAAGCATATTGGCTATGATATTAAATGATCTACAATTCAGAAAGGTAAGCTGTAAATGACTAAAATATTTCTTAATATTATTTAATTGTAACTTCTTTTCTAGGCATTCAATGCACAATACCCTTTAGATAAATGGAAATAAGATAGCAAAGCAATATCAATTTACACAAAAGCTGGTCCATTAATAACTTTGAAGATTAGGTTGAGGTCACTATTCAATTAAGTTTTACTATAATGATTCTTCTTTCTACTGGAAATCTGATATTCATCTATTCTGAAAATCAAATGATCCAATCTTGAGTGTCATGAGCAATTAGATTAACATGTTTATATTCTGCAATAAAAACATTGGAAGAAAAAATGCTTTTGAAAAATATTACGATTATATTAAATTTGATTGAATTGTAGAACTAATTGCTGAAACGTTCCTACACTTACAATTCATTCTAAAAGCTTTATAATATAGAAGATATTTATAGTTGGATGAATATATGTTTACTATTGTCTAGTTGTAATTTTTTGCTTGTCTTTCTTCCTTTATGATATTTTTGTAAACAAAATGTATATCCTTAGGCTCTAGTAAATTAGCATTTGAATTCAAATGACAGTATGTTCCTTTTCTTTTCCTGTATAATTCTTGTCACAAATGTGCTGTTTTTAATGGCAAATCAGCTAATTAGAGATGGTGCGATGCAGAAAATGAATGGAGTTAATTGAATTAGTATTAAAACTTAGTAACTAATCACTTCTTGCATAGCTATTATTTAGAGCTTAAAAATTGTTGGCAAAGCTTCTTCTTATCTATATGTTTTTTCAATATTACTAGCATTTTCAAAAAAAACATATCCTGGGCATGTTCTAAACATGCAGAGGTTTTCAAAGGAATCATGATTTCATTTAAAATTGTGTAAGTCTACATAATTCATAACGTTACTAACTCTTTCTTATGAGCTTATATTTAAATGCTAACATTTCTGGAAAGGTTTAATAGATATTGAGGAGAGGACTCTGAGATAAAATGTTACTATATGTACTTGTTTTGAACCATGAATATCCCTCGTAGCTTGTGGGCCATAACTGAACACCAGCTGCTCTTTTCTCTCAGCATCTATCTCTGATTTCTAGGGCAATGGTGATCTGGTACTCTTCATATCTCAGACCTTTCAGTGATTTTAATCTAAGTCACCCTGCTTGCCTGAAAATTCAACAGGTAACTCACATCTGTGAACCTTTCCTCTAATTAGTCAGTTAGCCTAGAGAAAGCTTCCCACTCTCTAATGTTTACAGTTTGCTTTCCTTTGGAAATACGGAGGTATATGGAAAGAAGATAAATTATTGACAGATTGGATAACTGAGAATAGAATGTTGGCATGAAGAGTTGTTTATTTAAGTGACAGCTTCCATTTTGCTGTAGAATAGCTTTGTGTTTGGCTACACAAATATGCTATACCTGATTTTTATACAAATCGATGATGCCGTTTTTCATTCATTCATTCATTCATTCACTCATTCATTGATTCAATTAATAGTTCTACTCTGGTGGGACTCAACCTTCAATCCTAACTGAGGCACTGAAATCTCTTTGGACCATTTTGAAAATAGACATGTCTTAACCCTCAAAGATTCTTCATCACTAGGCCTGCCATGGGTCCAGACAACTACATTATTAAGGCTATGTAGAAGATGAGATGATGTACACCAGAGTTAAGAACTTTATTCCAGATGCTCTTCTAGGAACTGGGGATCAAAAGACCAATAAGAAAGGATCCCTGGAGGAGCTTTCTGAACTAGAACAGTTATGAAACACTGGCGCTGAGACTGAACAACTGATCATAGAAATATATACAATGGTTGAGGGAACTTCTAACCCCCTCTGCCAAATTATCTTTGATTCTAAATTTCTGAGTTTAAAATCCAATTTAAGGACATTTCTTTTATTATATACAGAAGAGTATTGGGCCTGATTAGAAGTAATATCAAAAGAAGTGACATTTTCTCAATTATAATTATAGATTTAATATTTAAAACCATTTTTAAAAAACCTATTAGGCTATGGCATATGGTTGTCAGTCCCAGGTTTTATTCACCATTTTAGTACAGGACCAAAACAGGAGAGATACATAGAAAACACCCAATAATTTTTTGTTGAATTAATGACTGGCTGAATGAATAATGTAATATCTGCAAAATGATGATTACATTGGTTATTATTTCCCTTAGACTAAATTAACTTCACTAATGCCCCCTATGCTTGTATTGAAAGTCAAGGAAACCTTTTAAGTATTATGAAAGGAGTTTTCAAATTGCTTCCCCCAATCTCGACAGCCGTAATGGCTAACAGAAATAGTTTTCTCACCTGCTGAGCAAACTACCTCACCTCTTTAACAATCTGTACAAAGTCAAGTGCAATTGCTGCCAAGCTGGGATTTTGAGTTCTGCAAATCTTGGATCCTTCTTCTTAGAATATATCCAAAACAAGATTCATGAAACCAAGCAAAATGCTGCCAAGGCAATTATAATGTTGCTTTCCAATTCCTGACTGTTTTAGAAGGCAAATAGCATTGGGAAACAAATTCTGTCAAGAATTAATTATGGAATTAGGTGATAATGACAAAGATGATAGAGAATTTGAGCCAATTTGGAGAATTAACTGAAGAATTAAAACTACAGAAATATGGCAACAATTGAGAGGATTTATAGTACTCACAGTATAGCTTTTGCCCTGATTTCAGCACGTGAGCAAACAATGAAAGGTCTGAAACTCTAATGTAATCAGTGCGCAGACAAAAAGATGAGGAAAGTGACCTATCAGAATCCACTCGCAAGAATAATAATAGCTCACATTTATCTAGTGTTGTTTGTACAGTGTTGCTATGATCTGAGCTCTGCTCTCAGCATGTTATGAATATTGACCTGTTTAATCCACCCCAAAATTTTGTGAGGCCAGTCCAATTATTACTGTTTTTCTTCTTTATGTTGTTATGAATGAGAGACAGATCTGGTAAGTGTCAGAACCAGGATTTTAATCTAACCTCTTTGGTTCTAGTGTCTATGATTTTAGCACTGTGCTCAAAGAAGGGAATTTCAAAACACCCTGTTTTGAAGAATATGTTCCTTAGAAGTCCCTACACTTGCCTCTTCATAGATCATAAATAAAATATTTTGTGCACCATTTAGCTTCCGGAAAATATTGCCATATTTTCAAACTCCTCTGTCTTCTATTATGACACTGTCTCTTTATTACTGAAAAGCCATCCTAACCAGCATTAACCTTTCCTCCAGACTATAATAATAGTATTAGATTTACTGTTAAGGACCCATTTAAAGCTAAAATATTTGAGTTACGAATGCGTGCAATAGACTCTAGAATAAACTGCTGAGATTCCATGACTCTGTAAAACACTTAACAGTGCCAGCGATGATGTGGTTGACAGTATTTCACCGGTGGGAATTCTTTTCAACTATGTGGTAAATATATTTGGAAAAGAGCCCCGTGTTATGGGATGCCAGCTCAGACAGAGAACTGCTAAATGAAAGCAGGAATTTAATAAATCAGGTTGTGATTTCTGGGGGTGGAGGGAAAGTAAAAACTTGATAGAAAGCTAAACTCCACTGTGTCATGATCTCAGCTCTCTTTGAATCGCAGAATTTTGTGTCCAGATAGTCTTGTCACGAAAACGGAATCTTCACCCTCTTCCTAAGCCTTCTCAGAGAGCTGTTTGACCTAGACAAGTGAAAAATCTCTTCCCTTTCCTCTTTGGATTAACTAAGAGGATGAAACATGTGGGTTCATAAGCTTGGCACGATGTCTTAAATTTTGAACTTTGATAATTCTAGGCTTCATTCCAACCACAGCCTTGGTTGTCTCCTACAGGTGAGATGGGTCATTTGTTGGTTCAGAGGAATTATTTTCCTTTCTACTTATAAGGCTGTAAAATCTTGAAAACGTGACAAGACTCTGGCATCTCCCAGCTGTAGTCAATAATGACCTTCACCTGCACGCTCAGTCCAGCCAAGTTCTTGAGCACTTGTGAACTTCTGATCAGCAGCCGCTTTGGCATTTGGATCTTATGTCTCTTCTTTTGGCTGAATTTATATATTCAGGCTTTTGTTTCTGGGTAGAGTACTCCATTGCCCCTTTAGGTAGAAATCTTTCCTTGAGCCCTAGATTGCTTGCCCTTTGCTACCTTAATTTCCTGCTTTCAATGCTCCCGTTTGCTGGAATCTGTGTGAATAAGTTTAATGAACGTAAATGACTTAACTCTGGTATTCCTAGCCATGTCTCTTATCCATGTAATCCTTGGCCACTAAAGGAAAGGCAATCTCTTTGTAAATAGAGTCTGACTTCATATATGATGTTTGATTGCTGACAACTTTTAAGTTCCACATCCCCCGTCCCCCAAACCACCACCCCTTCACCCTTCCACCCCACATCTGCACTAGCTGATAAGAAAGCTTACTTTCTCTCTCTTTTGGCACCGATAGGCAGATCGAGTCCCATAAACCCCAGCTAGTGCATGGGAATCACCCCCAGCCTCATCCCTTAACCACCTTAAGACCCCAAGTTAGTCTTCTTTCCCTGCTCTCTCAAGCCATTCTCAGACCTTCCTGGGAGCCCACTCTGACCCCATCCTCACCAGGAAGCCTCATTCTGTGAATAATGAACCTTTCACAGCTTCTTGGTGCATGTGTGACATCATCAGGTTGACGTCTGGACCATGTTTTGGGTTAAGGTTTATTCTGCTTCTCTGGAGTGGCCAAAAATATCCTTCATTCTTCTTATGAACTTTTTCACTCTTTTAATTTTCTGTATTTCTCCAGCCTGATTCCTTTGGATTTTGACCTTATTTCTGAATCCTTTCATCTGGAAAAAGAGGGCAAATCTATCTACTTCCTTACCCTCTTCATGGACTTTTTTCTCCACGGCTTTGCATTTCTTTAATTCAGGCTCTGCCTGAAGACATTGCTTCCTCTATGCACTAATGAAGAATGTTCATTTTCCCTAACCATCAGGGATAATTCCACCTGACTTTTAGCATTCCTATCATTTATCAAATCAAATTTATACTGAAGAGTTTTGCGGCTGATTAGAGTTTCATACTTTCTCGTGAATGCATCATATATCTAGGAGACATCAATAATTATAAATAAGATTCATCCAACTAACCAAGTTCTAAATTCCTGGGCTTTCTCAATTTATTGGCTTTCATCTATGGTCTACTTTATTATTTTCTCCCTGTACCATTTCCTGAAATTTTTTTTTAGGCAGAACATTATAACAGAAATCTTAAAATCCAAAAACATATTCTTTGACCACTAAATCATGTTCTTTCAAGAATCTTACGCTCTCACATTCACTAAACTTTCTAATTGAAGTACTGAGGTCACCAATCTTTCAACCTCTCTTTTCTTCTGTTGTCTTTATGGAAGCTTAGCAATGTTAAGTCAATATCACACAATAGTAATGGTACAATTTCTTGGTTCACTTAGAAAATAAAGTAATTATGCATAGTTTCGCCCAACTTTCCTCTCTTCTGTCTCATCCTCATCTTTATTACCATGTATACTTACTTCCTTTTTCTGTAGTTTCAGAGAATGAGACCTTTCTTCCTATTTTCAGCCAATCTCTGACTCTATCAAGACCTTAGACCTAATCAATCTCTGACTCCGGATCTTGCTTCTTCTGTGTTCCATCCCCTAGTTCTTCTATCTATCTTCTTCTATCCCTTCTGCCTATAAATATCTGCTGGCCTAAACATCTCATCTTTGAATCAAATTGTTCTCAAGCTATTACCCTTTCCAAGCCATTCTAATCCATGTTTTCAAGAGAATCACCTATAGTCTCTATCTCCATTTTCTCCCTTCCCTTTCACTCCACAATGAATCATAAGTATCTATTACAATTAGTGCCACACCATTATCGATAACCGCCTTTCTCAGATTTAATGGACATTTTCTACTCTTTTCTTTTTAATTTTTATTCCGTATATGATTGGCAACTCCCTGCTGGAAATGCTTTATTCTCTTTGATTCTGTAACATCATTCCCGCTTCTCTTCATAGTTCAGTGACACCTTTTCTGTCTTACCTATGTCCTCTTCTTCCTCTTTTCGTTATGCCTTTCTTACTCTATATGCTTTCCCAAGACCAGGGCATTCGATTGCATAGTTTCATGCTAATTGCACTCCTCTGTCTTGCTCATGCCGCCTCTACATATCCACATCAAACTCTGCTGGCTCCCTTCGCCTGAATTTGCTTCAGAATCTATATATTGCCCATGTCCCAGTTAAATCTCTACATAATTCTGTAACACCCATTTGAGTCGGTCACTTCTGAGTTATCACTCAAAAACTTAGCTGTCATCCACCTTAAATATTTCACATCAAATATATATGAAATAAATATATATTTTACATTATGTGTATATCTGTCTATATCTATATCTTTCTTTATATCTTTATATCTATATCATCTATCTCTATATCTATCATCTATCTATGTCATCTAATCTATCTTTATCTATACTCGTCTGCCCTCATCAATCTCTCTGCACTAGTTTATGCCTCCAAAATCTCAAAACTGGATTATAGCACCAACTTTCTATTTAATCTCTCTGCTTCCATTCTTGACTTCTTAGATCATGCTGGTGCAAGAGTTCCATAAATATAAACCCGATTGTGACAAACCCAATTCTCTAGTCACTCTACATTTTCTAAACATGGCTTACTAGGCATTAATGTCTGGACCTACTCATGCGGACTTACTTCCTGCTATCCCCCCCGTCCCCCTTCACACTCCAGCAGCAACGAATCGCTTGCATTTTCTCTACATCTCCATTCCTCCCTAATATATCACACTGCTTTTTTTACTTATGTCTGTCTGCTTATCCAATCCTTTCTTATGCATAGATCACCTCCTACTGCACTCCACCCACACCCAGATTGCCTGGTAAAGGTCTATGCCCACTTATCCTTTAAGACTCAGATTAGATTAGAGGTCACTCTAGGCTGATTTATGTGTCCCTCTTTCATATGCTTTTGACTTATTAGATTCTATAGCATATTTTGTGCCTACCTTTACTATTAGACTGTGATGTACTTTAGAGCACAGGCTATGCCTCATAAATCATGGTAACTCCAACACCTAGAAAAGTTCCTGACACATGGCCAATAAACTTTTATTGTATAGGGAGTCTTCAAGCCATAAAATAATTCACAGGAGAATGAATGGAGAAGTAACATGTTTCGAGCACTCTTCTGGGAATCCAGTGCTCTGTGTGATGCTGGAGAGGTCACTTAACCTTTCTGCACCTCTATTCTCTCAGCTGAGAAGAGACCAGTGATATTTTAGGTTCTTTCTAGCTTTATATTTCCATGAAATACAGATTCTTTGAGCTGCATTCACGTTTCTGATTATAGAAATTTAACAACTCCCTTGAGATACTTTGCAGACACTACATACAGAGTAACTATACTGAAGTTAAGAAGCTATTGTGAACTAAGTCATTTACACAGAAAAAGCTCCCCAGAAAGTAAAGTAACTAAATGTAAATTGAATAAATTCATTTTTGTAACATAAAAAAATTTTTTGATAAAGATTATATATGAGATAAAATTTATATATATACACATACATATGTACGTGTGTATATATAATATTTCTCCAAGAAAATAAAACCATATGTATGTAGACACACATGATTATCTATCTATTTATTTATCTATCTATCTATATATCTAATTTTAGTCAGTCAAGTATAAAACCTATTCAGATATCCACAATGCACTTTTTTTTGGACAGTATGAATAGTCCAGACAAGCTATGCACTAAAATCAAATCATTATTTATTAAACCATTTTTGTTTTTTGAGAATCTACTGAGTGCCAAGACTTTTATTATATGCAGCAGGCAGTCCAATCATCAATAACAATTATATCAAAATTATCAATTTAGTTTTATTTCTATACCACTAAATACTTATTTCCTCAATGTCTGGGGAACTTTCTTAGTTGTCTCCCTATGTTCCTGACAGACTGTAAGTCCTAGAAATTCACCACTGAGTTAAGATTCTGACCCTGCATTTCCCATCTCTGTGGCCCCAGGCAAAATATTTGACTTTGCTGTAACTTACATTCTTCTTCTATAAAATGGAGATGAATACAAGATAATCTACACATAGATTGGGTTAGGCATTCAAATAAGTTACAACATGCAACATAAAAAAATGCGTAAAATTAAACAAATTAGAATAGCATGCAGTACATAATGGACTCAAAATGTTATTGTATTAGATGCTTACTAAGTATATGGCGAACAACATGAAGTTGATAAGGTATATAGATAACAAGAATCTAGTAGATAAGTGATATATACAAAAAGTCAAATGAAAGGTTAAAAAAAAAGTCCTTAAAATAATTCTCCTGTGAATTATTTTATGGAGAGGTAAATTGTATTACAAGGATTAAAAGTTGAAATATATTATTGACATTTTAATTTTTCTAAAAATGCATTGGTGTTGATTGAAAAAAATATTAAATATGTAATAAATGACTGATACTCTTTTAGGTGCTGGAAATAAAGTGGGAACAAAACACATAGTTTGTGTCCGCCTGGTGCTTACAGTGAAGACATACGTTGCATAACCTTTTGCATTGTGGACTATAAGGATGATAAAATTTGATGTCCAATAGAAGAACATAAAAAATAAATTCAAAATAATCTGTGTGGAAGATAGGGAGGACATTGTGGAGGATGCATTTTTTGGGCTAAAACCTAAAAGGTAAATAGTTTCTGAAGGATGCAAGAGGTGGAAATGAGGAATGGTGGAACAAGAGAAACAACTTTATTAAAATCAGCAAGATTAGCAAAAGTAACCTAAGATCAAAACTCTTTCCATTTGACTTTTCAGAGTATTCAACTCTGAGTTCATTTTTCACTTTGAAATCTCCTTTATAACCACTGAAGTTTTGAATCCTCCTGGGTTATGATTTAAGGAGCTTGCACATAAATTTTTTTCATTTTACTGAAAAGAAAAGTAGAGATAGTTGGCTAATGCAAATTCACACAGCCAATGTTGCTAGAAATCATGTGACCAAACCATAGATCCTGAAAACGATGTAGTACAGACACCCAGCTTCTTTGTATGTATCAGGGCTCAATATGCAAAGTGAATGTGAGGGAGAACCACTCATTCGGTAAATGGTTTAATGGAGACCTACTAAGCACCAGGCACTGGTTTAGATGTTAGGGATAAAGCACTGAACAATACTAGCTGCAGTCCTGTCTTTGTGGAGCTTATCTTCTGGATGAGAGAGGCAGAAAATAAACATTAATGAGTAAAATATGTAGTCTGTTAGGGGTTGCAAGATGTCAGAAGCAAAACAAAGTAGGAATGTAGGATTGAGAATGCCGATGTGCAGATTTAGAGGAGCCAGAGAAAGCCTCACTGGAATGGGAACATTTGATTAAGGATCTGTTGGAGAGAAGGGGTATGGCCACACTGAGGCTCAGAGAAGGGCTTTTGTAGTGCAAAGGTCCTCTGCAGGAGGTGCCTGGGGCCAGGTGCGGTGTGCAACTACAAGGTCACTGTGCCTGGTGTAGAAAGAACAAGGGGAGAGTAACGAGAAAGGTAACAAGGAGCCAGGACTGATAAGGCGTCACAGGCCATTGTAAGGATTTTGGCTATTAGACTGAGTGAGATGGGCTGTCATTGCTGAGTTCAGAGCAAAAGAATGACAATATTTGGCTTATAAGAATATAACTTGGTCTATTGTGTTGGGATGCAGAAAGGGCAGTTACGATGCCATTGAAGTCATCCTTGATGGTGATTTTGGCCAAAGAATAGGATGAGGTGGTACAGGATGGAATTCTAGATATCTTTTTAAGGCTAAGATGATAGGACTTGATTTAGGAGCAGATGTGGGGTGTGAAAGGAAGAGAGACATAAATAAAGCAAGTTTAAAAGGTAACAGGTCATATATAACCCTCATTTATTTTCTTGCTAGCCCTATGGGTATGCGCTGCTGTTGGTTTTGATTGTTTTTAACATCATTTATCTGTTTATTAGTTGTTTTGCATGAGGGATTTGAGAAAGAACAGAAAGAGTAAGAAGGATGAGGAAAATTAGTTGGAACTTGGGATAAGTACAAAGAAACTGTAAGTTCAAAGAAATATATATATATATATATATATATATATGTATATTTTCAAAGAACTATATTTGTTGCAGACCTGCAATAAAAACATCATTACAGAAGGCAGAACTCCTCTGATTGCTTTGTTTTTAACCTAGAAAATAGTTACTCTTATACAGGCAGAAATCAGAAAAATGACAGAATTTGGTTATATTTTTTTGTTGGAATTTGGCTTATTGTAACCAAATCAACAAAAATTATCTCTAGACATCATCCTTTAAAAGATAACAGCTTGGCTATCCAAATCTCTTCTGTGAAATGTGACTTGTTATTAACAGTATTTCGCTTGGAGTAAAAATCAAGAATCGTATTTACATACAGGAAGGCGTGCTTTTCAGCCTGTAATCTTCCTATACTTGGAAGTTATGTTGCTTTGAGAGAAAATACCTTGATGTGAATACTTGGAAAGTGCATTTAAGGAGTAGCAGGGCAGATATTAATGCTAACAATGACAAATATGACATAGGTGCCAGGCTTCACAAGAGGGGTCACCGCACATGCTATTTCACAATGGCTGCCTCAGTAGATGAGGTGACATAACAACCCACTGCCGATGCCATAAACAATTGCCAATTTCATTTTACAGGAGGCGCACGGGTGAGTTGAACCAGAAAAAGTGATGATGATAGGCGAAACCGAATATGTATGACTCATCCAGAGCTGGCTTATTAGTCCAGGAACACTAGCACAGATTCAGCATTGGAGAGCCCAAGTTCAAACCCCAACCCTGCTGTTTATTAGCATTATGACCTTGAGCAGACCACTGAGCTGGCTTCTTCACTTTAAAAAAGAGGAAATTAATGTGGACTTGTACTGGAGAATCATCTGAATCAAATGAGACAAGGCATGTATAAAAATGGTATAAAGCACATATAAATATTTGAAGTTATTATTGAACAAGCTTACTCTGTGAAAGATGGATAGGGGGAGGATGAGAATGACTTAGTGATTGTTGAATAACCTTTGGTGTCAGGAATTTCCCATATGCTACTCCATTTAATGTAAACAATAATGGCATGCCCCTATCTATCTATTTTCTATTTATCTATCTATTCATTCAGCCAACAATTCTGTCGTGCATCTTGTCCAATGTCATTGTGTCTGTTAGAGTTACGATCCAAACTTAGGTCTGTCTTTGTTCCCAAGCCCACATAATTCCTGTTGTCACTCATGTATTTTATGTGGAGCCACATCGTGTCAAAGACAAAAGAAATGACAGAAATCATCCAGTGGAATGGTTTTCAAATGTTTAGTTGCAAAGTCCTATTGGAAAGCTCAGTAGGAGCTTGGAGCAAGGCCGCCCTTGTTAAAGCAGATATGGGACCTCAAAAGTTGCTTTTCTTCTATTGAGTCCTCCTCCACTTCTCTTCTTGGGGTTGTGGGTAACTTAGGGTCTGAAAATCATTAATCTAGCGCACTTCCCTCAGTTTAGTAACAGAAGCTTGAGGAGTCAAAATGGTTTACCAAAGAACACATGCCTTTCTAATGGCAAAACGCAAACAAGGGGCCCAGGTCTGTGGAATTTAAACAGCATATGTATACTTTTCACAACAGTCCTACAATGTTGATATTTGAATGATCTCAATAAATGATATTCCTATTTCCCATCCAATCTGTTATATGAGATAAGTAAAGGAGTTTGTCCTATGGAGATAAAAATACTCACGTAATCGGTGTTGCTGCTAGAGAGCATGGCTCACTGTGTGATAATGTAAGATTGCTCCCCAGAATCAGGGTTTGCCTTGTCATAGCTAGAACTCCAACCCAGACCGAAGGGGTGAGTCTTTCCTAGTATTATTGAGAAGAAAAATGGACCAAAATACGAGCTTCTTAGAGGCCAGATTCTAAAGTTGAATGGGTAGTGGGTTGAGCTCTGCCTACTTAGATTCTTCCCCCTAACTTACCAGATCACTCATCCTTCACAAGAGGAAGAGGTCACTGAGAATCCAGTGCTACCTTCATATTAGACCCTTGTAATGGAGTAAAACACCAGGAGCTTACTGACGCCATGTCATGGAGAACAAGGATTACAGATCTGATGAAGTCACATACGGTAACATAAAGTTTTATTTTGTTAAAACTTCTGGTTTTAAGTTCTGATTTGTTCATTAAATGATAACATTCTCATGAATGTATCCAAATGTCAGAGTACTTACCAGATTTAAAAATTTTATATATTTCCTGGTGGCTTTGTCACTTATAGATGAACTTGTTTTTAAAACTAAAAGTTATTGCAGTGAGATGTTATATGAGACAAAACCAAATGTGGATAAATCTTGAAGAACCATTTTTTGCTATCACTCTAAAAGAGCAGAGTCAGAGAGATTGTCATATCTTCAAAACAGGAGACATCCCAAAGACAGGGAGGAAATTGGAGCCTTAGAATCAGTGAGACTATGCAGGACTTATGAGAATCAAATGAAGAGGCTGTGGATAGATAGTAACTGAAACACACACACTCCAGGTAATATTAGAGAGCTGTTGAAGATCCTAAGTAAAATTTCAATACATCTTGAATTTATTATTAACAGAGTTAAAAGGATTACTAGATGTGTTTTTAAAACAACTATTCAATTTAATTCAAAAACAGGTTTAACATTTGGAAGCCTCGTTTAAAAAGTACTCGTTGACAAGTGTACTGTGGTGGTTATGAAAATCATCTTACTATATAAGATATAGTTTCAATAGCTAGGAGTACAAAATAAATTTATAAAAATTTTAATATAAAAGTAAATATATAGCCTACCTTCAATCTCTCCAATGAGAAAATTGCATATTCTTTTCCCTTAGTCCCTCCTTCCTTCTGAATCTCAGATCTAATTTCTGTCAGTGAGCTGCAGATCACTCTAGTGAAAGGTCTGTCTTCACTGATGTTGCTGGTGTCATTAACTTCAACTCACCCTGTAATCCTCAGCCTTAATGTTACTTCTGCAAAAAGCTCTCTTGTGGTCTTCAGATGATAATGATTTCCTCTGTTGTGTCTCCCACCACCCTCTAATCCCTTTTTGGAGCAGCCTCACCCTTGTAATTTTGTTCATTTAATCAGTCAAAAATGCTTATTGAGCATCGATTACATGTCAGGTGTGTTTTTAGGCTCTGGATATACAATGATGAGTAAGAAGGACCATATTCTTGTTCTTATGGAAAACACATTCTAGTGGGGCTACCCCAAGCCATCAGGGATCTTAGGGGCTCCTTTTTTTACCTCCTGATGTTTGCTAAACTTCTCTAAGAGTTGTTGATATATTGTATGTGCTCAATAAATATTTATTGAATAAATAAATGAATAAATAAATGGAAGTTATGGGAAATAAATGAATTAACAAATATATGAGATATTGATAAATGCTCTGCAATGAATTAATACTGGTGACTGACTTATCCAAGATTAATTGTTCATGAAAGACCTCTCTGTGGGCTTGATATTGAAGCTGAGATATGCACGATAGAAAGAAGTCGTCAATCTAATGTACTATCCAGAAACTATCATGCTCTGAGAAGCTCAAGTCGTGGAGAGGGGCCTGGAGTTTGATGTATCTCAGAGAAAGAGCAAGAGAGAGAAGGGAGAGGGGAGAGGGGAAGGATTAGAGAAGAGGAGAGAGGGTAGAGAGGAGAGGAGAGGAAAGAGGAGAAGGGAGGGGAGGGCAGGGGAGAGAAGGGGAGGGGAGAGGCACCAAGGTGAACCAAGTCAACAAGCATGAGTGAAAAAGCCATTTTGAAGTAGATCTTCCAGCCATAACTATCACCAGGTTTATCGGAGATGAGCCGTCTGCATTCTTTTCCCACAAAATTGAAAGCAAAGGTAAAATGGATGTTTTAAATCGCTGTGTCCTAGAGTTGTTTTACAACAACAAATAATTGAAACGTGTCTTTCATGGTCATTCAAGCATCTACGGAGCTCAGTTACTGGCCCATACTAGGTGAGAAAACAAAGCTGAGGAAAGAATAATTAAATGAAGTGAGGAATTACATCCCTAGCTGCTTTTTAGACTCTCTGAGCTACAATGTCTTCACATGTAAAGTAAGAATGCTGTATAATTTTCTGAGTGTTTGAGAGAATTAAATCAGGTAATATATGTAATATGTTTAATACTGTGCTTGCACACTGTAGTTATGGAATAATAGAAGTACTTTGTTCATTTCATTTACTATTTTGTTTTCTCCATAATTCCTAAAGCATTGCCTATCAGAGTCCTCATTGGTATTTTTTTAATGAATGAAATAATGCATAAAGTTATCTATCAGGAAATGTTTAAGTCACTAGGACTATGACAATAACAAGCTCAGTACTTTATAGTAGCTCTAGATATGCCGTCGGTTCAAATACAATAATATAAGTACCACAGTCATGATCTGTGCAAGGAATTATCAGAGCCAAGAATGGAGCATCTGATTTGTCTGGAGAGAGGAAGTCAGGAAATACTTTACTAATGCAAGGATTTTTGTTGAGTCTTAGAGCATGCCTAATTACTCATTCTGGATATGTGAAGTTAGGGTATTCTTAACAAAGGGAATTTTGAAAAAAGACAAAAATTAGACCAACATATGGCTTGGGCATGGGGTATATGGGTGAGAATGACGTGGTAGTCAGATAAGCAGGAATCCGAAGATGAAGGGCTGAGTACACCACAATGGTGTGTTAGACCTGCATTGTATAGGGAACGGAGATAGTTACACCTTCTGTTCAGGAGTCCAGCACTCTTAGACTTGCATTGCATACAGGAAGTTTACTCTATCTAGATCAGGGGTCCCCAACCCCCGGGCCATGGACCAGTACCGGCCATGGCCTTTTAGGAACTGGGTGAAATGGCAGGAAGTGAGCAGCGGGCAAGCAAGCGAAGCTTCAGCTGTATTTGCAGCTGCTCCCCAGGGCTAGCATCATCGCCTCAGCTCCACCTCAGCTCATCAGGTTTTAGATTTTCATAGGAACACAGGTTCCTGGTGCCAGAGAGGTTGGAGACTGCTGCTCTCGGTCATCATGAAGAATGGATTGGAATGCCTGACGTGGATGCAGCTCGGAGGCCACTGCTGTTACACGGGGAGATGATGCTGACCTGCACTAAAGCGGTGGCAGATGATTAGTGAATAAGGGATAAGAATAGAGAAATTGACAGGGGTAATTAATGAGACCTGGGTGACTATTAAACACAGAAGTTGAGGAAAATCATGGAGTCAAAACCGATTTATTTTGAACTGTATGCCTGAGAACATAATGAGACAAATTACAAAAAAAAAATTTAGTATCATTTGGATATTGTAGTAATTAGATATGGCCTTCCCTAATAGTATATAAGAAATAACTTAAAAATCCTGGCAACTAATGAAATAAACATCTGTTTTTGTATTGCTCACATGTCTACAAGTTGGCAAAAGACTGGTTCAGCTGGGTTGCGCCTTGTGGGTAGTACTCAAGTCTGTTCTATGTGTCAATCACTCTCCTTAGACCAGAGGCCACTTGGCACATGTATATCTCATGGAAAATGCACGAACCCAGGAGAATAAGGAGAAACATGCAGGACCTCTTGAGGTGTAGGTACATAGCCCACACACAGCCATTTCCATCTACATGCCATTAGCCAAAGTACATAAAATGGCCAAGTCCAAAATCAACAATACAGGAACACACATTCTGCTCACACCAGGAAATACTACATAGCCATATGATGAAGGGCACAGATATACAATTCCGATATATGGAAGGGAGTAAGGAAATGGAAACAACGTCCCAGTTGACCATGACCGTCATGTTGGTACACTGAGTAAGAATATCCATGAGTAGGGCTGAAAGGAGAAATGTTAGAGATTTTCACATGGGGTATCATTCTTGATGCAAAGCTTCTTTACTCTAATTTCAGGACACTTTGAAATTATTGCTTTATAGGGCTTCCTATACTAAGTTCATTACTTTTTACACTACATTTGATTAATTTTGGGGCTATTCCATGTAAAAAAAAATCTTCCATAATAAAAAATCAAGCCAACCTTCTCCAATACTGACAAGCAATGGTTGGTGTAGGTAAATGTTGACACCACACAGTCTTAAAGGTCATTCCCCAAGAAAACCTTTTCCTTGAGAAATCAATACCACTTGGGGTTCAAGGTGCTGCTGTTTTCCATGGCCCAAACTTGGACTCACAACTATTCTCTCACTGCCTGCAAACATGACCAGTACAAAGAAGAAGGAGGTAAACAAGACTTTACTTAGGGTTCAGGAATGACAAAAAGTGAATAGTCTAAGAAAGTATCAAGATAAATCTAACCCCTCTTCATTTCATGATCCGGGCAGAGCCCTTTTTACTTGACTCCTAGACCACCTTCTACCGAACAAAGGTATACCCAAGAGTCCACCAAACCAGCTGAAATTCATAGCCAAGAAAAGAGGACCCAGAGGTGGGAGGCACAGTTAGGGCTTCCCAAAGATGCTCATGTCTTAATCCCCTGAACCCATGAATATGCTAGGCTACATGGCAGTGGGGGAATTAATGTTGTAAATATAATTAATTTTGCTCTTCAGCTGACTTAACGATCAGGGGAGTATCCTGTATTATCTCAATTTAATCACAAGAGGGCCCTTTAAATTAGAGAAAGAAGCAGAAGAAGAGATAAGAGTCAGAGAGAGATTTGAAAATGCTGTGTTGTTAGCTTCCAAGTGGAGGAAGTGTCCACAAACTAAGGAATGCAGAGGGTCTCTAGAAGCTGGAAAAGGCAAGGACCAGATTACCCCTTAGAACTTTTAGAGGGAATGAAGCCCTGTTGACACCTTGATTTTAGCCCAGTGGGATCCATTTCAGACATCTTACCTCTAGAACTGTAAGATAATATATTCCTGTTTTTCTTCTTCTTCTTTTTTTTTTTAAGGCTGCTAAATTTGTGGTAATTTGTTAAAGCAGCAATAGGAAATCAATGCAGCCTCCAAATCTTTTGCTGATGATCGATACCAGAAACACCAAACCCCTTTAAAGAAAGAGGCCTCTGATAGGGCATTAAAATTAGCCTGTGGATAATCACACCAGAATGCAATAAGATAATTAGATTTCTGTGAAAGATACAGCCAACAAATAAAATATAATTTTTCTCTCTTTAAACCGTTTATCACCTACCCTAGAATTTCTGCAAAAAACTCTGACACTCTGAGGCAAACACGACAAAAATAATATCCATTTATTGGCTTGGTGCTGGAAATATGGCTTTTTTTCCCTCTGATAGGGAGATAAGATCTACTAGGGGGAAAAAAACAAATCTTTTTCAACTAAGGTACAAACTTAATTTACCCTGTGGGATTGTAAACTATTCTTCGTTAAAATAAACAAATAAAAATATATATTGCTTTTTTTGTATGCATCACAGGATCCAGATCTATGCTTTATGCATAGTAGTAATATTTATGCCTTACCACCTCAAAAACATCAATATTCGTATCTCATTCCAATGTCAATGAGCTCAGATTCACTGCCATTTCATTTCTGACTCTAGAGTCTAACAAACGGGCCTGGCATAGAATTCCCGGTGCATAATTTTTGCTGGATTAATTACTTAACATTAAATGCTTGTTGAATTGACCCACAGCACTTTTCATTTTTATAAACAGGTCTAAGAATATGCTTTTATAGACCAGATTCTTTTTAAAGATAGTTCATGCATTAGGGACAAGTGTGTTAGTAATATTAACGTATTCACCATGTTAAATTGCTGGGAAAATAAAAGACAATTACTGAAGAGATAAAAATACCTCTAGGCACAGTTTTAAGAACGAGATGATTTATCCTAGAATATATTAAAATTGATTGGCAATAAGAGTTTACATAGAGCATTTGATTACTTTTAACTTTTTTTTTCACTTTATTTTCTTTGTATGGTATTCTAGGAATAACTTTTTACTGATTTTTCCCCTTTCCCTAGAACTATGAAATGTAAATGAATTTAATCAATATGCTCAGAGGACTAATTAGTTATAGATCTCTTCAGGACATTCAAAACTAAAAATACTATGATTAAAACAGTGAATATACTGTAAGCGATATTGCAGGGGTGTTATTAGAGGAAATAAAAGCTGTTTAAAACAGACTTTTTGGCAGTTGAGTGCATATGGGTTTCATCTTATAGTACAATTTGGTTTAAGTTAAATTTTCCAAGTAAAATAATGACTTGGCTGATATAATGCCCCCCAGGTTCTCATTTGCTATTTCCAGTCCTTGTATGTTTCAGGATCTTTAAGACTTATAGGACTCACAGTAAAATGCCGTACGGTACAAAGCAGGTGATGGTGGCTTGAGAAAGATGAAACAACTGGACTCGATTCTATGAATAATATTACTGAGGCTTAAAAATTTACATGAAATGAATGCAATTAAATTATTTTAGATTAAGCAAGAATAGTCCTGACTTTATAAGCTGAATGCTGCTCCACACCCTGTAAGTCTAAGGCCCCCACACAATGATATAAAAATAAGACATGCAAATATTTTGGAAAGAGATACATATTTTCTGTGTTTGTATACAGCACGTGAACACACCTATCTAAGATTTCAGTACAGAGAAGTGTACTGGCCTTTTCTTTTCACTAAAGTTGCAGCTGTCCATCACCTAGCTCACAGTCTCTCACAGCAGGATGCAAACAGCTGGGGTAGAAGAGGAAGGCACCAGATTTAACCACAGAGTGGCCAAGATTTATGAAAAGAAGGTGATCTGTAGATATTAGTGGTGGCTGAGACCTAGGAATGTAGTCTGAAGATGTGGAACCACATCTGCTGCAAAAATGCCAGTGAAAAGTGAAATGGAGAATGATACTGACATCAGACAGCATCCTCAGACGGCTTAAACAATGCAGAGCATGTTAGTTGAAAGGTATTAGATGGAACTCTCTGTCTCTCTGTCTCTTTCTCTGTCTCTGTCTGTCTCTGTCTGTCTCTTGCCCTCTCTTTCTCTCTCTCTCTCTGTTGCTGTCTGTGTGTGTGTGTGTGTGTGTGTGTGTGTGTGTGTGTGTGTGTGTGTGTGCATGCACGCCTTGACTCTTGCCTATATCAGTTCGTAATTTGGGCAGGTATTTAAACTTCTCTTAGTCTCATGAGAACACGGAAAGCTAATTCCCAGAGTAGGATTTTGCCAGAACCTAGATGATTTTCTAATTATAGCAGTGACCTAAGAAGCACAGCTGGTTTCCGATGCATATTTTGCCATCAGAGATGGAGTAAGCCCGCAGGGGTAGAAGGAGGCTTGTTATTTCTCCTCCACTTTCTGCCCTTGTCTCAGAGACCGAAGAACTGTATGCGCTTTTTTGGAAGGATAGGGTACAGCATCCTTCCTTTCCATCGGTACTTATTGCTCTAAAAATATTTAGTGACTTTCATTAAAAAAAAAAAAGGATAGGAAGGAGGATTAAAAGAATGAACTAACTGTGACTTATTGCATCCTTAAAATGTGCATTTCCAGAATAAAAAGAGTTAGTGACACAAAAACCCAAAGCATTCTAGAAGTGGCGAAAGCTGTGGGGTGCAACTCATGTATCTATGTGTATAGAACAAGGGAATGGGGGTAGAAAATGGTCCCACTTTTATTCAGAAAGCCTTTTTAGATAAAATTCTGCCCTGCCCCCAGCTTTCTTGAGATGTAAAGAACATATAACATTGTGTAAGTTTAAGGTGTACGGTGCAATGATTTGAAACACATTTGTATTGGGAAATGTTCACCTCAATAAGGTTATTTAACACAATCTTTACTTCACATAATTACTATTTTATTGTTGCTCTGGTGAGAACATTTAAGACCTATTCTTATAGCAACTTTCAAGTACACAATATAGTATTCACTATGATGAGCATGCTGTATATTATATATATATAGGATATATGTGTGTAAGCATACATATACACACACACACGCACACCGTATTTTCTGTATCCATTCACTGCTGGTGGACATTGAGGTTGTTTTTGTTTATTGTGAATAATGCTGCAGTGAACATGGGGGAATGAACATTTTGATATCCTGTTTTCATTTCCCTCAGATAAATACCCAGAAGTAGGACTGTTGCATCATTTGGTAGTTCTACTTTTAAGTTTTTGAGGAACCTCCATACTGTTTTCCATGGTGTCTGTACTAATTTACATTCCCATCAACAGTGCCCAAGGTTCTCTTTTCTCCACAGCTTTGCCAATACTTATTGCCATTTGTCTTTTCTAACAAGTGTGAGATAACATTTCCTTGAGGTTTCGATTTGCATTTCTCTGAATTAGTAATATTGAACAAAATTTTTTTGTTTGACGTTTGTACGTCTTCTTTGGAAAAAAATGTCTGTTTGGGTACTTTGCCCGGGTTTTAATCTAATTATTTGCATGTTTTGCTATTGAGTTCTATGAGTTTCTTATATATTTTGGATATTAACCCATTATCAGATATGGGGTTATATCAGATATAATTTAAAAATTTTTTTTCACATTTCATAGGTTACCTTGTCATTTGTTGATTATTTCTTTTGCTATACTTAGTTTAATGCAATCCCATTTATTTTAGTTTTTGTGGATTGTGCTTTTGGTATTGTATATAAAAAATCTTGCCAAGACCAATGTCAAGGAAAACCTCCATATTTTCTTATAGGAGTTCTATTAGTCCTAAAAGTTACTTGGTGGAATCTTTAGGATTTTCTACATATAAGATTGTGTCATTCTCCCTTCCCTTTTTGTGTGATTATTCTCAGGTTTTCGTTCCACAGTGTTGCTAAAAGTGGACACTTTAGCTATCCCAGGACTATTTTCATTCATGGATAGCTAACTATTGATCTTTGTGTGGAACAGAGGCTAGGGTCTCCTAGTCTGCTATCTTGGTAAATTTCTTCTTGATGATAACTATAGGATTATCTTTTCAATTGAACCCTCCTGAAGTTGTAAATCTGAAAAACCAAAAAGGCTAGTGGACCGATAAATCTGTGCTGTGTCTCCTTTTATGCAGGAAGACTGTTTCTCAGACATTAATGTGTCTATGGATCGCCTATAGATCCAGCAATACTGTTTAGGTGCCAGGGTTACAGCAGTGACCCAAATAGCCCAAGTCGCAGCCTCATAGAACTTATATTTGGGTGAGAGGGAGGCAGATGATAAACAAGGACAGACACAGCGTTGTGACTATGCTAATGCATCAGAGTATGCAGAATGCCGTCAGGGCAAAAGATGGGAAGGGCTGTAGCTTTAGAAATGTGGAGTCTACTGCAATTTTAGAGGGAGTGGCCATCAGTGAAAATATAAGCCATGTATAAAGATATGAAGATGAATGAGGAAGCCACGTGTGCAGCAGGACAAGGACATTTTAGGAAGAGGGAAGAATTCATATAAAGACTTTGAGTTGGAACAAGCGAGAACACTGTGGCTGACGCAGAACGAGCAAGAGTGAGTGCTGTAGGGGAAAGAGGCTTTACTTTGAACTCTGAGGGGGACTGGAAACAATTGACAGTTATAAGCAAAGGGGTGACAGGGTGGACTTAATATCTCAGTTCTTCTTTTAAATATGTCTTCAGGAATCTCTTTTTTCACTTCCCACAATACCCAAGGAAGAAGTTGCTATTCTTATTGCCATTATTCAGGCAAAGAAATGAAGACTCCGAGAGGTTAGGCAATTGACCAAGGACACATGGCTAGTTAGTGGTTGAGTTAGGTTTCAAATCTAGGCAGGTTCAACTACACGTCCTGAACTTTTTTTTTTTTTTGTGTTGTGTCCATTCTAATCCTTGCTGTGTCTAAGCTACACCTTTGTTCTGTAATAGTATTTTATGTTAATTTCTTGTTTTGCAGTCATTATTTTCAACTCTTTTCTCATTTTAGCATCTCACTATGAAGTGTCTATTTATTTTAGATTAGAATCTAAACAAATAAAGTTAATATTAAATTTAAAATGAGATAAGGTCAAATTTTGTAACATACGTACGTATAAACACAAATGCTCAATTTATTGATGACCTAATGCATGCCTCTCAATTTATTATATGCTTTATGCACATTATTTTGTTTAATTATAACAGTGAACCTGAGAAAGGGTTTATTGTCACCATTTTTCAGGTTTAGAAACAATGCTTCAGAAAAATTAAGTAATACAGACCGAGTTGCACAGGTAACAATTCTTAGAACTGGGTCTGTGTGATTCCCACCCACTCTGCTCATTATCATGCCTTGCCTAATACACATATTTGCACTTGAACTAAAACTAAGTTAATACATCCACTCTGACTATAAATGGAGTCAATCCAATTCATACAAATAATATGCACTCATTTAAAAATGAATCTTGTTCAATTCCTGGCATTGTCTTTGGTCAGCAGAGCTGTCGACCTGAGGTTGCTTCCCCTGGTTCTAGCTTTACAAGCTTACTTCCATCAGAAATATCTAATTACAAAAGAAAGCCAAAGTTGGCTTATTTTGCAATTTTTTAGATAGCATGTGCCTATTTTTTTTTTTTTAGAAAAGAAATGCAATATAGAACAGCAATTGGTATTTTCATGTAAATTATGTAAAAGGAATAGTTCGGGAGAAAGATTTAATTTCGATACATGTTTTTCAGCTTATTAAAGCTCTTGCATTTTCACTCTGATGTGGTCTGGACCCTTGCTCACTGACAGGACAGGTTTAGTGATCACGTGCCAGTATTCCAAGAGTCTCCTGCTTAACAGAAGAGCACTGTTCATGGGAATACTCCAGTCACTACTCATCCGCTGACCTTTCCCCTGGGAACATTCATCACCGGTGACACTGACTGATGAGCAGTGTGATCCCCTGACCTCCAATTTATTCATGTTGATGGTCTTGACACTCTTCATAGTCTCTCAGGCTCCACACAGCTGCCTAATATCATCAGTGGATCTTTACTTCCCAGAAATACTTTCTATTTCCTCACTGTATGACAGTATTACTTTCTTCTCCATCCAGCAGGAACTGTCACTTTTTTCCCCCCACTTACTGCTTTTCAAAACCTTCAGACTCCCATCCGCCCCCACTGACATTTCTAGGTCTCTCATTTAGTTACCTACAGTTTGTCTGTCTTGGGTCATTTTCTGAAAAAAAGGATACTCCTGGTAGAATATCCTTATCAAATGGGTGGGAAATTCTACATCGGTAATAAAGAGACAAATCAACCTAATTAAAGTCCTTCTATTTTTAGATTACAAAATCCTTTTCATGACCTTACTAGGTCTATTATTATTAATTCTATGTCACTTCCTTAAGAAAGTTCAGCAACTCATGCTGCTAATAAATATATTACTAATAATAGTAATAATTACCTTTTATTTTTGTACTATTTTTCAAAAAAAATGAATGAATAAACAAATTTAATATTAATAACCGAATACCTTTTTTGAACACTTACAGACACTATAGTCAGTAATAAATATTATCTCATTTAACCCTTCCATTAATCCTAAGAGGTAAATAATATTACTATCTTTATTTTGAAAAAAAAAAGGAAATTGAGATACCGTGAAGTTATCAGTAGGGAAACAATGTGCCCAAGATCACATGGCTGATAACTGGCAGAGCCAAGATTTTGTTAGATGATTCAGTAATTATTTTGGATTAACAAGTTGCATCAACCAGATCTGGTTCAAAGAAAAAAGAACCGTAAGGACAATGATGATGATAATAATGATGATCATGCTAAAGAAATATTAATAAAAGCTGCTATCTCTTGTGGCAGGCAACATTCTATGCACTTTACATACAGAATCTTGCTTGTTTTAGTTCTTAAAACAAGAGCACAAGATAGATTTTTATAGATTCAGTAATTGAAAACTGGATAGGTGAAGTATTTTTCCTGTTTGTGGAAGTGATTCTAAGCAATTCTGTTTGCCATCTAAGTGCTTGCTTGGTGCTCCGTGGGTGTGCAGAGCATGGGCCATTACAATGAGGAAAATCTTTACCAGTAGCAGCAGCTGATGGGCAGTTTGATCAAAATCTCATTACAGGTAGTCATATAATGGCCTCATCTTCCCTTTAATTGGTGGAAATTTCTTGACTACAAGTACTCTGCGTTATCTGAGAATCTAGTCCATACATTCTCAAGAAATACTTGTTGAATGAAACAGACTGAAGGAGGGGAAGCTTAGAGAGGTTTAGGGGCTTGACCAGGCTCCCAACGCTGGTTGGTGGTGGATGAGCCACGATCTAGTGCCCTGATGTGTGTCCTGATGTTCCTCACACAGTCACCTTTAGATAGATTTACAGATGGCGAATTAAAGCAAGAAACAGAAAATATACTTGTATGGTAGCTTTTCAATCGTTAGCAGAAATCAGAATATGATCTCCTAATTTCCATTCTAGTCTTCATTTCTTTATTATTTATCTACAATTAATTATTAAACGTGACATTTATCCTTTATTCATAAAATATTTATCATTTTTCTCTCTCTATGTTGTCATCTTCAGAGTGTTTTGTCATAGCTCGTTAATCATGAAAAATATAAAAATGCATTCATATATTTCTACAAATGTGGTTCATTTAAGTGTAGGTTTTGAAGGACAATAAATTTCAGATGTGTTGCATAATCTTGAAAAAACACTCTCCCCTTAAATGTTTTTCTATTTGTAATGGATAAAATAAATGAATTTGTCAAGTATCCCAAAGATGCTTACACTCTCTTCTGTGATCACTGCTGATCGCATTGTTAAACAGACATTGTTTTACATTCCCCAAGATAATTTAATTATATCGATGACTGCTTTTCACCCATAAGTTGGAAGAAAGATAACTAAATACCGGCTGTTCTACATTGTTTTATCTATTGTAAAGCACAAATGCTTTGTCTTAAATATGTCTTCAAGTATTTAAATATTAGAATATGGGGAAAAAATCCACATTCATCAAACCTCATTTCCCTCGACTTTTCAGAAAGCACTATTATATTTATGTTCTTAATATGTATGCTGGTTATCTTGATCCTTTAATTTTATAGTCATCGCATCAATTATATTACTAACAGCAATAGTTTTATATGTCTTAGTAACATTTTATATATTTTTTTTCTTCCTTATTTGCCTGTGGAGTGATATCAGTTAAATGGCAGCACAGACGTTTCTAGCACTTGTCTATACTCCTCCGTCAACATCAATTTAGAGAACTATCCACACATGAAAATATATTCACAAGAGCTAAGGATTCCTGGTGAGGGACTACAGCACAAGGTAGTCCAGAAATAAAAAAGATGTATCGAGGAGGATAAGAAAGATAGATTTACAGTACCCCCATAACCTCCACCCACAAGCCTGGGCAGCTCAGTGCAGTGAGAGACAGCTGTCCCATCGGGAAGAAGAGTGAAGTAAGCATCAGACTTCACACAATCCAGAGCTGGGTCACCTCTGCACCATGCCAACTCCCACAACCCTAGATGGCTTTTTGTGGGCTCTTGTGAACCCGGGCCCCCAGTTCACCTTGGCCTCTGTCACCTCCCTCGGCCCCAGGTGACTCATATGACGCTGGAAGACTCTAGCAATTTCAAAATTCTAGTCCACCATAGCGCTAGTCAACTTCTGTAGCCTGGGTGACTCCTGGGGCCCCAGGCTCCCAGCAAACTCCCACAAACTCAGGCTCCCGTCCCAACCTAACACTGGCTGGCTCCCAAAACACCAAGCTACCATCAGGTTCCTGCCAACCAGGGATCCCAGCTCACCCTAGCCTTGCTGGCTTCTATGACCCTTCTATGGAGGGTCCCTTGACACTAGACTCTTGATGGGCTTCCATGGGTAATTCCTGTGGGCTCAAGCTCCCAATAAGCATCCATGAACCCTGGGTCCATGTAGACATCCATGAACCCAGGCTCCTGGATAGGACCAATACCAGACTTACTACCATGGGCCCAGACTTCAACCCACCCTAGCACCAGGATGGATCACACAGACCCAGGCTCTTCGCCTGCCCTAGTGCAAAGCAAATTCAACAGTGCAATAAAAAGATAATACACCAGGATCGACTAGGATTTATCCCTGGCATTCAAAGATGGTTCAACATAAGCAAATCAATAAATGTGATATATACTACATTATAGAATGGATGATTAAAATTGCATGATTATCTCAATAAATGCAGAAAAAGCATTTGAAAATATTTTTTAATGATAAAAACTATCAATAAATTGGGTAGAGAAGAAATATACCTCAACATTATAAAGGGCTTATGTGACAAACCACAGCTAGCATCACACTCATGGTGAAAGGTTCAAAGTTTTCCTGCTAAGATACACTAAGACAAATGTGCCCCCTATCACCGATCCTATTCAACACAGTACTGGAAGTCATAGCTAGAGCAATTAGGCAAGAAAAACTAATGAAAGACATCCAAATCAGAAAGGAAGAAGTAAAATTATCTCTAATTACAGATGATATGAACTTAGATATAGAAAACCCTAAAGACACCAAGCAAAAAAAAAAAGTTAGAACTAATACAAATTCAGTAAAATTTCAGGATACAAAATTAACATATGAAAAAGTTTTGTTTCTATATACTAACACTGAACTATCTCAAAAACAAATAAAATAATTCTATCTACAGTAGCATCCGAACAATAAAATACTTAGGATTAAATTTAATGAAAGAAGTGAAAGATGTATACACTGAATACCATCAGACACTGATGAAAGAAATTGAAGAAGACAAAAATGGAAAGATAACTCATGTTCACGGATTGTAAAAATTATTATTAAAATGCCCATATGACCCAAAGACATCTATAAATTCAATGCAATTTGTATCAAAATTCTAATGAAATTTCTCAGAGAAATAGAAAAAGAAAACAATTCTACAATTTATATGAAACCTCAGAAGACCTAAACCTCCAGAGCAACCCAGACAAAGAATGACAAAGTGGAAGCATCTAATTCTTGATTTCAACTTTATTGAAGAGCTATAGTAAAGAAAACAAGATTATACAGGCTTAAAAACACAAACATATATCAATAGAATAGAATCAAGAGTCCAGAAATAAACCTACACACAAACCTATACATACAGTCAATGAAAATTTGACAAAGGAGCCAAGAAAACTCAATGGGGAAAGAAGAGTCTATTTAATAAATGGTGTTGAGAAAACTGGCTATTCACAATCAAAAGCATGAAATTGGACCCCGATCTTACACTACTCTCATAATTAACTTGATATGTGTTAAAGACTTAAATATATGACCCGGAACTATAAAACTATTAGAAGAAAAAATAAGGAAAAAGTTCCTTGACATTGGTCTTGGCAATTATTTTTTGAATACAACACCAAATGCTCAAATGACAAAAACAGAAACAAACAAGTAGGATTATATCAAACTAAAAACATTTCAGCATAGCAAAAGAAACAATCAGTAAAATGAAAAGCTAATCTTGGAATGGGAAAAAGTATTTGCAAATCATATATCTAATAAGTGATTAATAAGCAAACTATAAAGAATTCATAAACTCACTAGATCTTAGCCAAAAGGCCTAGAAGTGATGAGAACTCATAAACTCGATAGGCAGAGGACTTGACGAGACATTTTTCCAAAGAAGATATACCAATGGCTAAATGTTACATGAAAAAAGAAAAACTGTTGAACATCACTAATCATCAGGGAAATGCAAATTAAAACCGCAGTGAGATATCACCTTATGCACCTTTGGAATTGCTATTATCAAAAAGACAAGAGACAACAAATACTGGCAGGGATGTGAAAAAAAGGAACCCTTGATTCACTACTGGTGAGAATGTATATTTGTACAGTCATTATGGAAAAGAGTATGGAGAGTCCTCAGATATTTAAAATTAGATCTACATGATTCAGCAACCCCACTTCTGGGTATATCATACGAAAGAAATGAAATCACTATCGCAAAGAGATATCTGAATTCTCATGTTCATTGCAGCATTATTCTCAGTAGCCAAGACATGGAAACCACCTAAGTATCCACCAAAGAGATGAAGCATAAAAAAATTACACACACGCACACACATATGTATATATCAAAGCATTACATTGTCTACCTTAAACTTACATATGTTAATGTCAAAAATAGTTCAATATAGAAACTGGAAAATAAGATAATTACCTAAATAACAATATGTAATTGCAATGAAATAATCCCACTCAAAATCTACTTGCATATATATCAGCTTGGATTCAATATTTCATTTTCCCAATAGCACACCTAGATCTTGATATTCTCTCAGGGACAATTATACTTCACACGTAGCTCTTATTCAGTAGAATAGCATTGATCTATAATGATTATAAATCACAAGAAGAACAGTTGAATTAAATGATAGTGGCCTCTAGAGGTAACACAACATAGAACATTAATGTGTCCCATCCATTGTCATTTGCTATTTATTGGGCGCTATGATTATCAGGTGTTATATTATTATATCCCTAGATACCAGGGATATAATGATGGCTAATAGTCGCCTTACTCTACGGAAGTCAGTCTAGTCAGTGAGAAAAAAAAACCGTGGATAGGTGCTATGTGTAGAAGTCTCTCCCTGAAGGATGGTATGTTTACTGGCACAAGTCGAAATGGTCACCAATTCTAGCATCCAGAAGTGTCAAGCAAAGTAACACAAATACATAAAGAAAACCAGGTGCCAATATTCTTTCATCGTAATTGAGATTAATGCATGTCTAACAATATTATTGTTTGAAATACCATACAAACCGAACAAAAAGTCAAGCCAAAGCCTGCTCATTACCTGAGACCTAAATCCTCTGGCTCTCTAATTATGTCATAAAGACCTTAGAGAGCTGATTATGGAGGTACCATAAACCTAAGTCATCGAGATGGAAAGATAGAAGTATACAGAGGCCCCCAAACTCGTGTAGATGGAGAATAAATACTACATCACTCAGAGGAAAAAGGTTCAGAGAGAAATATATTTATACTATGCATTAGCTCAAGGGGGCAATTGAGAAAATAAGAAGATAAAAAGTAACCATCTATCCTAACACAATAATCATGAATGCAGGCAAAAAACAAACAAATAAACAAAACTTTATATACCAGGAAATTCATAACAGTAATGACAATATTGAGTAAGTGGGGAAAATATAATAGTCTGAAAATAGTGACCTGGTTAGCAATGTCTAGCAGATAGCCACTGTGAGATATTATACTCTTCAGCTCAAACTGCCTTTAGAATAGCTGGGATGTTAATAGCAACACCTGTCGGTAGCCTTGTTTTCTAACTTGCACCAAATTTCTTCTCTTGAGACTGTTGGATTTTATTTGTTTATTTATTTTGTCTTGTTCCTATTTTCAGTAGCATTTGCCTTGCACTTTTCTTTTATCCTCCATGCCCTATATCCTTATCTAAATCCCTCTCCTGAGAGTTAAAGACTCGGTTATCAGTGACTAATAATGCCTTATCTGCTCACAGAGAATTACATCTGAATGGGTATTAAAGTCTTAAGCTTAGTATGGAAACATTTTAGGCATCGAGAAATAAAAAGACGTAGATTTCTGGAGATTGGGTCTATACAATTAAACCTGAAAGCACCATAGCATGCAAGTGGTTTTACACGAAACTGGTCAGCCATCCTCACTTCTTTTTAATCATGATTCTATCCTCAATTTGTAGATGAAGGAAGTGAGACAGAGAGACGTTTAGTACAGCTGAGAGCCAAACTTAGGCAGTCTGCTTACAGATTACAGTCTTCTGCCCAAACCATGGGGCCTCACGATCATTTCTTTTTGCAATAGTTTCTGATTGCACCTTACTCTCCAACTGTGATACTTGGTCTTGCTGGCCACCATCCTGTTCACCATATTTCAGATCTCCTCTCTTGATCTGAAGCTTTGGAATGCTAGAGGCAGTGTCTACCCCTAGACACTTCCAAATCTAACATTCTGGGTCTGAAGCCAAGTGTCTTTCATTTATATTTGTTGCTGGTCAAGAGATACTGAAAAAGAAATACTGATCTCTCGAAGAAAAAAAATCATACAGTTTATATATTGCTTGGAGCTAGTCTGATTCAATTTGGATTAAAATTCTTTACCATCCATCTCGATAGCTTTTAATTTTCAGAAAATGACTAACAGCACAATAGAATCCCCACATTTTTGTATTTTCGGCACCCAATTATAGTTTATTGATTCCCCAATATTTGTTTCATCTAAAAACTGCTGTAAGAAATTAATATGCATTCTAAATGAGAATTGTAGCATCATTTGGATAAAGTAAAATATATCAAATGGTGTTTAACTCTAACCACTGATGCCGGTATAGACGAAGACCTACTTTTAAATAAAAGAGGCACTGTGAAGTGGCAGAGGTTGTTTTCCCTGGTGAGAAAAAAAAGATATATCTCTTGAGATAACAATAAGACCATAAAAATTCAAGTAATCTTTGTCTCCATCTGGAATGCATATTTTCATCTCAGGCTTACCTCTTTTCTTTCTTTTCCAATAAAATTGTTATCTTTTTTGAGGGTTAAGTTCAAAATTAACTGTCTCCTTGTACCTCTTACTATCATTAAAAAGTGCATCCTCACATGAATGATTTAGTGATTGCTTTCATGTCCATGTTTGCCTGTATTGATTAACCTTCAAGATGGAGGCTATTGATTCTGTGTGTATGGCAGATGTTACCAGTGCTCACTGGAGATTTTTCTCCTTCTGAGTTCATCAGAAGATTGTATGTCCCTATTCCTATTAAGATAGGAGTGGCCATGGGATTATTTTAGCCAGTGAGTTTTAGGTGGAAATGATATATGTCATTTCTAGGCCAGGGTATTTAATCGCAAGTATGAGACTCTCCAGCATTCTCTTCCTCTGCTGTCATGGGCAGTTATGTGGCGAACGGATAGCAATCAGGATGTCCCTGACTGAGTATGACACACACAGTGTCCCCCTGGGAATCTACTTTAGACAAAGGGAAAGAGCAAGATAAAAACCTTTTTTATCTTATTGCCTTTTTTTTCCCCCTTGGTGTGTTTTAATCAAGCGCTATTGTTTCTATTTTTTAGGCTATTCTGGCATATATTAGATCACCTTTGATTTCACTGTAATACAACATTTCATCAGTAATTGCATATGCTAAGATTCAAGACATATTTTGAATTGAATTTTATTTCTCAAATTTTATCATTGCTTATTTACTAATTAGGTTATATGATGTATTAAATTTTAGGACATTTGTTTTACAGACTTTAAAAATATTATCAGCAGTAAAGGGATTTTTTTAAATTTCACAGACTATATTAATTTCTTTTAATGTTATTAGCATAGAATTCTTAGGCTGTGTGAAAATGTTACCTAGGCATTTTTTATTACTATTTATTTCCTTGTTGCCTTAATCAAAAAGTACACCAAATGTTTCAAGTTTTGTATCAGAATCCAGAATTGTGACATTCTTTTTAGAAATAAGAAAAGATTTTATTGAAAATCAAAATACTCTTAAATGTTTGTAGCATTTATTAGATGTTAAAATATTCCATAGTAAAATTCAGTCTCACTTAATGAAACATAGCAAAGGCTACACTCCAAAAATATTTTCAATCATGATTTGCTTTAAGAGTTAATCATATTGAGTCTAAGAAAAACTTCATCCATGCGCATAGAAACACACAGCACATGTGTGTAGTTAAAAATAATCTTGATAAATTTAGGTAATCAAATACTCTAACAAGACCTTCGTATATTGTATGTGGGAGGTAAGGTCTCTCTAACTGGAGCCCTATGTATGATCACCAAATTCACAATCCCATTGGGATAGCATTTATTATCATAAAAAGTACTATAGCATTTGAAATCTGAGGTTAAACATTTACTACGAGGTTTACGAGGAGACTATGAATCTCAAGTGAATTGACCGCATGAGAAAAGTGAATTTATTATCAAGGGCATGAAAGGAATCAGTCTTCTGAATGCTTAATAACTCTGTTAAAACTTCATAATAAACTGTTCACCTCACTGCATGCTATTCCAAAATCTACAATGCAAGACATGTCTAACCTCTAAATTATAGTCCTTTTAAGGCCCTGCCAATAAGGTAACTAATTCACATATATTCATTATGAAAAAAAAAAAAAGGAAAAAAGAAAAAAACTGCCAGAGAATAGAGAGCATTACACGTCTGATGTGATGTTTCTAGGTTATTTGGTAATAATTTCTACTATAAAGAATTGCCTTTCAATATGCAGCGTACATCACATACAAAGTGTTTTAAATCACAAAGGAACATAAAATATCAGAGATAAAGTGATGGGTGGAGTTGGTAATTTTTCAAAGCATCTTGGAGGATACACAATCCATTCTGGATGGTTTACAAATACTAAATTGGTTACTACGTGATGTGTTGGATTTCAAAGAATATAACGGCCTCCAAACCTCCCCATAGAAAAGGTCAATAAAACTGAACTGGCAATATCATAAAATCTTTGCTGGAATCTAATTAGCATTAAGTTCATATTCTGAAAACATTTTGCTAGACTGACAAGAGAGTATAAAAGAAACAGATGATTCTTGAGAAAGTTCTTTTTTTCCCCTAATATGTATCAGTCCCATTATGTATAATTAGAACTTCATACATGGAACAGTGAAAGAATAAACCAGAACATATTTTCTTCCTTGAAAAGCACCTCATTTTTTTTTTTTTTTTTTTTGCAGCAATAGAACAGACTGCTGAGGTCAGAGGGTCCTGGAGCTAGACAGTGTTTGTGAAGCCGGGGAACAGATTTTAGTGTGAAAGAAATTCCCCGTGGCCAAATGATGGAAACATAAGGAAATTATTCTGATGAATATGAAACATGTTAAGCATTATTTGCTTCTTATCATAAAAGAGTATAATGGGCTTTCATTTTGCAACATGTAGCTTTTGGGACATACTTTTCTCCAGCAAATAACAAATGGAAAAGCAAGTTGGAACCAGGCAGGCCTTGGGGGTGGCAGAAGGGAAAACGTCCACCCGAGCTGTGAGCTTGCCATTGAATCAATGCCACCACCAAGTAAATGAAAATCAGAAGATGAGAGGAACAAAAACAGTGTAAGTGAATTTGTAAACTGATTTAGATGACGCTATTTTGGTCCCTGAGTTAGAACCAAGCATTTTTTTTTCCCCTCTTCAAAAACTCTGATATCTTTCAACAAAAAGGCAAAATGGAATGAAAGCAGGTGGCCATACCTAGACAGATTAGGAGATGCTGGTCTCTTTTGCCTTATATGACCCTCTAATACCAGACTTGTCTCTTAATAGTTCTTATTTCTATAAGAATAATTATGACATCTCTTGCAATAATGGTTTCATACACCTTCTTCCCTTTCTACACAATGATCTTCCATCAGAGGAAACTGTGTTTTATCTTTGAATTCTCAGAACCTGGTGTAATAACTCATGCACCCTCAACTCTTGCTTCTTAATCAAAATGAATAAAATCTATGTAATCCTTTGATCCTAGTGGTTTGGTAGACAGCAATGAAAATATACAAAATGTTAGTGTCTTATATGCTAAAAGCTTTTACATTTTGTACCATTTTTGAATAAAAAAATATTAATTAAATGGGGAATGGGTTTAAATAAAGTAGGCATTCTTAAAAACAAATCCAAACAAATTATCATGAACAAAGAGTAATATATTTTTACAAGGGTTATTTGTCTACTATAATTCTGCTTAAAAGCAGCATATCCTATCGAAAGCTGTGTAGACAAGGGGCGAAAAAAACCCCACCACCACCACCAGCAAAAAAATCTGAGTGCAAAATGAGTGAGGAAAAAAAAAAAACAGAATAATAAATGGTCAGATTGAGACTAGTACTGGTAGTGGCCAGAATAATCGGCATGGCACCTACCTAGTATGGTCAAGGATATCAAAAAGGGAATGAAAAATAATCAGGTAATGAATATTGGAGTGTTTTAAAGAGCTGGAGCCCAAAGACTTGTTTTTAGTCCATGCAACAGGAATCGAGTAAGACTCAAAGAAGAATACTATGGGATATTACTAGGTAGATAGTATTCTACAACCTAATTTACAAAGTGGGAATGTCTACAAGCCAGACTGATATAAAGAACGTGTATACATTTGGGTCCACCATTAGAAACAGGTATAAAATATGACAAATAAGAATAGAGAATAGCCAGATAAAAAGTGCAGAATCAGAAACATCTAAGAGCCAGCCATGCTGAAAACTAAGAGCAGATAAACACAGTGCCAGGGTTAAGCAGAAAACTCAACGTCTGGAAACAAAAGGTGAACATGAGCTCAAGTACACCAAGTAACATACAGGAGTGGCAGATGTAGGCATGTGAATGGCTGTGACCCACCATGTGCTAAGAGTATAGATCTTATTTAAGTGTTCTTATACCAAAAAATAATAATATAATAATAATAAAATAATAATAACAATAATAAATAAGAGGGCAAGAGGAAGCTTTTGGAGGTGATAGATATGCTTACGGCAGAGAATGTAGTGATGGTTTCTCAGGTGCGTATGTATCTCTCAAGTTTCTCCCAACTCATCAAGTTCCATACATTAAATATATACAACTTTTCGTATGTCAAAATTAATTGATTAATTAAAAAAAAACCTAGATTTAAATTTCATCAGGAAATAAAACTGCTATAGTCACATAAAATAAGAGCATTAAGGAGTATCAGCTGGCCAGCCAACACGGAAGGAAGACAGTCCTGGGGTGGCACAGGCTGGGCAAATAGACTGCAAATCCTTAGTATCATTAATCTTCCAAATATTGCACCTAAACCAAACCATGAGAAATGGTCTAGACTTGAGACACATACACACACACACACATATATCTCTAATGCTTTTTAGAATTGTTTGCATCTTATATGGCTTCATAAATTTCTAACATTTGAAAAAATGCCTTCAGCAATTTGGATAATTTATGACATGAAACCTTCATTTCCTGGCAGCACTGGACACGTGAGATGCCACTATCGATGCAGCTCCTCCCAGGTAGCATACCACATGAGCACTGCGTTACACAAACGCTGGAGATTTTATATGCAGAGAAAGTGGAAATCAGCCAAAGGTCCTGGCACTCATAAGATGCAAATGAAAGAGAGTCATAAAACACTCCAGTTTCTTCAGGAAGGCAACTCCTTGCGTAGAGAGGGGAAATGTCACGATTGCTGAAATTTTGCTCCTGTGTTAAATTATTAATACATGGTTAGAGAAATTTTTAAGTGAAATTATCAAAACGTATTTTAGATCTGGATTTTGATGTGCTAAGGCTATGAGAAATAGGGCTGACCAAATTTACATTTTGTGATTTTGACTCTCATTTTCTCCTGCAAGTCATTAATTATCATAGAAGTTTCATGATTTTTGACCTCAGTTCCCCCGAGGTCATTGTAGCCAAGTCAGGGAGTCAGCTGGGTAAGGTTTTGAAATATCATCCAAAGCATTTTTCATTTTTAAAAATTTATGTTTCCTCCTCAGAATCATCTTGCAATTAAGACTGGGCCAAGGGGATTAGGTTTATTGCCATAGAAAAGAGGCTGGCAGACATTGCCTAGGAAAAAAAGAAAGTCAGTGCTAAGCTTTGAACTTCAAACTGAATGCCCCAGGTTGAGTTCTTTGGAAGCAGACATTGAGACGAAGTTTAGCATGTGAAGAATTTATTAGTGACCTGCACTTGTGGAGAAAGATGAGCGGAAGCAGGATTAGGCAGAGGGAGAAATGGAATTGCCATGCAGGTAAAAGAAAGCCTTGGCTAGGTCAACCACCAGGAAGCTGTGGGTGTCAAGCCCCCTCAGTGGTTTGTAGGCAGGTGAGATTTCTTTATTCTCAAGAGTGAAGAATCGGATACTTTTTGAGAAACTATGACTAGGCCTGGGGACAGAGGTGACTCACACCTCAGAGGCAAGATCTGTAATTATTAAGTGTAGGTATTAACACAACCCTTAAATGATGGGGGCAATTACCACTCTTAAGCAAATACCACTGCCAGTCCTCTGGGTGAACAGAAGGGCTGGTTACGAAACACAGACTGGACCTAGTTACAAAACAAAAGACTCAGGAGAATAGAGGCTAAGGTCAAGAGACAAAAGATGATGCCACAACCTCAGATAAGGACCAGATGACATTTCCACAATCCTATGAGGACATTACACACAGTCCTCACACTCTCAAGGCATTCTAACTCTCAGATGTTATTTTGGTGATAGAAGAAGGGACATGGGTCTTCTTGAGAACAAATCGGAAAGACATAAAATGGGTTTAAATGAAAGAATAGAGAATCAAAAATTTTATTATTGACTTAATTAAGGATCAGCTTATTAAGCAAATGATAACAATGAGGTCCTTTCATGACGATCAAATTGATATAATACAATGGATAAAGCAAATATTTACTATTTTTTTCATAAACAGCATAACTTTCTTTTACTTAGTCTAGTTCTCTAGTTTAAATAATATGTATAGGCTTTGTTTCTCAAGTTTATAATTCAAGCACTAATACATCTGTGAGCTTCAGATTCTTATATCCAAAAACTAACATTTGTACTTTAGTACTTCAAATTTTAACCTTCCCAAAACTGAATTTCTGAATTCCCACCCCTTCTCCCAAAAAGGCTTATTCCTTTAGAAGCAATCTTCATTTTATTATTGGAAGAACCATCCATCTAGTTACTCAGATCAAAATTTGAGGACTTATTTTTAACCCTCCCTTTCCCTCACCCCCTACATCATCCAATCCACTGAAGCCATGTTGACTATAATCATAAAGTAGCTCCTGAATTTAACACTCCTTCCCTATTCACTGCTCCTCATCTAGTCCAAACCACCATAATCACATTCCTGAACTTCTAAAACTCCTTTCTTTCTTGTCCCATTGTAGTACCTCTTCTAGATACCAGCCAGAATGACCCCTGAGAAAGGTAAATCAGATCCTATTTTTCAACTGCTTAAATGCTTCCTTTTGCCTTCTAACTTCACTGGAATGAAATTCAGCCCCTTTTCAGAGTCTTTGAGGCCCGATTTGTTAATTCATCTCTTAGCTCCAACTTCCTCCCCTCATCGATATCATTTAATAGCACTTGATTTCTTGTTATATCTTAAAAATACCAAGATTTTTCCTTCTGAAGCACTTAACTTTCCCCCCACCCCATATTCCTCTTGCCACAGATATTAAAATGGCTGGTTCTTTATTCTCACTTTTTAAGGAAACATCAAATTACCCAAGTCTAGGGTAATTTGAGCATCAAAAATAGTGGGAATAATGGATATAAAACTCATGTGTCCTTCTTGAAAGAAAGAAAGAAAGAAAGAAAGAAAGAAAGAAAGAAAGAAAGAAAGAAAGAAAGAAAGAAAGAAAGAAAGAAAGAAAGAGAAAGAGGGAAAGCTCTCTTCTGTATTGAAATGCCAACCAATAAATGCAGAAGAAATGGTAGAATTTGAAAATCTATCATTTTTTAACTATGGAATAATTAGTTGCATAAAGAGTAAGAGATGGATGCTAAAGCTAGAAATAAAAGTTCGACAAGGAACAGGATAGTTACATAATTTCAATGTATTTTCCCACAAATTACATGTCAATTATAAATGGTAAAACAATGTTAGAGTAAAGAAACCTGGCTAACATCACCTTAATCAAACTATCAAAATTGACTTTACCAACAATGAGCAAAACGTATATCATGTACTTTTTCATTAGATTCACTAAGAATGACACAATACAACATTTATTATATACATAATTGGTCAGTATGCATAACCTGAATCTTATCATAAGGAAGCACCAGACAAACTCAGACTGAAGAACATTCTACAAAGCAAAACAAAGCAAAAAAAAAAAAAAAAAAAGTGAAATTTCATGTAATAAAAATAAGTCTGAGAAACTGTTCCAGATTAAAGATCAAAAACACATGCCAAAAAAAGTGGCATTATGTCTACAGTTCACTCTGAAATGGTCCAAATATATGCATATCAGAATAAATGTGAATTTCAAAGTTTATTTGGACTGAGCTTCTCAATTTCTGCCTTGATTCATTTGAACCACATTGCCACCTCCATGTCGTATCTTATTCTTTTTGTGGATAGAATTCTGATAATTCGATGGGCCTAAGGTATGTTCTAAGAGAAATTTTTCTATTGTAAAATAATTGATATGTCAGAGAGGGAAATCAAAAAATGCCTATGTATTGAAGCCAAACATATGGCAACCACCTGAAAAATAGGTCAAGAAAGTAATCACAAGTGTGACTACTGCTATGAGAACTTTAAAACTATCAGTATTACTTTCTGACCTATAAAAATAATAAAGGTTGAGAAAACTCTACAGTAAATATTTTGATGATTTCTCATGCAACTTTATAACCATCTTCTGTTTATAACTTCAAAGAAACTGTTTTGTACTTTGCATTTTTAAAACATATTTTACCACTTGTAAATGAAATTCAGCTTTTCTATAGAAATTGGCAAGAGGCGAGACTATAGATATTTGCAAATGATATTATCTGTATTGAATATTATGCAATGCTAAAGGTTTGGCTTAAAAATATAACATAAAAATGTAGTTTAAAGATGTAGTCATTTAGAAATCAGATTTTTTATTGTTGAAATGCTGTAAAAACTACATAAGAAGGTTAGGAAAAATAAATTCCCAATTGATATCATGCTGATTTGTTTATTAAAATGAATAAGACATAATACAGTATTTACTTAACAAAAATGTTAATCAATCACCAGCTATGTGATGAGCTATGAGCCACATGCTGGGAGTTGTGGTTACTTGTGTGTGATCTGGCGTACACGGGGCTTTCTAAGCTGGAGACAAGTTTGTACTTTCAGTCCTGGAGGAAAAGATGAGATGCTTTATTCTCACCCTTAAATGGCATCTCCATTTTCCACTGCAAAATTTAGAATTTTAAGGAAATCAGGCAAATCAAAAAATTCCTGTATAGCACCATTCCTTTGTTTTCATGAAAACGTTGATGCCATAAGAGAAAATGAAGCCACATCTCTGTTTATATTATGCTATTTTTCAAACCTTTTAGGTTTGACAAGATATAGCATGTGGTCCTCTGAGCACTTTTCTTCTTTTATTTTTAAACCCAGACATTTTTCATGGAAATTCATTCCTTATGCTCTTCGTTCCTTTCCACTTAACTCATCAATGCATGGCTCTACATGAGATATTTGACATTTAGTATAAATTTTATTTTATTTTTTCGTAAACATAGGAAGCTGTATTTTTGCTAAGTGTAAACAAATCAAAATGTTTAACTTCAGGTTGATTTCATCAAGTAGTGTAAATGCTTGTGTGCCTATGTGTGTCTGCTACTTTTGGCAAACCAGATTTCTTCCTCCGTTCTAAAACCTTTATCCACATGATAACAAGTGAATGAAGAGTAAGGAAAGAAAAGCTACACATGACATACAGCATGAACAAAAATAATCATCCTCAAGCAAAATGTTGAGAGAATAATGAGCATGTAACACCCACAGATAATAGGTTACATAATCTATTTCTTCCACTGTTTAAGTTGTTTTTATTGGTATTAAATAATTTATAAATTAATATTTCAGGAAAAGTGACATCTAATATTTAATGGAAATCATCCATGGTATTTATTTTGTATATACATATTTCTTAATTTTCACATAATCTTGAGAATTTAATAACTATTTACATTATACAAATGAGAAACTTAAGGCATTGAAAGGTTACATGTCTTCCTCAGTTGCAAGCCAATAATTAGGTGACTGAGATGGGATTCCTACCTAGTTCTAGATTGCAAAGTCAAAGAATTTTAGAATACTTTATACATTCTCATTTTACTTGGCATATGAGGCATTATTATCCTCTAATTTATTTAGAGGAAGTAAATTAATTTGACTTGGCTCAATCTGCATTGCACTATAGTTCACTTAAGTTAGAAACATGTAAAAGGTCACCTATTACTATTAGTAAAATTTCATGCTTTGTCACATGATTTTAAGTAGTTTGTGACAGCCTCAAAATGGGATCGATTTAAGAACTATTTTCAATGTCCTGGCTTTCACATTTAAATATTCTTCTTCTTTGCCAAAGATTAACATCTCGAAGTCAAAGAAATCTATTATTAAATTTATTAAAAAGACATAAGATCATAAATACTGAATGGACTTTACTGGTCAGGAGACAAGGGAGTTCACTTGGTAAATATTCCTTATCTAGAAGTTTCCATGATAAATATATGAAAGGTATTTTCCCATGATATTCTTATTTAAATGTGGCTAGACACAGAAGTCATCCTGCTATTAAAACTCAATTTAGCTAGTTTTTATTTTCATTGTAGAAACTTAAAGAATACGTACATTCATTGACTGTAGAAAAGGTGAGGAAATTTGTTCCTTATAGAAAATGAATATTGAGTTGAGTAAGTATATAGAGTTGTTTGTTTGTTTGCCAGTTTTTTATAAGAGCATGGATATTTTTCCCCCAAAATAAAATGTTAGGTTAGTCTTATTATTATATCAGAAAATAGTAGAATGATGCCAGCCATCTCACTGGTGATGATTATGATGACGTAGTCACTGATATGCATGCATGTGCACTGAGTGTGTGACAGAGTGTACAACTAAAAGGCTGAGTTTAAGGTGAAATAGATACATAGAAAAGATGAAACAAATACCATATTTAGTTCTTTAGTTAACACAAAAGTTGATATCTGCTACCGAACTCAAATGATTTTCTTTGTGTCTGAATAATGTATTTGGATAAAATTTATAAAGAGATAGCTTTCAATTAAACTCTGAAAAGATTATTTAAGAAAATAGAGCTGCCACCCTGCCAAATAAGAAATAGGCCACTGAAGGCATATATCTCACCTTCCAGAATACCTTAATTTTTTTTTTAATTTTTATTATTACTTCTATACCCCTATCATAGCACCAATTCATTGCCTTGTATTTTTTGCAATTGTTACTTCTACCTGCTGAGTCTATTCATTTTTCAGAGAGGGTGTCGATGTGTCCATTTTTAAGAGTGGATTCATCAATTTCTCCTTGCAGTTCTATCAGTTTTTCTCTCATGCATCGATGCTCCATCGTTAAGCCCATATACATTAAGAATTATAATGTCTTCTTGGAGAATTAACTCCTTTACCATTATGTACTGTCCTTCTTTATCCCACTGAAGGTTTTAAAACTCTGAGTTGTCAATTCTCATCCACTAGCAATTTCTCATTTATAGTTCAGACTTTACCACCCAGCTCTGGTTCCCATGGAGGCTTCTGCTCACGGGTCTTTGCTCTTGTAAATGACAACTTCTAGTATTTCATGTCCATCTCTCTGATTGTTGATTTTTCAGCCTGTTCACCTTTTTAGTATTAATGTAACTTTACAGATGAAAAACCTCAAAATTGAATTCTATATCCAGTGAAAATATCCTTCAAAAGTAATGTTAGAGAAAAAAATACTTTTCCAGATAAGTGAATACTGAATAAAATTGTCACCAGCAGAAAATTAGAGCATAGTGATAATAAATATAACTCATGTAAAATAAGAATCTATAAGCCTATATATACATGAGTACATAAATGAATACAAAAATAAATATGGGAGAAAGGAACATTTTCTTACAATATAATGTCATTAATATAGAAGGCATGATAAATTAGAAAATTATCACTTCATGCTAAAATTTGTGAGGAAAAGATTAATGAAAAAAGGAAAATCACATAATCTTGTGATCTTTCTGGATTACATATTAATACAATGAGAAAAACAGTATCTATACAGTAGAGAAAATTTACAGACACCTCATTAACTACTTTATCAAAGTTATCATTATTGATACGGGAACAAACCAGTCTTATGCTTTCTACTATTAGGTACTAAGAAGGAAATATATCTTCTGTGGCATTTCTTCCAAAAGTGCATTTCTTGAATTTCATCCTGAGTGAACATCAAGCAAGCTTAAAATGCAAGATATACCATAAAATAGCCAAACTGTAATCTCAAAGAATATCAAAGTGATGAAAAACAAAGCATAAGGAAACGATCCAGATTAAAGGGGCCTAAGGACACATCACAGCTAGATGAAAGGCGTGACCCCAGATTATGAAAGGCATGACCCCAGGGGTTGGGGGGGCAGTTTCTAATTCTTTATCTTCATATTCACCGATCTTCTTTTTCAGTATTGTTGTGTTTGCTTTAAGCCCATTCTACGAGTTTTCTTATAAATTTCAGATATTGTATTTTAAGCTCTCGAAGTTAAATTTGCTGATTTTTATAGTTTCAATTTCTCTTCTAGCTGTATGTTTTCCATTCATCCCTGAGCATATTTATAATAACTGTTTAAAGTCTTTTCCTTCTGGTTCCATTTTTTTTTCTGTCATTTCTAGTTCTGTTTCTATGACTGCTTTCCACCCTGACATTTTTTTGCTTCTTTGCTAATACATATTGGTTGGATGCCAGATATGTTGTTGAATATGAATATTATATTGTTCCTTCAAAGCATGTTGTAAGTTTTTTTTGCCTTTTTTGAAAGGTAGATTCTAAATTACTTGCAGATCACCTTGATTTTAGAAAGTTTAATTTTAAACTCTATTAAGAGGCTACTAGCACAGCTTTCACTCTCCTGCTATTTTAGACTTGCCATCGAGGTGTGACCTGCTGGGGTCTCTACTGAATTATCTGGATGCTAAGTGCCTTCTCTCTACTAAGCTAGTTGGAATTCAAGTGTCTTCCAGCCTTGTATATGTTCTGGAGAGTTTTTAGCTAATAGCTCCTTGATAAATTTTGGTTGGTTGGTTGGTTTTGCCCAGCCTTGTAGCATTTCTATACATGTGTGCAGTTTAGTGTTTGGACAGAATAGACTCAAGGGGGTGCTCCATAAATCTCTGGAACTCTTTCTCTGGACAGCTCCTTGATCTCCAGTACATTGTCCCACAAATTCAACCCTGTTGGTTTCTCTGAACTCTCTTTTTACTCAGCTCACTGAAACTCATTTCCAAGACGTATGAGATTCTCCCCTCTGTGTACAGAAGTCTAGAACAAGTGCTTCCAGGAAAAAGACAAGCTTACTGAGCCGTTCCCCTTTCTTTCAGTGGTGCTGGTCTTGTGTGGACTATTGTCTTTTATCTAATAGCAGATTTCCACATCATTTTTCCAGTTTTCTAGTTCTTTCCAGTGAGAAAGGGAAATCCAGTGCTGGTTGCTTCAACATAATTTCAAATAGAAACTTCTATATAGATCCATACAAAATTAATATTATATGTACTCGGTTAGTGTATGCGGCACTCTGAGCATGAACACCATGGTCCCTGATCTGTAAATAATGACTAAATATTTGCTCTAAGACCACCCAGTCTTTGTTGCCTAATGTTTGGACTCTGTTTGATATTTTAATATATCAAAATATGCTTTTTAATGTATTAGGAATAAGCTTCCTCTTTCAGCACCTTTAAATTTGGGTTAAAGTTACATTTATTTGTGAATATAGGGCATGTTTTTAAGTAGAAGTTGGTTTTATTTGTTTATAAGTTAACTCATTTTATAATAAAAAGTAATTTTGATTCTAATAAAAAGTAAAGTGTGGTATTCTCAGCTAAAAGCAACATATGTGCTTTTGAAGATTGTCCGTTTTCTGGACTGCCATTGGGATTGTGCATATTGTATTAATTTTCTTGGTGTTTCTCGGCTTCATGTGTGTCATGACTGGCTTTGTAATTTTTGGATTCATAACAATCTCACAAATGTTCTCATCCTCAGTTTAAATTTATTTAGCGAAGTGAACTTGTGAATCCTTGGATTAAGGGGTGGTGGGGAGAGAATGGATGGTTTGGTTGCTAAATTTTCCAAGTTCTCAAACGCAATCTCAATCATTATAATTCTTCTTTCTTTAGCTCATTGTTGCACTTTTTGAAACGTTAGTATCTCTGTAAATTTCAAGTTGTTATTTAGATAGTTTCCTTTATTGTACATGAACTATAGTGTTATGTGTGTATATAAAGTATATTTAAGTCTATAAAAATTATCAGAAAGCATTGTAGTTCTTTGAAGTTATCAAGCTCATGTGCTGAATGTGTTCTGTGTTCTTCTATAGTGTAAAGGAGATCAGTTTGAATTTTCATCTACCAATGTCCATCTTAGCTGTATATACGACTGCTTAAGAATCCTGTTAGCTTATAAAGCCTCTCTAAATATCAAAAATTAATGGTGCATTTGCTAGAAGGTAGTATAGTGGCTTAAATAGTGATCTCTTTCCTCCTCCCTTAATGACTGTCTTAACCTCAGAATGTGATCTTCTTCATTTCTATAAAGAAATAGATGCTTGTCCCGAAATGTCCCAAATTGGCCACAAGTCCTGGCTCCCTCTTGTCCTCTGGCTCTCTCCTGGGTGGGATTCCAACCTCTTCCCTGCTTCCTGTGTAAGGCCCGCTATGTAAGGGAGAACATATAACTTCCTCAGAGACCTAGAGACAGACTGGAAAGGCGTTAGGGAGAAGTCATTCCATCTATATTCATCAGAGAAAAGGGAAGCAGATGGCCCAGGTTGAGGGTACAAAGGAGAGGGTGTAATTCCTTTGCTTAGGCTCTGCTCTATACTGCAAATGTGTAATTCTCGCAGTATCATGTGTTCTCTGTTTCACCCATTTGTAGCCCAGCTTTCTCAATGTGCAGGCAGGGGAAGAAGTTTCTAGCTCTACCTGCTTTCTCAAATACTTATTTTTAATACCCAGTAAGCAGACTTGACCTCTCTCCTTCCCCTTCCTACTGGGAGAAACTCAGTTCTCTTGTCAACATCTGTATGGATTCCTAGGAGTTTCTTATCGTTTGATCATTTTCCCCCTTTGATTTTCTCATCCTGCTGAATCTTCAGTATCAATTTATATCTTGATTCCTTGAGATGTTTTCTGTGCCCTGAATCTCCACAAATATGAGACACAACCCCTTAATCTGAATTTCTCTGTGCGCCACCAACATAAAAATTTGTCTTTGCTGAAAATTTGGGGTTAAATTCCATCACACTAAAAACATGTTAATAGTGAATATTAATAATCCATGTCCCAAATTTTACTGGCCCCAAGCGCCACAGAGAACTTTGCACCATCTCTGACTCTTTAGACCTTAACTCTCCCCCACCATACTCTTTCCTCTGGCACCTCCTTATCCATTTACCTTACTTTATTCTTCATTTGTTTTCAATAAATGTTTATCGAGTGCCTATCATTTGCCAGGCATTGTTCTGGTCATTGATTAACTTGAGTAGTTCAGGTTTTTTTGTCTCCTACCACCCAGGGGAACCTTACCTTTCTCCACTGAGAACACAAACCTGGCACTACCATTTTAACCAAGTGTGCACATCACATACCTCAGTCAGAGAATAATCTTTTTTCCAGTGATAAACCATAACTCTGCCAACCCCTATCCCTTTACCTTAACCCTTTATCCTTGAGTCGTTGACACCCTAGTAAAAACCAAACAAACGAACAAACAAACAAAAAACCCTTTATCTTTAACTTTACAATACCAGTGGCTGCAGATGATGTGATAACCCTTGTGGATATAATCATGTGAGGAATTGTTCTTTTTCTACCAATGGATGAAGAACAGACCAACCGCTACTTTTCTGTTTTCCTTTTCTACCTTCATGTCTTATTCAGAGAGCCCAGTTCTTCCAAAGGAATTCCTTGTAGACACTGGAAATAAAAATACTTTGTTTTATATGTAAAAAAAATAAAAAATAAAAATAGATGCTTTGAAGATGTAATTAGTTAAAGACATTGAAATAAAATCATCCTGGATTTAGGGTGAGACAAATCCAATGACTTGTGTCTTTATAAGAAGAAGAAAGAAAAAAATAAAGAAGAGGAGAGGACATAGAGAGACATTCAGAAAAGAAGGCCATGTGAGGATGAAGCAGAGATTAGAGTAATGAGCCACAAGCCAGGGAATGCCTCAGACCACCAGATGGAAGAGGCAAGAAGGAATTCCTTTCCAGAGCCTCAGTGGAGCACGGCTCTGCTCATACTCCAATTTGGACTTCTAGCCACCAGAACTATGAGAAAACAAATTGCTACTGTGTTAGGCCACCGAGTTGTGGTAATTTGTAAGGGAAGCCCTCAGAAACTAATATAGGTATGTTTTAAATAATTCTTTCATATGCATTATATTAACCTGTACATCTCTAAGAATCAAAAAATACACTTCTGATGACAAAACAGAGAACAAATATAAATATCTCTAAAGAACGAGTGAACTAAAACAATAGAATACGTGGTCCACTGACATTCGACCACATATTTTGATGTTGGGTTTTGATAAATATCTGATGTCTGGCTGACTCTACAGCTGAAGCAATCATGCTTGAACCTATAAAAATGTTGAGATTTCCATTCAATTACCTTTAACTTTTGGTTCTTCCCCCAAATGATTTATGATCAGAACTCCAATTACAGACCATTGCAAAATGGAATTTTTCTGTGTGGGCATTTTATGTGAGAGAGAGGCTTTTCTACTTTTCCCAGCTTTCCAAGAATAAAGAACTCTATAATTGACCCAATCGACTTAAAATTACTATATCAAATACTATGGCTAAGTGCATCCTTATATGATACTAATTGAAGAAGAAACTAGATTTTGGTACCATCTCATTATCCGCAGTGAAGTGACCACCATCCGGCAGAGTAACATTACTTAAATTGAAAACCCCACAAGAAAATAATAGGTACTCCCTCCAAAAAAAGGATTCTGTGGTGAAAAACATGTAGTTAAATAAATTTAAATGTTTCTTTAAGAAATCCTTATCATCTTAAAGAAATAAGTATGCATAATGAATCTTTATTTAGAAAAACATGCAATATTTCTCAACTTTTTTGCCTTTTTAATAGTTTTCATAGAATATAGCAACTTTGAGTACGCGTGCTCTGGGGAGTATGGTTTGGAAGTAACATTCTAATAATTGGTATTATCATAGGCTTTCATAGTAATAATGACATAATACTTACCCTGACATAATACTTGCTCTGACATAATACTTTCTTATGCTTTCATATATAATACGAACTCTTACACAATACTTCATTTGTTCCAGACACTATTTTAGGCATTTTACTTTTATTATGTCATTTAATTTTCTCAGCAATTTTGTGAGATAGGGAATATTAATACCTCCAATTAACTTATTTAAATAACATACTGAATGTATCACGGCCGGTTAGTGTTAGACGAGGGACTGGGAGCCCAGGCTGTCTGGTTTCAGAGTTAGTGGATTTAACCTGCAGTAAGAACTTGTGGGCAAAATCGAAGCTTGATAAACACAAGAATAAGCTAAGAAAGCAATTAGATGTTTCTCAACTATTTTTGATCATGGGCTAATTTGGGAATCCAAAGAAAGCCACAGAATCCATCCTCATGAGAGTGTATACACACATATCCATACAAACATGTATATGATTTTCAGAGCATTGCCAAGCTCCTAAAGCATCCAATCGACACTAGACAGAATCACTGATTTAACTGTCTTTAGGTATGACTAAATTAATGGTGCCAGATCCAGAAAAATCTTAGAGTTGATTAGTATGTAGCAGAAGTATAAGAAACTTTTGAGGTTGTGTCTAAGAAAGATAATTAAATTATTCCATACCATTGAATGGGCTGGGGTAGTATCCAGACTGATTTTTTATTTTTTAGGTGTCAATGCTTTGTTTGAAATAGGCTGCTTTTTTAAAAATCTGTTTTTTTTTAAAAAAAATTATTTTTAAATTAGAGTTGGCATACAATATTGTGTTAGTTTTAGTTATACAACTTAGTGATTAGACATTTATATAACTTATAAAGTGATCACCCTGATAAACCTAGTACCCTGCGTTGTTTCTCTTAGACAGGATTTTTTAATGAACGAGTAATTTATCTCACCTAATTAGACATTTCCTGCCTTGCAAGGTTTCCAAGACTGTGCTAGCTAGAGCTGGAGCTAAGTTACTGATTACATCTGCACTAATGCACAGGGCCGGGAAAAGTTATTTACTCACTGCGCTCCTCATTCTCTCCTAAACTGTTTCCCAAAGCAGTGAAGCAAAGGATGGTAATTTACAAGAAAATATGGAACCATATTATCGCATATGTCATCTGTTTATGACACTCCTCAGATTAAACTAATCTTAATTTAAAAAATTAAAAAAAAAATTTAATTCCAGTTGGCATATAATATTATATTAGTTTCAGGTATCCAGCATAGTGATTAGACATTTATATTACTTAAAAAGTGATCACCCCGATAAATCTAGTCCCCATCTGACACCACACATATGTATTATGATGTTATTGACTGTATTCTCATGCTGTACTTTACATCCCGTGACTGTTTTGTAACTACCAATTCGTACTTCTTTATCCAGTCTCTTTTTTTATCCCCCCAATTCCCTTCCTATCTGGCAACCAACAAAATGTTCTCTGTATCTATGAGTCTCTTTCTGTTTTGTTTATTTATTTTATTCTTTAGATTCACATGTAAGTGAAATCATATGGGATTTGTCTTTCTCTGTCTGACATACTCCACTCAACGTAATACCTTCTAGGCCCATCCATGTTGTTGCAGATGGCAAGATTTCATTCTTTTTATGGCTGAGTAATACTCCATTGTATGTACGTACCACCAATTCTTTATTCATTCATTCATTAATAGACACCCAGGTAGCCTCCATATCTTGCCTAATGTAAATAATGCCACAATGAACACATGGATTCACATATCCCTTTTAATTAGTGTTTTAGGTTTCACCAGACATGGGATAACTGAGTCTTTCTTTGACTCTTATTATAGCCTTTGTTTTAAAGTCTATTTTGTCTGGTATAAATATTGCTACCCCAGTTTTCTGTTTGTTTGTTTCTATTTTCTTGAAACAACTTTTTTATCCCTTCACTTTCAGTCTGCATGTGTCTTTCAATCAGAAGTCTCTCTCGTAGCCAGCATATATAAGGGTCTTGTTTTCTTATCTGTTTAGTCACTCTATTTTTTGATTGGAGTATTTAATCCACTTATATTTAAAGTAACTGTTGCTATGTATAGTTATTGCCATTTTATCATTCATATTTTTAATCTTTTTTCTTCTTCTTCTTAAAAAAGTCCTTGCAACATAGTTTGATAATGATGAACTCCTTAGCTTTTTCTTGACTGGAAAGCTCTTTATCTGTCCTTTGATTCTAAATGATAGCTTTGCTAGGTAGAGTAATTTTTGTTGTAGGGCCTTGCTTTTCATCGCTTTAAATATTTCATGCCAATCCCTTTTGGCCTGCAAAGTTTCTGTTGAGGAATCAGTTGACAGTCTTGTGAGAGCTCTTTTGTAGGTAACTGCTTTTCTCTTGCTACTTTTAAGATTTTCCCTTTGTGTTTAACCTTCAGCATTTAAATTATGATGTTCCAGAAAGATTTTAATATTAGTTTTCTCTGGCAATTCCTGTCTCTTTTTCTGTTCATTTTCTTAAAAATTTTTTGAACAACTGATTATGTTTAATCTGAACCAGAAATAATGTTAGTGATCTTCTGGGATAGGATAGATCTCTAACTTATTCTTTTACCCTGATTTGATTAAATCTACATGGCTTCTGTTTTTATTCTAATTTGACTCAGTTTATTAATTTATTGTTATAGAAAGATGTTTTATGATTCTAATGTACTTTTCAAACCAAAAGAGTAAAATTAAGTCTAGATAAAATTAAATATGTTTTTATTTAATATTCAAATAAGGGAACCTAAAAAGATGAGTTTTTTTTTTTAAATAAAAATAGATATTTTAGTTGAGTAGGACTTGACTATGCCAAAAACATATAATTCATTTATGGTAGACTAGTTAATATTTTCAGAAAATGGTTGAAATGTGGACATATAATTCATTTATGATAGACTAGTTAATGTTTTCAGAATAAAGGCTGAAATGTGAATTAATTTGAATTTAGCTAGCATAGTGAAATGACATGGAAATTGGAGAAAGATAGGCTTGGTTCAAAATAATTTATCTATTCAACAAATATCCATCAGGTATGTGTTGGGTAGAATAAATCTTATGCTACTGAGGGCAAGATTACATCTTGTTTTCCACTGTATCCTTCCAATATCCTGCATTCAAATAGTTTATTATTTATGACCTGTATTACTTGGGGAAAATGACTCACCTGTATAATGATTTCTTATAATTATATGTTTATATAAATCACATGAAAACATACAGACAGCAACTCATTAGGGTCTAGCACAATATCTGTGGTTCAATAAGAAAATGCTGAATAATTGTATAAATAAAGAAATAAATAGTTATTTATTGAGAGTTAATACAAGCTAAATGTGCTATGGTATATACCAGTATCCAGTACATAGTAATTGCTGAAAATGTATTTCTTATTTTTTCTTTCTATATAATTTTACAATGTCCAGAAAATCTCAAGTTAAAAATAATATTTCATGTGGATGATACTTACTAACTTTGAGATTAATGAACATTTCTGGGTAAGTGGTGTATGCTTCTGAATATCTGTTCAGTGCTTGCTTTACTCTTATATGCAATATTCTCACATTATATGTTTATGCATGAAAGAGACAGTGATTTTTCAAGTCCTCACTCTATAAAAGATATTGTTTTGATTGCCATGAGCACAGCACAGGGAAGACCAAGTTCTTCCCCAAAAGAATAATATTTTAGAGGAGGCAAAACAAGCTTAGTCCTCAAAAATGCTAGCTAAGAAAAAACATAACCAAATATAGCTTTGTAGCACAAAAAGAAATGCCAGAAAATTGAAGTGCCAGGAACCAGATGAACTTATTTTGAAGAGATTAATGGAGATGAAATTGCTTCTTTCCTCATTAAATATGATATCCATTTATTGTGCAGTACAAGGGGTTTTACATATGATATTTTGTTTAATTCCCACAATAACCAGAGTAAGCATTCCTTTATAGGTGATAAAATGAAAACTCAGAGAGGTTAAATCATTTTCTCAAGATCATACATCTTAAAATAACAGAGCCAAGATTTGACCTTGCACTCCATAACCATGCTAAAGCCATCAACTGTGGCAGAGGTACAAATTAGATGCTTTCAGTTGAATATAAGTAAAAACTTGTCTCAAACTTACATATATATTAGGGAATTTATTGGTTTTACAAACTGGGATTCTGGAAGTAGGGTAACGTCCATGACTGGTATACCACTGGCTTTGAGATATCATCAAGGATCCACTGTTTTTCTTCCTCTTTGCTCAATCGCCCAAGGGATTTTTTTGTTTGTCCTTGTGTTTTTAAGATGATTGACAGCAGCAATCAATGCTGATTTCCCAGAGAGATAGGTAGATGTATAGATAGATAGATATGGTAAAGACAACCATGTAAAAGCCTTCTGTCTTCTGTTGCTTGAATTACCCTTGAACAAGTTTTTATGGCAAAAATCATACAGGTTGCTTGTTAGGTAGATGAGATTAATCGCTGAACTCATCACTAGAAAGTAGATGGGGTTACCTTGACCGTTTTAGACCAGTGAAGGTCCACCTCTAGACTTGGGAATGCAGTCAATTCCACTCAACAGCAGGGCAGCTACACAATGTGGAAAGAATCGAATGAATGATGAAAAAAGAACAATTGAGCCACTAAATCCACAATTGTGAACACATGATTAGTTTTAACTTCATTAGCTAAAAAAATTATAAATAAAAAGCGAGAGATTCTCTTCTTTAATTAATAATTATTTTTAAATATCTCACTATTTCATATGAGGAATTGGCACATCAAGGATCTAAAGAAATCCAGATCTCTCCACATATATTAATAGCAATGGAATTCATAAATTTAATCATGTGCTTTGGGGGAAAAAGTGAAAGAAATTATAGGTTTACTACGCTACAGAGGAACAGGGTAAATCTGATCACTCTAGAAGACTGAAAAAAACAGAATCTGGGGAAGTAGAGGTAGTAAGCAGATTTATTTAATTTACTCCATCCTAAGACAATAATATTTCCTCTGGGTTGCCTACAGGAGTACCAATAAGGCATTTTCCAGAATACAGATGAGTTAGATGTCATAATGATATAGATTCAGATATGTCTGTGCTTGAGCTCTTTCAATGTCATTTCCTAGCTGCATCATTTTGGACAGGTAACAATTTCTCTCGCTCTGTTTCCTCATTTGTAAGATGTTCATAATAATAGCAGCTGCTTTGCACTGCTGTAAAAAAGATTGAAGGAGGTAACGTATATAATGCTCAGTGAAATGCCTGACACCTGGAAGCTCACTGAATGCTTGCTATTAATTTGGTTTAGATTAATCAAGTGTTACACTCCCTAAGATTTTATGCAAGTTTATTCTGCAGAGCCATCTATCTGCTTGTTAGTTCTGATTTTCTGATTAAATTATTCCTATTCAATGTCATTGTTTCTATGTGTGATGAATTAAGAGGAGCAATAGGAACAAGGATAAACAAGTTGTTTTGGCATTTTTATAAACAGACTTTTATCTTTGATTTGCTTTTCTGTTCCTGGCATTTGTTTATTTGCATAACGAGAAAAATAAAAGTTACTAAGGGATGAATGCCATGTAATCAGAGGAAAAGTTGGTGTGGCTCAAAGCACTGGGAATGCATGATAGGAGTGCCTGAGAATCTTGGGTTTTGTGAAGAGCTAATGATGGGTTGTATGTGCTGTCAAAGGGCTTGCGTTTAAAGGTGCAATATAACACGGACTGAAAGAGAAATCAAACATAACGTGATGAAAGGTACCTGATCATTATTATTTATTATCACATGAGGTTATAACCACTACTGACTTTTGAACATAATGAACTTCAAATATGCAGGAAAGAGTCGGCCAATTTAGAATTCTCACAATAAAAGGGACCTTTTGGAATCACTCACAGCAGGATCTTCTGCTTCTGCCACTTTGGGCAAGATGCTTAACATCTGTAAGAATTCGTATCCTCATCTGATAAAATGGTGTAACAACATAGATCTTTGGGTTTCCTTTTAATTTTTTAAAGCATTAAGTGTCTATAAAGCATGTATGACATTTAGTGGGTACTTAATACCCACCTATTATATTTTGCAGATGTTTAATTGTTCATTTATATCACTTGTAAAATAGGAGACTTAAGGCAATTAACAAGCTTATGCTATCTTAAACAACATAAGCATATATAGAATAAATTTTAAAAAGAAAAAAGTAAAGAAAGGAAGGACTGAGACACCAAATGAAAATAGGAATGTTACTAATAGAAAAATGCAAAATCTGAATTTCCTGCATATTTTCTAGTGTCGATTTCAAGTGTCTCTAAGGTTTCTGGTGCCAAAGGAAAAAAAAGGAAACACAATGTATACAATAATTCGCAGAGCCGATTACATAAGAGAAAAAAATCTAGTCAGCAAAGCAAAACACTGCACTGAATAGGAGCTCATTCTGCCTGCGGAGCTGCCAGGAAGGTGAGGAGGGACCATGACTGAGTCAGCCCCTCGAAGCACAAAGCACGGCCCGCAGCCCTTCGCACAAAGCGCTCTCTCCATGCGTGTTCCTGGGCCCACCAGCTGCAGCAGACCCGTGGGCAGTGCACCCCTTTTTCCGGTCTCTTTATAACCTGTTCGCACCTTTGTAACGAGTCCCGCATCAGTTAGCTCCCACTAGATTATGCTGAGGTGAAAGAGAACCCCACATTTCAGTGGCAATGACAGCAGTTTTTCCCTTACATTGCATGCAGGCTGCTGCAAGGTGGCCGTAGCTCTGCCCCACACATCTTTTCGTCCTGGGGCCCAGACGGCAAGGCAGCCGGATCTGCATGATACCGTTCTGAAGAAGAGAACAGAACGTCTTCCAGAAACTGACCATGGTTGTAAAGCTGCCCATCAAAACTGGCACCTGTCTCCTCCAGTCAGTTCCATGTCCAGCGGGACAGGGGTGTGTGTGCCCCCCACAAGGAGAGTCCTTGTGTGACAAGATGTGTGTGTGGTGGGAGAGGATGATGACAGCATCACCCTCTTACAGGAAAGGGGATTGCAGATCATAGACAATGGGAATATGGTCTCTAAACTTTATTAACTCTCCTCAAATGGCCCAATGGAGGAGAGTCACTTACTATCTCCAGGCCTAGTGAACTTCATATGTTGTTTATGGGAGAAACAAACAAACAAACAAACAAACAAAATAGACAGAAAATTCCCACTGGGGTCAATAGTCAAAGAAAAGACATTGGCTTGGCACTGAAATATATTGGCAAAATAAATATTCATCAGATTTCAAAATTGTAAACAAAATGTTTCAGGTACGTGTCATATCATTGCTTGGTAAATTTCTTCTCTAAACTATCATGACTGTTTAAATTACCTTACCCAAACCGCCACGCTATTATTCACCTTACAGAAGAGGAGACTTTTTGAGGATGTTGTGCATTACGCCACAAAACACAAGTAGTTTTCTTTACTATTAATTATATGCATTCCTCTAGGTCATTAAATATACATCAGTCTGTTTAAAGAATCAATGTCATCTATTTGTTCTGACATGTTATAACCCATAATTCATCTCATTGATCCCTTATCGTGTGGGTTGTTGTTGTTGTTGTTTTTTTTTTTTTTGGTTATTCAATTTTTCAATATTGTAAATTTACTGTGATTTTTCAAATTGTTTTCTTTGCATAAATTTTAAAAAGTCACGTCATTGTGTCCAAGTTTGAATTTTTTATGTCCCTTAATAGGCTCTCTAGAAAACAGCAACTTTCATTTCCTTTAGGGATCTTTTTCTTCATCATCATTCCTTTTAATCTTTGCTAATCTGAAGGTGAAAGATGCATATTTCTTGTTGCTATTGAGCTGATTGTTTCATAAATATATCTAGCGTATATATATATATATACACACATATATATACATGCATATATATACATACACACACACACACACACACACACACACACACACACACACACACACACACATATACACACAATTCTCTTAAAAATGTATTTTCATATCCTTAGCCCAATACTCCAGGGGGGTATTGGTCTTAAAATATTAGCCAATACCAGAATTCCATTTACTATACATACAGGAGGCAGGTTCTGTCCTAAGAATGTTCTAGACACTTATAACATACCATGAATCTTTATAGCAACCCTAAGAGTTAGGTACAATTATAAGCCTTATTTTTATAGAGAAGGACACAGAAATATAGAGTGGCTGAATACACTGTCAAAGGTCTTATTATTAATAAATATCACATGTTTGCTTTATAATTGTTAATAGTGTTAATAGTATTTTTTTCATGCAGAATTTCAAAACATAAACCTCTTTGATATTTTGATCCTAAGGATCACTCAAAATTGTACAGAAAACTTTTTATCCTTTAGCACATTGTCGAATTACCACAAATAAAAATATAATTAGTCCTGAATTTTAAATACAGTGTGATATAGAGACTTAATTTTATTTTTAACAAAAGGTTGGCCATATTTCCGGACACTATTCATCAAATAATATTCTTATTCTTACTAATTTAAAAGTCATCTTTGCAATATAATTCATTTTTTCACTCTTCACTGTTTTCCTTGTATGTGCCATTAAACTAATTGCATATTTTTCTGCGAATATAATATTTAAATTTTTGTCCCTTTAGATCAATTTTTTTATAACTTAGGCAGATCTCTTCTTGTTGCTTGTCTTTTAACTGTTTTCTTAATTTTTCTTTCATACTCATAGGCCCAAATGAGCTTGAAAATCAGTTTATCAAAATTCATTTAAAAATACAAAATATTTTTCAATTTTCTTGAATGTATAAATTATTTTGAGGAGATATGACACCTTTATTATAATGTCTTCCTATTGTTTGTTTAACATTTATATTGATTAGGGTGATATAATTTTTTACATTGTTCACATTTTATGAAGTTAGTTCTTAGTTTTTTCCCCCTTTTTATTATGCATTTGATTTTTTCATTAAATGTAAAATTATTATCAATTTATAACAAAGAATATATTATTGAGAAAAATTTAAATACTACCATTGATTTACAGATATTATTCATGATGAAAAATTATTAACATTGCAGAAAATTATGATTCCAATTCCTCTATTCAGATAAATTATGCTGTTTTTATTCTTTTCAATTGCAATGTAAAGAGATTCAACTAGTTTTAACTAACAATTGTGATTATAGTCTTCCTTTTATTCTTTATTTTACTGATCAAGACACTTCTAGAATTTGCCAGTAAGTATCATTTGGTCCTTGATTTAAGCTATTTTTATTCTTTAATAACATGAAGAAAATATCCGTATATTCTTATTATAAAGTTATTTTATATTATAAAGTTATTTTATTGAAAGAGGTATTGAATTTTATGAAAAGCTTTTGAATTTAATGTACTAGTTTTTTTTTAATTCTGTATAGAATATGAAGCAAGCTTTGGATAGTGGATTGCAAGTTAAATCAAGATAGTTTTCTTGTATGACATCATTATTAAAATTTTGTTTCTCTTTTATTTCTTGCAATCTCGAACTAATATTTCTTTCCATCTGGGTACAGATAAAGCTCTCTAATCTTTTTACCTAGACTGGACAAGTTTGTGGGAGCCAAGATGCACTAAGCACATTTGAATGCAAGGATCCCATTGCCAGCAAGGAGCATTCCCATTTTACAGTGGGCTGGAGATGCGGAAGTATGCGAGAGGAGGATTGGATATATAATCCTAGGGAGAAAAATAATCAGATAGTTTCACCTCTAAGTTACTGTTAGTGCCAATATTATAGATATTACATGGCAAATGCATGTTTGTTCTTTCAGGTCATATTAATTCCTTTGAGACTTAGACCTAGATGATTAGTATATTCCTTGTTTTAATAACAGCTCAAACTGAACTTGCTAAATTCAGTGGCCTCTAAATTGAGAAAGAGTTCTAAATTCTTTTAATTCACCAAGACTAGAAGATCTCATCCCTTATCTATTCACCTTGATGTTGCGTGCTTTCGAAACAAATAAGAGGCCTCTCCACCAATCTGGAATGTGTCAATTCACAAACGGTTAAAATATACATGTAATAGAAGCACTTTTTTGAGAATGGAGGGAGGTACAATCAAGGGCAAAAACTGTAATTTTATGCTATGTCATTTTACTCTACTCTGTATCTCATAAAATTATTTGAACACCTAGCCCTCTTCACATCCCCTCTCTCTTCTTCATTCTGTTCACTGTTATTCTTCATCTAGTGTGTCTACTGATCTTTCCTCTGTAGTTAGATGGCTTTAACATGCTCCCAACTCCATTCACTGTTGCAGTGAGCTTCTCAGTTTTTATCATGATTTCTAATGCTGGCCTGGAATGGAGGTTCCCCTCTTCACTAATGTCTAGCTTTTTGTTCATTTCCTGAAGGGCGTGTTAAATCTTCTTGTGCTTTGCAGGTAGTTCTCTCAAGAAATTTGATATGTTTTCCTCTGGGGCAGTGTCAGAGAACTATAAATGACAGCTTATCATCAAAAGTCTTCCTTTCTCAAGAGTAAATCAGTTTTCCTGGAACAGCTCAGGTAACCTGTCAACAGTATCTGACATATGAAAGTATTTTATTAATATCTGCCTTACTTATGACATATGCTATCTTTAAATATCTGCTGTAAGCTTTACTACCTTTTGCTTTAAAATCTTAATTTCTATGTCTCAGTTCCTAATCATGACCCCAATGTCCTTCTACTATTTTTCAGAATAGGCTCAGGTCTTTGTGAAAGTAGCATACATACTGGCCCACCAGGATATCCTAGTGTTCCCAAAGTGGATTTACCAGTTAATTCCATCTTCTTTACCATTATTCTACTTTGTGTTTATCTTCTTTCTGTCTCTAAGGAAACATGTCTACCCTTGAAGTCATTCCTGCCTGTGAAAATTATCCTAAAGGTCATTAATACACATCAATTAGCCTAGCTAGACCAACAAAGGTTAACCTGGGAGGTAGCGCTGCCAGAGCCATGGTTAATTTGATGATGATATGGTTTTACCATCGGGAAAACATAGAGTTTAGAGTGCACTTTCATAAAAAATGATGTCAACTGGTCTTTATAAAAGCACAGCAAATTGTACTTCACTTTATAAGAGAAAATCTAAGTAAGTCTCAAAAAGACAAAATGACTTGCCAATAGTCACACTATTGCCAGTTGAGTGAAACAAGTAGGGGTTCTCATCAGTCTTTTTGTCTCTCATTTCTAAATAACTCAATTTCCAAACTGGAGTTTTGGGTACCATGTATATTGACTAATATACGCATACTAATATACTAATACATACATAATGTACTCATCCTTCCCTCCCAAACTAGTCCTTTCTCTCATATTGTTAATAGTCTCCTAGAAATCAGAGAGGTTTAATCTAGCCCTCTACTATCCCCATCCCCCCCTACACACAAATGTCACTTCCTAAGGACTCTAGTCCTAAGTATTTCTTGAATTTATCTCTCTTCACAATACCCCTACTTCTAGTACCCTAGTTAAGAACCTCATAACTCTTCATGGAAATCACTGTACTATCTCCCCTACTTGTCATCTTCTCTCTAAAGATTTCCTGTCACCTACAGAGCACGGTTAACACTTTTTAAAATAGATGAAAGACCATCTATGAACTGACCCCTCTCTATCTCACCAGTCCCTTCATTTGGAATTTCCTGTCTCACAGTCCATGTTTTTCAGAAAACCTGAATTGCCTCCACTTTCCCAGTTTACCCGGCTTTCTCTCATCTGTGTCCTTTCTGCATACTGCTCTGTAAGAGAGGTTTATTTTTATCACCTTCACATGCCTCATTCAAATTTGTTCATGCATTTCCTTTCTATGCAACCTTCACAAACACCTCCAATTATTGTGTAAGAGATTCCTTGGTGTTGCTACAATGCCGCAATATCCTGTGCATACACCTGTTACTATACTCAGACCACTACTTGATAAGATTTATATTAACTTTCAATTGGCTTTTATTATATATTTATCTCTATATTTGATAATTAAACATTTATGTCGATATCTTGTCCATTTACGTGTTATCTCCCCTAATTAAACTGCGAGCTTTTTAATGATATTACTTTTATTTACTTCTTACTTTGTCTACTATTCTGAAGGAGCTCATTTGTGGATATAATGTAAAACCACAAATATATTAACAATTTTTCTCATTACATAACTTATAAATAAAAATCATAATCATTAGTGAAAATATATATGTATATCCATAAATGTACACACATGGCATGCATATATATATCCACACACTCATACATGACATACATATACAGAAATATATATGTATATGTGATACACAATTGTGTCCTCTCTGAGAATAGCTTGTTCTTTGAATTTTCATGTGTGAAATATAAAGATTTTTCAAAGTATTTTACACAAAATTCAAAATTTGATTCTAAAATCAAAACTCCACTCTAGGAATACACTCGTGTGGGCCAGTGAAAATGTGTGAATTGAACATGAGTTAGGACGGCCTACTGAACACAAACATATGCATTAAAAAGTTTTAGAGTATAAATTAATTAAGTAATGGTTCTCAAGTACTTAATATTATGCAGACATATTTTATAGATTGTTAAATAAAGGGTTAAAGTATTAAAATCTTATAAATAAAATTTTTAGGCTTTTGAATGGGATGTGAACATATTCTTTTTCCCATTTAAAATGAAGGCATACAGGCTTCCTGTATCTGAACTATTATTAACTTCTTTTGGGAAAAATTAGATTTGGATATTCAGAATACACACACATACACACATATATACATTTATATTTATATATGTGATGTATATCACATGAGCCAGAGTTATATCATAGCCCTACTTCTTTAATATTATTTTCCTGATTATAGGGTATAATTGATATCATTGAAAGTCTCTCTGCTTATGAAATGAACCTACATTAGAACATTTTTCTATTCTAATAGTATATTAAAATATTACATATATTCTAATCTTATTTTTTCATATCTGTCTGTGTAATCATTTTTCTTTGTCTCTTGTAATAACAGCTTCTATCCTATGATCTAAATATCTCCTATTTAATTATGTGTAAAGTGTCCAATACACTGTCTTTTTGAGGTAATTTTAAGGCTTTGGAGTGGGGTTTTGTGCTCAGGAGACTGAAAGACTTAGAATTTCTCCTTGTCTTCTACATATGCGTGGTTAGGCCATGCAGGCCATCCAGCTTTCTGTAAGACCAGAATTCAGCATATCAAGTGACACATCCCCCAAGTCAAGAATGTCACCAAATCTGAATGCCAAGCACCTCATCTGCTAATTAATGGCATCTGCAGATCCCAAGTCTAGAATTGCTTTTGATTTATTTCATGTTCAGGCTTAAACTGTTCTTTAGGGAAGTAAGTACCCCCATTTCATCAATCCTAATAAAGCTCAATTAATTCAAATCCCTTGCAAGAACTTGATCATCTCACATTTAAAACATAGCGATTCTTCCTAATACTTGTTAAGCAAATCACTATAACCATCATATTCTTGACATCGAGAAGAGCATATTCAGGGTTGAGGGAATTCTTTTTCCCTAACTTAAAAGTATCACAGCGTAATGAATCTAGATCAGCATTTCTCATACTTATGATATAAACAGAAGCCTAAGAATCACTGGGGGTGGGGGGGAAGCTTATGAAAACACAGACTACTGAACCCCACCTGCAGGTTATCAGATTCAGTAGGTTTGGGATGAGGCCCAAATTGTGCATTTCTAACAAGTTTTTAGGTGATGCTGATGCTGCTTTTCCCAGACTGCACTAATGAAAACAACTGCCCTAGATCAAAAACCTGACACTCTTGATCTTATTCTTTACTATTTATTAAATATTCAACATTAAGTTTCTCCCTTACTCTCCCTGAGCTCCAAGTTTCTCATCAGGCCTTATGACATAGCCTAATACTCAAAGGACCACCATACCTGCTAGGTAGCTAAGAGAGTGACAATGGTCAGACCACACATAACAATAGAACTCTGCAAAGGACTGAACGTTTGTGTCTCCTTCAAATTCATATAATGAAATCATAAATCTGCTCAGGTCTGTGGTGTCACAGTCACCTAACACCTATGAAATTTAATATGATGGTCTCAGGAGGTGAGGAGTTTTGGAGGTAATTAGGTCAGGAGGGTGGCTCCCCCATGAATGGGGTTACTTTCTTCATGAAGGGGACTCCAGAGAACTTTCTGGCCCTTCTGCCATGTGAGCACACAGTGAGAAGATGACTGTTTATGAAGAATCAGGGCCCCCAGCAGACCCTGGGTCTATTGACTCCATGATCTTGGGCTGTCGAGACTCCAGAATTCTGAGAAAGAAATGTTTATTGTGTAAGCCACCCAGTCTACGGTATTTTTGTTATAGCATCCGAAGAGATAAAGATAAACTTTGACCCAAAATCTCTGCAATAACCAGCCCAAAAATTCAAACTACAACCTCTGTCTCAGTTGGCTCAGAATGTCAAGAGTTGGGCAAGGACTATCAGCTTTTCTATTTTTTGACCCTGCTTCCATCTCAGGACAACCAGAGAAATATACTCTCCAAAGCAATCACAGAAAATCCTTCCTTTTTAGGTGGCCTGCTTTCGGTTTCTTCACGTCAATAGTCTCCAATCCAGACACAGCTGAAATCTACCCCACTGTTCACTGCAAAGCTTTTTCACTCTTCTGCCTGCCTTGGAGTCTCTGCCAAACACAAGTGGTGGCCAACGGCTTCGTCGTAGTAAACTCTCAATCAATAGCTTCTCTCTCTTCACATTTCGGTGGTCTTCATTTATTTCCACAGCTAGTACTGAACTAATTATACCTCAATGGAAAAAAACATCAATTTTTTTAAATTTAAAATGAACCTACCCAATGACATAGCAATTTCATTCCTAGGTGTTCATACAAAAGAAATGAAAGCATCTATCCATGTATCCATATAAAACTATGAGAATGTTTATAAAATATTTATTTATTCTTGTCAGAAAATAGAAACTCCCATAATATCCTTCAACAAGTGAATGGATGAACAAGTTGTACTATATTTGTGGAATGAAATACTACTCAGTAATAAAAAGGAACAGTCCACTGAAACATACAACACGATCAACATAATTGTATATACCAAGTGAAAGAAGTCAGAGGAAGACAAGGAGTACAGGCTGTATGATTTCATTTATACAAAGTTCCAGAAAATGCAGAGTATTCTACAGTGAAAGAAAGCATAATAGTTGTGTGGCAATGGAAGTGGTTGGAGGCAGGGAGGGAGGGGCTATACAAGGCCCTGGAAAACTGGTGGGGATGATTGATTTTTTTCTGTTATCTATGCTAACACTTGTCAAATTGTACATCTTAAATATGTGCAGTTTATTGTATATAAATTATACCTCAATAAAGCTACTAACACAAAACAATTAGAAACAAAAGCTAAATATGATGGAGAGCCCAGAGACTCTTTCAAATAATTCATTTGATCTTAGTTTGGAACACTAGAACACTGGTTTTTCAAACCTATAAAAATGTCTTGCTATAGTGGTTTAATTTCATTTCACAGAGTAATTTTTGATAGTGTTATGTGTTATGGTGGGGTATTTGCAGGGAATTTTCTGTAATATTCTATACCTTAAACCCATCTGTTCGCAGAGAACAGGGAAAAAGGAAACAATTAACTTACACATTTACATATTATATTATTACATTAAATTACATTATGTTATGTTATATGTGTATATTATAATATATATATATATATATATATATATATATTTATATTTACATTTATATACAGACTCCATGCAATAGGTAGATAGATAATGCCCCTATTTTGGGAGTGTGGAAATCAAATAGTAAGATAGAAATCAGCTTGTTATTTTGTAAACTCATTATGGAAAAATGCAAACTGAAGACATAGGTATCACCTAGTAATTCATGGTCCTTTTTAATAGGGTAAAAAATAATTGCTTTGCTTAATTACAGATATAAATATATCTATGTACCATAAAACTCCCTAAGACATTTCCCTCTCTAAAATAATGCCTGCCATTAAAACACATCCAGTGCTGTGTGAATGCCAATGTGTGCTGTTAATGAAGCAACGTGCTTCCCACCACAGAAGCCGATGAAGAAAATCATGTAGCATTCAAGATTTTTCCCAAAGTTGTTATTAAAGGTTATATCCTGCAGCTTAGGCACTATAAGTATAGCAAATAAAAAAAGTTAAGAAACATCTCTTTGGTCCTTCATTCCTCCCTCCCCACCATGATACAAATAGGCACATGGAAAGTGCTTTAATTAAAAGTTAGATTGTGTGAATAATCGAATGACCGTTTTCCCTGGCTTCTGCACTGGGGCATGAAACATGCTTGTCTCGGTAAGAGGCAGGTGTTTCACACTTTCCCTTTGTTCATATGACATTGGATGCCAAGCTGAAACCTGGGATTTTTCAATGGAATGAGAGAGTGCAAACCAGTGTGTGTGTGGAAGGCTAACAGAAAATGTCAAAGCTCTAAAATCATTATTCTTAAGTCAATGTCTTCTTGTTAAAGGTATGGGAATAGAGGTCCTGAAAAAGGAAGTGACTCCCAAGATTACAGAGACCAGTAGGGGAAAGTCAGAAATAGAATTTATGTCACCTCTTAGAAGGCACCTAATCCAGTTAAACTAGGAGAGATCTCCTGACAACAGAACCTCCAAAATTCTCTACCCGGATACATTAATTTAAAAAAAAAAAAAAAATAAGAGCCTAAGAATCCTCCTATTACTAACTCATCAAGTTTGCTCAAGTTAGGAGTAATGTACTTTCAACTCTCTTCAACAATTGGCGATTTCTGAGAAGTGCAAATTGGCAGGAATTAAAAATTTCTTAGCTTCTGCAGCATTGACATTTGGTTCTTCGTTATTGGGGCTGTCCTGTGGGATGTGTAGCAGCATCCCCAGCCTCTACCCACTACGTGCCAGTAGGCCTTCATTCCACTTGTGACAAGCAAAAATGTCTGCAGACTTTGCCAAATAGCCATATAGTCCTTGAGGAGGCAGAGTAGCCGCTAGTTAAAACTTAGTGAGATAAACCACCCTTAGGTATTTATTTTGATATTGTCTATCGATTTAAGCTTAGAAATACCTTTACTCATTCTGAGATCTTATATCTTTATTTAATTTTTAAATGACAACTTTTTTCCATATTTGACATTAATTTTATCTATATATAACAGGGTAATTGTAGAATCTAAGTTTAGGGCATAAACATAAAATATTTATTTCTTCCGATCACTGCTTTCAACTATGTCATGTTCATCACTCCTTTCCTTCAGAAAAATAAGTTGTTTAATAAAAGCTCGAGCTTCATTCCATATTCATATTTCATAGGTTTTTGGGCCATTTTTTAAAAAAATTAAGGCTTTATATTTTTAGAGCAGTTTTAGATTCACAGTAAAATTGGGGGACATGTTTAGAGATTTCCCATATACAGCTGGTCCCCACAAAGGTATAGTATCAACATTCCTCACCTGAGTGGTACATTTGTTACAAGTCATAAACCACGTGCTTGATACCCGTCCAGCTTCCTCCCCATATCAGATCCAAAGCTCTTCTCCATTATCCCCAGTTCTGCAATTTGATGGCCCCAGTTGCACAGGGAATGCGGAGGGAGGAACAGCATCTCACACACACACACACACACACACACACACACGCCTTCCCAGAGGGAGGAAAAAATGGTTCCTTACTTGAAAAAAAAGACTTTCCTCCTCAGTCGCCATATTTATGTCTCAAAGAGACAGAATATAAGTCCTTGAGTGTCTTTCTTTAAACAAGTGGTGGCCAGCTGCCCCTGCCATTGTGGGTCCCTTGATCCCTTAGCCCAGCAGTTGTTCTCACTCATCCCCTGATTCTTGTGTTCTTGGCCCATGCTGTCTTCTCAGCAAGTCTGTGGTTCACATTTTCATCTTCTGTCCATGACCCTCAAGTCAGAGTTTGAGTGCATATGACTGATCCATCTTCTTAGAACCCTCAGAAATTTGAGGGATGGCCCTACGCCTCTCTCTTAGGCTGCCTTACCAGTCATCTTTCTCTGGCCTCTTTCTCTAATCCTCAGAAACATTAGGCAATTCGCCAGGCCAGTGACTTGGCAAATTTTAGATAGGAGATAATTACAACCCTTTATTTGGCCACAAAGAGTCATTTTGTACACCTAACCTAAAGAGGGACTTTCCTCCCATTTTCTCTCCCTTTATTATTTTTTTTTTTGGACTGGCGTTTTGATGCCTTGTATTAGGATTCAAGATATACACAGACATACATTAAAAGTCATGGAATCCCTGTCATTATCACTGCGATCACCATACATCATATCGTATCATAAATCATATGACAATTTCTAATCTGCCTTTTCCAGTATTTTGTGTTTCATGAGAATATGTGAACCTTCAGCCCAAAAACAATTCCTAAAATGCATGCCAATAATTATTGAACAAGTAAATACATAATAATTTAGTGACTAACGTAATCCGTATATATGTATGATTCTTGTCGATCTCTTGGGTTTTGTGTGTATTTCTAATTCTCACACCAGTATTACAGTGATTTTATTACTGTGCTTTTATAATATGTTTAATAGCATACATTATCATGGGATTCTTTATTTTAATATGAATGACATCTTAAATTTTCTTGTGTTTATTTTCTAAGCGATATATTATTGATTCACTTTTATCAATTTATAAAAAGCAAACAAAAATAACACAAACAGAAAAGGTGATCATATTTTGTGATCAGTGTTCACATTATTAACTGAGTGCTTACTATGTCCTGGGACTACTACTATGTACTTTGCATTCATTATCTTATTTATTTCCATAAGAATTTGGAATAAATACTATCAAATTCCTATTTTACAGATAGGCCAAGTTACAAAACTCACATGTTACAGAAAGATAGAATTTGAGTTCATTCTCTTAAGCAGTAAGATATATAGCTTTAAACACTAGGCTGCACAATTTTGAATTTATTTAACTTTATAAAGTGATCTAGGAATAAATTACCTGTTTTCAACAACAGTTCTCTTGTCAAAGTACATTGAATTTATCTGCATTTATTCAATCTGCATTTTTTATCTCTCTGAGGAATGCTCTTATTTCTTCATATAATTACAACATAGTCATTGCCGAATTTACTTATCTTTTAATTGCCACGGTGAAAGAAAGCTTTTTTATTTACTCTATTTTTTATCTTATAATTTCTTGTTCTACAGAAAAGGTTTAATTTTTTACATTTACATTTTGTGGCTGTCATCTTAATAAAACATCATTAGTTGTGAAAATATTCAAATTGAATATCTTATATTTGTTTATTTTTAGGTATTTAAACATATTTTCTATAAATAATTGCAATTTAAGATTATTTTTACCAACAGACAATCTTATTAGTATTTATTCATAATAGATATCCATTATAAAATCTAGTTTGATTCCCAAGTTTACAAAATGAATTTTATATTTTATCAAATAAGAATTCTGTATCTATCATTACCTAAAAATTTTAGAATAAGTTTTCTTGATAATACTCACATAAACCCCAATTTTAAAAATAAACTAATATTTACCTTAAAATATTAGTTTTATATTTTAATTGTATTAATCATGTAATGAAGAAAAACATATGGGATAAAAAACAAAACAAACTACAATGAACACTAATTAGTCTCAATCCCTAGAGAACCACTTCTAATATTTTTATGTATTTTCTCTTTTTTATTCATACGTTGTTCTTTTTTATTATTACTTTGTGTAATAATTGATTCTTGCTTTTTGTAAAATGTATGCTATTCTACTAATAATATAAATTTCTAAATTTTAGTTGACTATCTCCCTTGTGGAATACATATTCTAGTTGGTGGGGGTTAAGAGAAAGATAGATAAAATAAGGAATAAATATAATAATTAAATGTTATAGTGTGTTAGGGGGATAAGTGTTATAGAATAAAATCAGAGAAGGTGTAACGGGGTTAAGCCATATGAAGTTGGCATGGCATTTTTTAATAGATCGCTAAGAGTAGGCATTGGAGCAGGAACTTGAAAAAAGAAGTAAGATATATCCACACAGAGAGAACTTTCAAGGCAGAGGGAACCACCTTGGCAAACACCCTGAGGTGGGTGTGCGCCCAGTGTGTTTGAAGAACAGCAAGGAGGCCGGCATGGTTGGAGCTGAGAGAGTGAGAGGGAAAAGAAAAATAGAAGAGACAAGTTCTTAGAGCAAATATAGACTCAACTTGCAAGGGCTTTCTAGGCTATTGTAAAGAAGCTGAGGGCAACCTTTCATTCTGGGAGGAATGGAAAGTCATTGGAGGATTTAGAGTGGAGTAGGGACAAGGTACCTTCTTATATAAATCTTTGATCACATATTTAATTAAGTCTTATTATTAGGGAATTAATGGGTCAATGGTATGACCATTCTCAAAGCTCTTTATATATAAAATGTTAAAATAATTTCCAGTCAGATTATATGGAAATGAATTACTTCCAAGACAGGACAAGATTGTCCAAATGTCCCAAAAGCTGTACAGAGGAAAAAGCTGGAAAGTTGGAATCCAGAAGACTAGGATTCAAATGTCGGTTTTATAAGCTTCATCAAGATAATTTAATCTAATGTAAGCTTTTCATCCTTATTTTCTAAATAAGTTAATCACATTCAATTCTTAGTGGGACTGCGTGGCTTGAATAATACAAAGAGTAGTGCCAGGTATACCCGGCATTCAAGAGGAAACATCGACCTTCCTACCTTTCTTCATGCTGGTCATCTCCATAGTCTTATATACAATCAGCTTTGGAAAATTCTAACTGAAAAAAAAAGTAAATAACTCTTCCTACAGACAAGTGCCAAACATGGCGTTCAAATTCACAAAAATAGGAGGGCGTGATTTATTGAGTAGTCATATTTATCCTCTTAAATTTTAATATTAGAATATCGCCAAAAAATCTATTATTTATAACTACTAATTACCACAATAAATAAAACTATATTTTCAAAAAATGAGTTTAATTTTTATTTTATATCAACTCAGTGCTTAATTATTATACAATAATGTAATGTAAAAATTACTTAATTTTAAATTTATTTTTAATTCTTAGGGTAAAAGTTAAATGAGAAAATATTTTTTAAATGTTACTGTTAAGATAATTGCTATGTAAATTATATCAATTAGAAGTGAATGAGTTTGGTGGTCTTTCAACCTATTTCTTAGTTTAAGAAAGCTTGGTTTTTACTTTTTGTATGGTGAACATAGCTACTTTCGAATATGTGAGTAATTTTAATTAGCCTAGGCAACATGGAACTTTTGAAACATACATTGTTATTGCTAGGTCTATTCCTTAAGATACTAAGCCTTGTCAGATTCTATCATTTACTTCTACGCATATAGAAGACAGTGATGGAAACTGGGACAGAGATATATAGTCAGACAGACAATCAAAGGAAGCATGAAGGGGTGAGTGAGACTTAGGTCACAGCACACACAGAGAAAACAATTTAAATGGTAAAATGATTTTCCCCATTATTCTAACGAGTGAGGCCTTGGAGTGACTGAGATACAAAAGGCTCTTTGCTGTTCCTTCGTTCATTCTCTCTTCCTTTGTGCTTCTCATCGTATGAACACGATGAATTTGATTTCCCCAGGACTGAGTATAAGTACATACTTCACAGAACTAGGAATATTTAAAAAGAAAAATGAGGCACCCTAGACAATGCTTAAAAACATATGAAGTTGGATACTAGAGCTTCCAGGACATTCCTGTGCTTGATGTGAAACATAAAGTAGCTGGCTTTACTTAGCATAACCTATGCCGTTCTAGTCAATCTTAAGAGCTGTTAATAAAAATATGATTTCATTTACTTTGTTAACTTCTGTTCCTCAATATCTTGAATATCTTACATCACAATGTCTATGTTTGGTGATTTCTTATATTGTCTTTCCTTTCTTAGGTTTCTACTAGTATTTATCCCACAGAAGTTCATGCTGATTTCATAATCTATTTCATCTAATGTTTCATTCACTTTCCAGGGTACCTCTGAAATCTTACATATGGTTCAGCCATTTTATACTTCCTAAAACATTTAAACCCTTGATTAAATAAATAATCTGCTCAAAAGAGCATAAAATACTTTGATTAAGTACATAAACACTCAGAAATACATACAGTTCTAATAAACACTTTATGTACTGTATTAAGTTTAAAATTGGTGACACATGTTTTATGTCACATTTGAAGAAATTCAAAGCTTAATGTAAAAAAGATTAAGTAAATACATGTCAGAAACACACTTTTTTATAATGGAGTATAATCTGTCACCTGCTAGTAACAGTGTTTATAAATTATTGGTTGTGTTTTGTGTGATGATTCATTGCCCATTATTTAGGAAAGATTTATAAAGTTCATCACTAATTAATCATGAAAAATTTAGCAAGCTGGAAATAAAAAGAAATGTCTTCACCTTGTTAAAGGTATTCACTAAAACTTTAGAAATATGCTTAAATATCACATATTAGAAATAGTCCCATTAAAATTATGCAGAAAGCAAGTATGCTCATTACCTTTCTTACTACCGAGCATATTATTAGAACCCCTAACCAATGCAATATTTTATATAACAACTGGAAAAAAAGGGATTAAAAATTGCCATTTATTTTTAAAAAGTAGGATTTAATTCATAAAAAATCCAAAAAATATCTATAATTTATTAAAAGTTATGGCAATAAGGATGTTGGGGACAAATAAGTGTACAAATCAGAGTGTTCTCATACACCATTAATAGCCAATGAAAATAGGAATAAATTATAATACAATAGCAAGAACCACTATTGAGTACATAAATAAATCTAAAAAATTAAGTGTACAAGAATATTACTAATAAATTTTAAAATTTATTAACTCAAGAAAAAAAGGATAAACTAGACTAATATTCCTGAACAATAAAATTCAACATCATAAAAATGTCAGATACCACTAAATTAACTTGTAAAATCAATGCAATTTAAACTGAAATCCTTCTAGGGTTTATTGTGGAAGTTGATCCTAAAATTCCTATGGAATCATAAAGGACTGAGGATATCTAAGATGTATTTGAAGAAGAACAAAGTTGGGCAACTGGCCCCTCGTATATCAAAACTATTTTAAAGATTTGTTAATTAAGACCACATGATATAGAAGCAATAATAGACAGGTGGGTTCCTGAACAGAATAGAAAGCCCATAGAGTATCAGTCTGTCAGTCTGTCTATCTCTCTTTCTCTCTCTCTTAAATATATTGCTCATAAATGGAGAAAGAAACATTGATTTTCTTTATGAAAAAGTAGATCTCTCTGTTACATTATGAACAAAAATAATTTCCACATATATTATAAACAAATATTAAAATGAAACTAGCAAACTTTAGAATAATGTGTAGGAGAATAGCTTTATGATATTACTGGAAAAAATTATTTCATGAAAACTAAGAACAAATCATAAAGATAAGACTGATAAATAAAATAACTTCTAAAAGGAAAATACACATAAATTTAAAAGTTAAGTCATAGACTTTGAGAAAGTATTTTCAATATATAGACATCGATTTAATGTCTAGAAAACATTATACTACTCTACGAGTTATTTTCTTTTTAAAGACAAACACCACTCCGCACATGAACACAAAATAGGTAAATCATATAAATAGATAATTCACAAAATAATAAAATTGAGTGAATAAAAATTATGTGAAGGTGCACAACCTCACTAATAATCATAGGAAGGTGAGTAAAAATAGTAAATTCTGTCTCACTCATCAGATTTACAAAAATTAGAGTCTGTTGATACAAAAATAGAAGTATGAAGAAAAATCCCCACAATCTCTAATAATTTATAGATGCACAGACCCTATAACTCAGTGATTCTACTCCTGAGTTCAATTACTAACAGAAAACATGACACATCTGTACGCTCTGGTTTCCTAAGGTTGCTGTAACAAACCACCAAAATTGGGTTACTTAAAAGGAACCCTCATACACTGCTGGCGAAAAGGTAAATTGGTACAGCCAATGTGGAAAACAGTATGGAGGATCCTCATAAAATTAAGAATAGAATTACTGTACGACCCAGTAATCCCTCTTCTGGGTATCTAACTAAAAATTTTGAAAACATTTGTTTATAAAGATATATGTGCCCCTATGTTCATTGCAGCATTATTCATGGTAGCAAAAACATGGAAACAACCTAAGTGTCCTTCAGACCAGAAGAGAAGGGGGTTCAGAGGAGGAGGAAGAAGGTCAAGGGGTCACATTTATGATAACAGATGGAGATTAGACTTTGGGTGGTTAGCACATAATGCAATATACAGATGACATACTATAGAACTGTACACTTGAAACTTATATAATGTACTAACCAACGTCACCCTAATAAATTTAATTTTAAAAAATGATAGAAATGTATATTTTCATAGTTCTGGAGACCAGAAGTCTGAAATCAAGGTGTCTTCAGGCTTCATTCTTTAAGGAGACTTTGAGGGAGACTTTGTTCCATGCCTTTCTCCTAGCTTCTGATGGCTTTGCATAATGCTTTACATTCCTTGGCCTGTAGACACATCACACCATTCTTTGCCTATATCTGTGTGCGCCTGTGTGTCTGAATTTCTCTCTTCTTATAATGACAGGATCATTCTATTAGGGCCCACCCTAATTCAGTATGACTCAACTTAACTTGATTACATCTTCCAAAGCCCTGTTTCCATACAAAGTCACATTCTAAGGTTCTGGGTAGATAATTGGGAGACATTATTTGACTTAGTATGTTACACAAAAAGCACCATTTGCTGAGGTGAATCATTTAAAACAACAAAATATCCAGTAATTTACAAATAGATAATAAATAATGGCATAGACATTCAATGGAGGTTCTACAACTATTAAAATGAATGACCTAGACCTATAAATATCACAGCTGTTAAATCTTAAGAACATATCAGTGAGCAAAAAAAAAAAAGTCGTAAGGTATTTGACAGTATGATACCTGATATATAAGTATGATAACTATACAAAATAAGACATAGTTTTTTGATACATACAAAAAAATATATACAAATATGCCAGGTCACCTGCATATCAATTTTTGCATAGTGGTTATCTCTAAAGAAGGAAGTGAGAATGAGATCAGGAGTAAATGAATGCTTCAAATAAATTTGTAGTATTTATTACTTAACAGAAAAGTAGAAGAGATTTGAATGTATCTAACAAAATATTAATATCTGATTCAGTTGAATGGTGAATATAGAGAGATTCTCAAACTCTATACTATTGGTATTTTGGGCAATATTCTTTGTTATGGAATATTTAGATGTTTAGCAGCCTCTCTGGCCTCTATCCACTAGATGCCAGTAGCAAACCTTCCTCCTCCTCCAGTATGACAACCAAAATATTGCCAAACATTTTGCTCTGGGGGAAAACAATCAACTGGTAGAGAACCACTGGTATAGAGTATTTATTAAACTTCTCTTTATTTTTCTATATGTTTGAAATATTTTATGATATATTATGACAAAATATTAAAAATATATATTTCTTACATACTAAGGTTTCACTAACAATTACAGACAATCGTCAACATGTGTTCATAAAACATGCCATGTTATAGAGAGATAAAAAACGCTTAAGTAACCCATACAGTTTGCGGTTATTTTGTCTGAATTATTTCAGAAAATTTCCACCAAAGAAAGAATATTTCACTTTTACCTTAAAAAGTGAATAAAAAGAGTATAAAATGGTACAGCTTCTTGAGAAAGAGGTTCGGTAATTTAAATCTTTTATTTGTTCAAAAATGTGTTCTCAACAAGAGAAAAATCAAAAAGGGGCTCCTTGTTTCTGCAACACCATGAATATTTTATATTTTCCACTTAAACACTTTCCCAAGCAGTGTGTGTTGCATTTGACATGTTAATTTAATGCCTAAAGTCATGCCAATTATAAAATCATGTAAAAGCGTTTGGTGCATACTTGAGTTTTCATATATTCTGAAGGGTGTTCTAATGTATGCACAATTAGAATTTAGAATTACATTTTTTTCCTGGGTAAATAGTCATATCTGTGTTATTATTTTTTATCCATACACTATAAATAATTGTTGCCAAATACAAATATGTCCTCTATTATATTTAGATAAAGTATGATAACTCTTCAGTCAGTGATGTATGTCTTTCAATGACATTCTATGAGAGCAAAATTGTTGTCTTGTTTATAGTTGTTTTCCCAGTGTCTGTAATAATATCTAGCACATGAAAAAACTCAATAATATTTGTTGAACGAAGAAATATGACTGTCACAGTATAATATTTGCAAGACTATGAATATTTATGAGTATACTATTTGTGTGTCTTCATAAAAATTGACAATTTAAGAGGCTATGTGACTTGCTGAACATCTATAGTTAGTATATATTATTTTGCTGGAAATTAAAGACTTTTTTTAAATCTAGTTAGATTTGTTAAGGTGCTTAGAATTTTACTTCAAATATTCTCTAAAGCATGCATTTGTATTTACATCTTTAATAACTCATGCTGAATTACAATTTGGGGATGCAAATAAATGCTTGGTGAATTTTACTTTTACACATTTCCTATTCAAATGATTTTCACAGCTTATGGAGCTTTTGGTCAGATGCAGTCATTCTTTATGTTCCGTAGCTAAAACTTTATTCAGGGAATAAGATCTAAGAGAGATGCATTTTTTCTCCCGCCAATTAATTTCTTCTCACTATAGGTCAGCACTGTGTTTTTAATAAGTTAAGAATTATATTTTGTCATTACTGCTTTTTTGTTATATCTGTTAATTTCCACTGTATTATTAATAATCAAAATCTTTGATTTTTATATTAGTGGTATTTATTAATAGTTTTTTGGAGCAATTTAGGTGACTTTCATGTATTAGTTTTTTCTTTGGCAATTTCTACTACTGTGGGTGAAAATTATACAGTGATTGTAGTGTTTTTCAAAATTAGTCACGTATTCAGAAGTCTGTTTTTCCTTTATTACTTTTTTGACAAATATACATCTACAGGGTTTGAATTTCACTTTTAAAAAGTCAAATTCTCATTCTGCAAGAGTGTTTTAAATTCCCTTCACCTGATCAGTGAAGTTTTTTGGTAGAAAGCCAAAAAAAGAAATGACTGCTTTCATGTTTTTAGATTTAGGAAACCTATATCTGGCTTGAGAGGTTCTCAATAATGAATCTGCAATTAGCTCTTACAGTTAGAAGAAAAGAACTTAATCACAGTGTTTGCCATAATTACATTTCAAAAATGAAGTTTTAAAAATAGCATGTGTCTGGTAATTTAAGTAAAATATGTTTATTATAAAAAATGGGAAGGGGATAAAATGTCATAAAAAGAAGGTAAAAGACATCATATAAATCGACTGTTAAGTCTTGGGTACCTCACCCTGTTATCTAGCCATTTATCTGGCAAGTTAATATCATATTGTATTTACTATTTGCTATCTGAATATATTGTTTTATGTTTAGCAATAATCTCAAGTGATTAACTATTCTTCTGCAATGTGATCTTTTATTTTGTTTTACATTTTATTTTAATAATTTAGTGAGAGGTTGAATGTACCAGTGGACAATGGCTAGGCAATATACAACAAATAAATCCTGACCCACAATCTCTGCAGCAACCAGCCTGGGAAGAAAACCACAAGCAATGCAATTTTTAATGATATTTGAGTATTTCATTAGTCGAATGTAGAAACCAATCACTCACGACTGGGCATTTGTTTCCAATAGCAGTGAATATTCCCTTCTCTACTGCCATATTTGATATCTTTTTTATAGGGTATTTAGGAGTAAAAAAAAAAAAATGGCACTTTTTATTAGCCTAAAACTTTAACAGGAATAGCTGATAAACATGATTATTGTGATGTAATGGAATAAACTGTGGTATGACCCTGGTTCTGATCCAGAGAATTGCATCAGAGAAGTTTTAGTTATGAGAACTTAAGGAAGTTCAATTATCGGGGCCTGTTTCTTCTTCTGTAAAGGAGGGAGTCTATTGGACAATTACTTACTATCCTTCCAACCCCAATAGTTTGTATGGCTGTGGATATCTTTTAAACATTTGATGGCCCAAAATTCCTGAGTACAGAGCAGGAGACAGTTTTATCCACGGTCTTTGAGTTACCTACCCAATCTTAACCTACATACTATTCCACACTTTCTGACTCTGAAGATCCATTTTTAGGGGTACGAATGAAGGTGAACAAGAACAAGGCAAGTGCATCACACTGTTCTCATCCATACTGAGCGGCCAACCAAGAGGACTCCAACTCTTCAATAATTGGGTCCTCGATAAAGAAAGCAGGACCAGACTAAATATCTTCTTTGCCTTTGAACATTTGCTTGTTTGAGTGTTTTCCTTACTTCTGTATTCTACTTGTTTTATCTTAAGTTGTACTTTACAACGGCCAGCTAGACACAAGGCCCTGGGAATAGTAGAATAAGCCATACCTCAAGAGAACCAGTACCTACTTTGCCCCAAGTGACCTTTACATATCTCACAACTGTAACAATAGCTCTCCCATATATTTGAAAAGCATGTCTTCAGATGACTTGAATCTAGTTCCTCGGTGTCATTCTCTTTAGATAGTGTACTTAATTTACTGGAACTGTGATCTTTCCGAACATCCATATCATCTAGTTCTTATTGGAAATTTTTATTGAATATATTTCATGACTGTAGATTTTTAGACATTTCATGACCTTTGGATTTTCACGGCTGATTGTTGCTAATAACAAATCAGAAAGGCCCTGCCTCTTTGTGTGCCTGCCGGGAAGTGTTTTTAATTGTCGGCGATTATACTGGGTAACAAAGATCTCACTAGAATGAGGAGGCCTATGAGAGGGAGGTTCTTCATACCTCCAAGACGTGGGCCTTTGTCATCTCTGGAAAAAGGCTTATGACAAAAATGAACAGCTCAGATGGAGTCTTTCGCTATTTTGTCTTCTCAAGGAATGGTGATTTTTTCTTTTTCATGTAACATCAGAAAATAATACTTAACTTAGTAATATTCTAAATAGTAACTGAATCTTTAGAATATCCTAACTTAATTTTACTCCTAAGGATGGACATCTATTAGAACCCACTTTAGCACAGGCACCACGGAGGTATATTTGTAGACATGCCTATTTCAGAGAAATGGTTAGATATATTGTATGTTGGCCTTAGACCAGCTACTTGGGTCTAGGTTGAGTCATTCTGATCAAAACAGAAGCTTAAGAAGATACTTTGAAAATCCAAAGATTGTTCATTATAATCTTCTTTTCATGAACATTCAATGCCACTATACGATCACTCTCGTTTTCCTTGTTTGGTAAAATAATCACTTTGGTTAATTGTAGTTAATACCTACTCTGTTCTAACACGAGCAGATGAGCAAGGCTGAAGAAAGTACAGGAGCATAACTGCTTTCATTTTATATTCACGATCCCTGACCTTGGCCCTTACTGCTTTTCAACAATAATACTCCATTTCCAAAGTTCTTTCTTCAGATCTTTTAGATGCTATTTTCTACCCTCTCCCTTTCTACCGCTGTATAAACATCCAATACCTGTTCCTCCATCATCACTCACAGATGAAGATCTTGTTCTTCTGTCACTTAGACAACTGTAGGAATCAAAAAAGAACCTCTACAAGCTCACATCACCACATTTACCCATCAACCTGCATCAGTGCCCAGAATCTCTTACTTACAGCCTGTGACCACAGACTAATTACACTCATTTTTACATAAGATTAACTCTTTCTCACAAACACAAATACATGACTCCAGTAATTTGTCGCTTTCTCCCACATCATAAATTCTTCCCTGTTACAATATTTTATGTCCAAACTTACTGTCATTCCTCCTATCTTAAGACATCTCCTTTTTGTCTTGCCTCACCATTCCAGGGATTGTCTCATTTCTCTTCTTTTTGTAGTACAAATTCGCAAAAGAGTGAATCATACTGATGGTTCCAACTTGTCCTTCCCAATCTATCTTGAAACCACTCCAAACAGGCTTTTGCTCCCACAATTTCTCCAAAGCTATGCCTTGCAAGGTCATCTACTAAAGCTGGTGATCAGTTTTTAGCATTCATCTTACCCGATCTATCAGAAGCACTTGATACAGCAGAACTCTGTTTCTTTGGGGGCTTTCCAAGACCTCACATTCTTGCTTTATTATTTTTTTTCTACATTGATAGTTCCTCAGAGCTTGATCTTTGATTATACCTGCTTTAAAGTCTATGCACACTTCATGGTGATGACGTTTAGTTTCATGGGATCAATACCATCTGTCTACCTATATGTACCAATGTACCTGCCTACCTATCAACCTACCTACTATCATCTATCCATCCCAATCAATCTATTTTCTTTCTCTAACCATCTCTATCCCATTGCTTGCCTTATTTTTCTCCTTAGCACCAATCACCATATTCTATATTTTAACATTTCATATTGCCATTGTGTCTCTCCACACAAGAATGTAAACTCTCTAAAATAAGATTTTTTTCTGTTTTATTACTAGACACAAAATATAATTTGTATAAAAAAATAATCTAGAATACTTATTTTGTTTGCAAATAAATGTTCTTTACCTAGATTCTAGAATGAGGGACAGTTGTATATCAATATCATGCTTTACATAATTGTTTTCATACAATATGGTTATGAGAAAACTAAAAACACATATTCCTACATTCAAGATTTTTTTATCTCTAAATCTCAGGGGAAAAAAGTTGAATGAAAAAGGGTACTTTGGCCATGATTCTTATTTCTGCTAATTTCAAGAAGATATCTGCTAAGCTTCCTAGCTCCCTTGACTAAAATTTCTATCTTCTTTCCAGTCCTAATTCAATTTTATGACAAATTGGACATGATTTGTCTTAACACTTACATTCCCCCGTCAAGGCAAATGCAGTCTGCTCAAACATATGGTCTCTTTTGGACAATATTTTAACTTTAATTTACTCTGCATACCCCAATGACTTGGCAATCTCTGGGGACTTTGAATGCCTGGACTGGAGGCAGATTCAATGAAGGCCTTCTTGGACTCAATGGCTAAAGATTGAATTGCTTACCATTCTTTCAGAGACAGCAACATTGATCTAAACTGAAACATTCGTCAACAGCATTTATGGTTCTGAATGGTAGCATGTGGTGTTAATCTCTGGTGAGTTTTACCTTTACTACTACTATGTAGGCCAGTGACCTCAATATTATTAAAGTGGGAGACCCTCATTTTTAACTATTAATCTTATGGTGGCTTTTCTGTATGAGAACAGAAAGGCAGTGCCTTCTAGGCATAGGTATCTTAGGACATTCCTATTGCATTTTAACCATTGAAAAGAGAACAAGAAGTCTAAGATAAACATGGGTCCTTTCAAAACCTATTAGTGACCCATAATTGTTTTCTCTCCCTAATATAGGGCTATTTTCTAAGATAAATTGAATGAAGATATGTAACGAACTCTACTCTTGAAATTACATGTAAGACACGGTACATTTGGAAATGTCATCATTCAATATTTTATGGATACATTTGAATTTAGAAAACCATCAAAGACATTCTGAAGTGTATTTAGTGAGCGATCAACCTAGGTAACAAAATTGAATGAATAAGTATGTTTATAAAACTATTTCTGAATATGACTCTCTAAAATTTATTAAGCTATAGTATAATCATCAGAATAAACATTTTACTAATTAACCTACTTTGAAGGAATGGATTCATACAAATTTTCATATTCTTGCCTATTTAATAATTTTATAGTAATATATAATAATTTCTATATGTTTTAGAAAATAATATTCAAGATGTCTTCTTAGGATTGATGCATGTATTATAATAATAAGAGCTCATATTTGTTAGTACTTTTCACATATCAGACAATATGCTAACTTTTTGATAAATGTCACTCATTTTTTTTCTTTCAATAAAAATGTATTGAATGGTTGCTCAATGTCAAGTACTGTTCTAGGAACTAGGGCTATATCAGTACATACATAAACAAAAGAATTAAGGTCCCTGCTATCATGGAGTATTAGTGTGAGGGACGCTTGCAGAAAATAAGAGACATAGACTGTAATGGATTAAATAAATTACAATATTGTTATAGGCTGAATTGTATCCACCTAAAACTCACATATTGAAACCCTAATCTGCACTACCTCTGAATGTGACCTTATTTGGAGGTAAAATCTTTACAGAGTTAATCAAGTTAAAATGAGATCATTGGGTGGGTTCTAAACCCATATGACTGATGTTCTTATAAAAAGGGAAATTTTGGAGACAGACACGTACATAAAGAGAATGCCATGTGAAGATGAAAGCAGAGATTGTGGATTGTTTCTACAAGCCAAGGAACACCAAGGACTGCCAAAAACCACTAGAAGCTAGGCAAGAGGCATGGAACAAATTCTTTCTCATAGTTCTCAGAAGAAACCAACCCTATCGAACATACTAATTTGTGGTACTTTGTGATGGCAGCCCTTGCACACTAACACAAGTATGTAAGGTGGTATGGGAGAACATCTTTCAAGATGGCCATCAACAATTCTTGTTCTTATCTATGGCCATGCCACCTTGAACAAGCCCGATCCCGCCTGGTTAGTGCTTGGATGGGAGACTACCTAGGAAGACCAGGTGCTGTAGGCGTAAAAAATAAAAAATAAGGGATCGTAAGCTGACAAGGTCCTTGCAATCTGTGAAGTCAACCAAGGTTTGCCTTGCCTAAAAAACAAACAAACAAACAAACAAACAAAAAACAAGTCCTGTTCTCTTATTGGTACCAGCCACTCTTCCCGTCGTAAGGTGGAGTCTATTTACCTTTGTATCTGAACTGGTCATATTCCTTGCTGTGAACAAAAGCATGAGGTAAAAGTGAGCTGTGGCAGTACCCAGTCTAACCTATAAAAAGACTTGATATGTTCCACCTTTGCTCTCTAGAAACCCAGCTGCCATGCTTTAAGCTGGAAGCAGATCTAAACTTCTGGAGGAATAATGGTAACATGAAAGATCACTAAAGCATCCCTAGGGTTGCTAATCCTGCCTCACAGACCAGTAAGGTGGTCCATCGTTCACATTCCAATGTCCAGCTGATGCCACTTGAATGCAGCTGCAGAAGCGACCTGAACCGGCACTACATGGAGCAGGAGGGCTGCACACCTGAACCTTGCCTCATCCACGAAACCAGGACAAGTGATACATCAATTGTTGCCTTAACTTTCTAAATTCTGAGGTGCTCTGTTACACAGCAATGTCATTGAAAAATAGATTGATAAGTACCAATCAAAAAGATTTTACAAAGAAGGGCGAAAGGATTGCGAGAGAGTGTTTGTGTATGCTGGTAATGATAGGGGAGCAGTGGGCACTGAAATCCTCATTTAACCTTCACAATTCATGGGATAGCTATAATTAATAGCCCATTCCCTGGAGGCTTACAGAGCTTAAGCAATGTGTCAACAGTTACCTAGTGAAGTCCCAATTAAAATTCAGGATATCTGTCTAAACCACTCTATTAAATAAATGGTTGGGAGTGGGAGGAAAACAGATCATTGGTGGTTATGAAGTGTTATCGGAGTTAACTTTGCTTTCCCAGATAAGCCTAGAAAATATTTTTAAGAGAAAGATTTCAAGGAAGGTGTGATAGTTAATTTTATGTGTCAACTTGACCAAACCAACATTATTCTGGGTGTGTCTGTAGGGGAATTGCTGAATGAAATTAACATTTGAATTTGTAGACTGAGTAAAGCAGGCTGCCCTCCCTAACGTGGGTGGGCCTAATCTAATCAGTTCAAGAAATGAATGGAACAAAAAGGCCAACCCATTTCAAGTCAGAGAACATCTTTCTGCTCAACTGCCTTTAAGCTGGAATGTCAGTTTTTTCCTGCCCTTGGACTTACACTGAAACCTCAGCTCTCCTTGGGTCTGAAGCCTACCAGCCTTTAGACTGAACTACACCATTCTCTCTCCTGATCTCCAGCACGCTGACTACAAATCTTGGAGCTCGTCAGCTTCCATAATTGTGTGAGCCAATTCCTTATAATGCATCTATAAATACATATCCTATTGCGCTGTTTCTCTGGAAAACCCTGACTAATACAGAAGGTATTTTCCATTTTTTCTTATTAAAAAAAAAAAAGTTGCCTATTAAAGTTGAATAGAATGTCAATGCTTCTGTTCTAAAGATAAAATATAGCTGGTATGTGTTTGAGAAAAAAGTATTGTTTCTGTTATAGATGATGGATAAATATGACATCTGGGGTTTGGAGAGCAATTTTAGAAACCTAGTCTAAAACAAATTTTTAAAAGGATATTAAAAAGCAAGAGAAAAGTAAACCTATGGGACGTGGCTTACTGGTATGGATATGTTATAACGCAGGAAAGCCTGCATGAGACTCGTTATATGTAAACTAAGTTTTCTATCTAGGTGTCATTATATTTTAAAAGATTTTAAAATAAAATATTAATGGAAAATTGAAAAAAACAACATTGAGAGAAATAAACTATATATAAACATGGACATCAGACGTTTTGCATTTTTGGTCATGCAGTTTGTTCTATAATAACACAGTTGCATTTCTAAGCAAAACTGCCTGAGAAAAAATAAATTTTAGGAGCAAATAAACAGAGACTGTTGAGGGAGTTTCGGATTCTGAATAACAAAGACCTACGCCACATTTTAAACTGTATATTGTTACAGTAGGCAAAAATAATAATTTAAGCAAAATTCACCTTCAGTTTTCCAGATAGTCTTAGTTTCTCCCACCTTTTGCCATGACTTCGTAATTTTGATTGTTGCATTGTTCGCAGTCAGCAAAGATAAAAGTAAAATCATATTAAAGGTTTAAATAAGAAAAAAAAAAAGGAGATGCTAACAGATAAATGAGTTCAAAAATACCTCTGTGTTTCTATATTTTCCTCATGGGAAAATATTATTACTCCCATGTCCCCTGGATCCAAATCCTAATTATATTGCAACTAGTAGTAGTCCGTGTAATGCAAATAATGTTTTCTTATTAATCAGATTCCAATTATCCTATTTGCTCTTTCAAAACTCACTGCAGGAGAACTGCCTCTACTTAACACTGTGCAGCAACTCTATTAAAAAAGAAGCAATTTTTCTCCATACATTTTTAAATAGAATTAAAAAATATATGATTTGTGGTCTTGGCCAGTACTGTTTTCATAAATTGTGTCTTAGTGAGTGAAAAAACACAAACCAAATAACCAACAAAAACTTTCTCACAGAGGTTCCTCCTTGATGAAAAATTTGTTTAGTATTATCATAGGAGGAAGGCATGTGGATGATGAGGTAAGACAGATTATGAGCCTTCATTATTAATTTTCTGTATGACTTTGGCCATGTTATACCAACTTTATGAACTTACATTTCTCTTAATGTAATAACAATACCCAGTTATAAGAGTTACATGATGATTAAAAGTAGTATATGAAAAATTACTTAGTTCATCTTGAGTGTTTTGATCACATTAGTTGTTGTCTATGATACTACTTCTCTTTTTGATCTCATTACTATTATTAGTACTCTTTCATAGCAAGAAGAAAAGTCTCATCTATTTTAATGACCTCAGGGAAAAAACAGGAGCACTCCTCCTCTCTAGATGACCTGGTAATAATATTGTAGGTACCGCACGTGGTAACACATTCACGATAGAAGCACCAGCCAGACTTGATTCCAATATTTATACCTTCATCAATGTAAAACTGTTCTTTAGTGAAGAATAAATATTATATAAAATAAGAAATACCATATTTGATTTTTTTCCATGTAGCCTATAAGTAATAGGGCCATAATAATCCTAATTTTATAAATGTGTCCCGGTGACCCTGGAAAAGTCATTGATCCTTTCTTAACTTCAATTTCTTCATTTTGAAAAAGTAGATGATGATATTAATTATAATAATATTTACATTATAAGATTGTTCTAAGCAACTGATAGGATTATATACACACACATACAGCCATACACACACATATATATATATATAAATGCTTTATAAACTGTAAAAAGTCACACAAATAATGCTAATGAAATAGTATAACAATTAAATCACATATGATACAGAAACTTTTTCAATTATATGAATATTCAATACATGGATGCTAAATAAGCTCAATAATATAAACTATATGTTAAATAGCTTTAAAGTTATGATTCTTATGTGAGAGACACATTCAGGCTTTCCATGACATTACTATTCTGTAAAATTGTTTTGGGAGGTACTTAGGTCTTTCACTTTATCCTTGCAGATACTTCTATTTCAGCCCATTATAAAATTATATTTCAACTCAGATACAATTTTGTAAGAGTTGTGATACACCTCATATACTCAGCCATGTGTGTAGAGACTGTGACACCTTTTCAGCAAAACAATCTTTGCACTCATGAGCAGCGATAGCACTTAAAAATGACACTACTATGATATTGTTATTGGCCACATACGAATTCTTACCACATGAGAAACTTCAACCTGACCAAAGATTTTATCATTAGTTACTGTCTTAATGGGGAAAGCCAGATTTGAGAAAAGTATATCAAAATTCTGACACCCGTCTAAATAAATTATACATACATGAGCAAATGTGGAAGCCATTTACTCTAGTATAAAAATCATCATAACTACATCCAGACAGAATTTTGAAACCTCAAATCAAAAACCTGTCATATATTTTACCTGGATCTTAGGTTTTTTTTTTAGGCTTGTTAGCAAAGACCATTTCTGTATTTACATGTAACTTATGGGTTACAGGAAATCTGTATCCCAGTGTTTGAAAGACCCTTTCATATAAAGTTTTCTTAGCAATTTAGTATAATCTAAGTAACCATGGTAATTGTTGTTAAGATTAAAATAGTAAGTTTGTCAAGCACTTAGGACTGTGCCTGGCACATAGTAAGAACTCGATAAATTATACTTTTTGTTATTAATAAACCAAACTATACTAGGGGCAAATCTCCCCACTGCTACCAGACCTTGCTGTTTTTAGAATATGAAAATACTTAAACAATATAAACTATGAAAGTTTACAAAATGATGATTACTTCAAAATGGCTCTAAGAAATGTATACAATAAACACCATTTTAAAAAAATGAAAAACAAAAAACCGAAGCCTGGAAAAGTTAGAAAAATTTCCCCAAATCACAAAGCAGGGGAGTAGTAAAAATAGAATTAGACTCATGCTTTTTCTCTTTTGTCCTGTAATGCATTTCCTTCCTGCACATTTCTGTACATTCTCTCTACGATGACTAACTCACACCAAACACTGTGTAATCATTCCCCGATCTATATACTTAGGGCATTACTTGTATTCACCACACAGGGTTGTTGCGAAGATAAAGGCACACGATAGTTCATATAAGGTACTTAAAGTAATGCATGGTATGCAGAAAATGCTCAGTTTAAGTTATCGCTAATTTTACTATCTATTACTATTCATGTCATATGATCTATCCTCCAGATTCCTCTCTGAACATTTTTTCCTGGCCCTAGAATTCATCACTTAAAAGCACAGTTACCTTTGCTTTCTGTCACTTCACTTTCTTCTGTCCTCATCATGTTGGAGGCAGAGGAATGCTATCTGCAAACAGGAAACGTATAAGGTGGTGACATATAAGATGCCTGTTTGGCATCCAATGATTTCGAAAGGTAGTAATTTCAACTGCCCATCAGGCTTTATGAAATGTGTGGAGGCACTCTGGTTATCACAACCTCTGGGACTTCTGGTATTTTTGCCCATAAGCTAGAAGTGTTAAATGCCTCGCACTGACCAGGACATTTTGTCTTAAACGTCACAACACTCAAATGAAATCAATAGTCCGAGCAACACAGCAGAAGAACCATGAGGCAAACTCAAAGGGGGTGTGGAAAAACAGAAAAGGATAAGCTCTTTGCTCTAGTCATAGACGGTATGGAAGCATTTTATATAAATTTGAAATATAATCTTATAAAGATATAACTTACATGCCAAATTTAAAATTATATGATGCTCCCTAAAGCATCAAAATTCATCAAGAATCACATAACTTCCAAGTTTACAATTTAAGTGAATAATATACTTTACTTTAAAATTGTCATAAGGAATGGCCACTAACGTGTTAAAAGAACTACCAATAACCTTTGTTGGTATTGCTGGGCCCACACCATTATTTATCTGTATTGAAACTTCTACAAATTCTTTGGTGACTCAGGTTCTGTGTTTATATTTTTCACTGCTGTTATAATTTAAAACCTTTTAAAATATGCTATAACAGTGCCGTGTAAAAGTTAGTGATGATGCACTAAAATGCACTAAGAAATCAATAACTTGGAAAGGAAGTTAAAGGAGATAAAAATGCCACAAAGAAGCCCAAATAAGCTCTGTAATATGCCATACATTTAATTTAAGAGGGAGTATTCTGAGAAATATTAGAGATAATTCCAAGGAGACATAAAAGTATCCTTAAAGCAACTAAACCTTTAATTTTCCAAAAATAGTCATATAAATCGGCAAAGATAATGAGAAGATGCTGGCTACAAGATCAATGCTACTGAAATGTGCTTCTAGCCCACATTACCGTCTGTCCTAAGGCATAAAGTATTCTTGATGATTTTAAAGGAGATGGTGTATTTAAATATAAATATTTTTGCAAACATTTATTGTGCATAGGAAGCACATCCATATACAAATATATATATTACAATGCTTATAGATGTATGTGCTTTAGAAGACGTCCTCCTTATTTATGTTTATTCAATGAGAAAGTTGCCTTAAATCTTTTCATTCTACTGTTGTATCAAGAATTTGGAAGTCAGACTGGCATCTTCATGTTAGCATTGTAAAATCTCTGAGGTATAAATCTCTGAGATCTGTTTTCTCAAATACATGTCTCCTGAGTTGATTGGAGAGCAAATGAGATAGTGTGTGTTAAGCGCTTAATAGAGCACAGGCTCTCAACCTATCATTGAAATAATAATAGAAGATGCCACTAAATGCATGCCAGTCTCTGTTCTAAGTGCCTAGTATATATTAACTCATATAGCCCTCGAAGTATTTATCTGACTTCTTAGATACTCTATCTTCACTCCCATTTTACAGATGAGGACATTGAGCAACAGAAAAGATTAAGTAACTTTTATCAGTTCCCATCACTAGGAAGTGGCTAAATTGAGATTCACACCTAAGCATCACGATACTAAAACCTGTGTCCTTTTTAATTTGATCCTGCCATTGACAAACACCAGCCCTCGATATAGTCCCAAGGCACTTGGAAGCAAAATGTCACTTCGGCCTAGATTTTCACTCATTTTGTATTAGTTGTCTAACCAACCTTCAAAATGAGACCAAATTCGATATTCACTGATGACACTGATGAGTGATTGTCAACGAATCAGTCACTAGTTTGAGTGTGGGATGATTTTCTAGCCAGATGCATGCTCCAAAGATCACCATGTCTTTGGCTGTTAATAAAGAATAGAAAGAACCCAAAACATAAGGTGATGGAACAGGTTCTAACAAGAGGTACTCAAAAGGAGAATGGTCTTCTTCTAATGATGGTTGTGGTTAGGAATGGATGGTGGAGTGGGGATGTGCAGATGGGGAGAGGGTTGTAGTAGGCAAGGCCCAAGGAACATCATGCTCTTGATAAAATTTTAAGATAGCTAAGGAAAAATTAAGGCATGGGCAATATAATGCTTGAAAACTGCCTGGTGTTTTACTGGAGAGCCTTTCTACAGTTAGGGAATATTGAAGCATAGAACAGCTGGCTCAGAGCCAAATGCACATGACCACCCCATGCTGTCAGCAACAGGAAAGTTGTTATTTCTACCTGGGGTAGAGCTGACCAGAAAAATGAAATCTTTTAACCACTTTGCTCTTTAAATAGCGTTTGGGGGTTTAGACTCAGAGTGAACTCACTAAACCACCTGTGTTTTTATTTTACTTAAACAAAAATGCTCTTTCCAAACTCTAATTAAAATCTGCTGTTTATACCACTTTTAATGTGGTGAGTATGGCCATGGAGTATGTGATCCTTTAATATCTTGGTGAGCCACTGCTGTTGTGCACAGAGGAGGATAATAGAAAGCAAAACAAACAAACAAAAGAAGTTAATTTGTTTCTGCCTGGTGGTAAATATTTGAAATCACGGAACCTGTATTTCAGAAAGCCATTAAATTTGGAATAAATTGATATGAGTTTGACCTAGTTCAGACTTGAAGTTGTTGCAGGCATCATGCATTCTGATATTAGAGAAGGCAAATGCTTCTTCTTTTCCAAAACCTGCTGGCATCTACCCTGGCACAGTGCTACGCAAATTCTTGAAATTGTTTTATTTCCCTATTAGCTTTATGATCACATGATACGGAAGTTAAGCACAACATCCCTGAAAATGACCTGAGTATTAATGAGATGGATTGATGTGGAAGGGGATATCTGCAGAACAATATTGAACTCCTAACCTCCCCCAAACATTCAAAGTCAGAAAGCTAACGGCATAAGGAATGAGAAGTACTAGAGTTGAAATCTGGGCTTGGCTCCATTTCCCACTAGCTCTTAGAAAGTTTCTTAACGTATCTGTGGTTATGAAACTACGTAGACGTTTTGGAGGATAGAATGATATAACATGTACAGAGCTCTTAGTGATTCTAAATAAACAGCATCCTTTATGGTTTAGCTCAGCTCTGCCTCCTCTATGATGTCCTCACTGACCATCCAGCCACACGGACGGCCATTCCTTCTTACACTTCCGCTTCCTGAATTGTTTGTGCTGCGTAACTAACAAGGGAACAAACAGGATGCTATGGTCTGAAAGTCTCGCCTAAGGAAAGCAGCATCACGTGCTCACTTAACTTCTGTGAAGTAAAAAAAGAAAATGCGTTCCCTGCCACCACCAAAAAAGAGATTAAACTAACAATTTAGACCAAGATTTAGCCAGCTAGAGCTCTTGGGCCAAATCCAGTTGCTACCTATTTTGTAAATAAAGTTTTATCAGGAAACGACCATGCTAGTCCATTTATGCGTTGTCTATGCTGTGTTAGTGCCATGGCGGCAGATCTGAATAGTTACAACAAAACCCATAAGACCCACACAGCCTAAAATAGCTACTATCGGGTCTGTACAGAAATTTGCCAATTCCCGGGGCAAATCATTCCACTTAGCATTCTCCTCTACAAGTGTATGTCCCAGGGCGGCTTAATAAATTGTGTGACTCTGTAGTGGTTGGTTTAGGTTCTATTCTATGGCTCTAACTGGCATTCTAACGTATAGAGGTTAAGGGTTTTTCACACCATATGACCATTAAACACAAGGCAGCTCCTTCATCTGGTGTCAATAAAAAAAAAAACCCAGCAACCTGTTCACATTATAGGAAGAAAATTAACTGTGGAATGTATTGATAGATGGTTTGTTGGCAAAGTATGGCATTTCTCTGGGGAAATATAATGATAATTTCAACGCTCAATGATTTTCACCCCAGGCACTAATGTTTGAACCTGACCCACCACCCCTGCCACCGATGTTAGTCGTGGTCTGACTATGTAAAATAGCACCTCACCTTCAGCTACCTTCATTCAGCTTTCTCTTTAGATGTTTTGCAGAATTTTGAATCTTGTTATTTGCTGCTTTTTGTTTGTTTTTTTTTTTGTTTTTTAAGGTTCCGCTCTGTTATCCAACCACAACACTAAACGTTCTGGTCACACAGATCACCTGCTCTAGTGAAGCCACGTAATCCAGTGCTCTATAAGCATGCTGGCTCTCGCATGTATCCTTAGGCCTCTGTCTTCCTTGTGGCTCCTGCTTGGGATGGCAGATACTGCCAGGAATCTCCCAATATCGACCCCTCCCTTCTTTCATAGAAATAGCATTTTTATCAGGGCCCAGGCCTGGCCAGCCTCCCTTCTAGCCTCCTGTGGTCATGTGATGAGGTTGCATAATGGAACGTGAGAGGAAGTGACTTGTGCAGCTTCTGGGTCATGACCTTGCAAGGAAAAGGCATATAAGAAGAAGGCATGCCCTCTTGCTACTGTCCATCTTGCCCTCTTCTGCTGCCAGGATTGTGAATATAATAATGAAATATCTTGAATAGTACCAAAATACTCTTGGAATCCTGGAAAAATAAAATAGGGAGGCTCCAAATTCCTGACATCATGGACCTGCCAAATTAGCCATAACTATTCTGCACAGGAGAAATATGCTTTGGTATTTTTGAAGCCACTCTACTTTGGTTCCCTCTTTTATGCAGCAGTGGCTATTTCCTTAGGGGCAGCCAATCACTGCCCTCAGGGAGTCAAGTATTTGTAAAGTCAGGTATTTGAGGTAACTGCTTATCGACTTTTACCAATGGATATATAATTTAAATTTGAATTTTGGCAGGAAACTTTAACTTATAAATGAATTTAAAAAAAAAAGAATTTGATTAATCAGGGTGAAAATAAAGTATTCAATCCTCTTCTGACATATGACATGGAAAGTTCTAGAATTTTATACTTATTCCTCAGGGACTTTGCACTTGCTATTTCCTGTACCAGGTAAGCTCTTGCCCTATATACAACATATACGGCTAAAGCACAGCAGGTGTTCCCTTGCTTCCTTTAGGTCTCTGACCAAACATCACATGAGTAGGGAGGACTTCGTAATGACAATACATAAAAGCATTCTTCACAGTACTGTTATCCACCTTAAATACTCTATATTCATATCTTTACTTAGTGCCCGCCCCTTCATACTCATACACGAAATAATATACTCCAGGTAAGTATAGACTACATCTGTTTTATTCACTTTTTCCCTGGAGTGAAGAAAAATGCTTGCAGGTAAGCAGACTCCTGACAAAACTTTGCTGAATGATTGAATGAATCAATGAATACATATCAGGAAGACCTGGACCACTGTATTACAGACAGTGAGGGAGTGAGCAATAAATGAGATGAGCCTGGAGAAGTCACCCCACCTTCAGTTCATGAAGGGCTTTGTGGGTCATATAAAAAGAGTTGTGTCTTTCTCCCAAGAGCAGTGGAAGGCATTAAAGGTTTTACAGGGACCAGAGTATCCTATAATCAGATGGTGAAATTTGAAGAGATCATGCTGTTTGTGTTATAGAAAATAGATTAAAAGGAGGTCAGAGTTTATTAAGGGAGAAGTGTGATAGACTAATTATTTAGAGGAGAGATTATTGGTGGAAAAGCAAGCCTAGGCTTTGGCAACGGTGCTGGTCATTTTCTAAGTTGCTTTCACCCTTTCTCTGCTCTGCTCTGTACTGGAACAGGCCTGATGTTTATTGGCTCCATGTCCCAGAATTCCTTGCTACCTGGCCCCTGGCTGGGCCCCTTTCTCTGCTCTGCTCTGTACTGGAACAGGCCTGATGTTTATTGGCTCCGTGTCCCAGAATTCCTTGCTACCTTGGCCCCTGCCAATGGGAAGCACTGGCAGAAGACTTGAGAAGAGAAACAACTGTTAACAGTTTTTAATGCAGTGAGTATCTTTTCCATGGTTCCAGCTCTCACGTACCTCAGCTCCTTACACGGTCTCAGCTTCCATGGGGCAGTCAACCACCATGAATCTCTCACCCACAGGGTGTCCTAAATTCCTGGTGACACCACGTCTCCCATTTCCTCACACCTTAAGAATGGTAGCTGCTTCCTACAGTTGCTCATCTCTGGGTGGCCTCTTAGTCCCCTGTTTGGTTTCTCACCATCACCTAACTAATTACCCCTATTATGTTATCTATTTGGGGAAAAACTTAGGGCATTCCTGTTTTACTGACTGGACACTGACTGACACAATTCTATATATTCTGCCATATTGATACATCTATCCAAAAGGTTTTATTATAGAAATGGCTATTATTTTTCATGTAACACAATTTCCCCCCAGAAAAAAAAATGCTAGTTTTAAAATGAAGACTCCCATCAAAAGCTTCTTGGAAACAAGGTTTATATCCCTTTCTCTTCGTATTTTCCAGGAGCCAAGTCCAAGTTTGCATTGCTTACAGTCCAGACAATGTAGGCAATACGATGGCATTGTGTGTACGAATGCTTGGAAGTAAATATTTCAGTCGTTGACTTTCTTTTGCTGTCATCTCTCTGAATAAAATGAATGACACCGTCTTTTTATGTTTTCCTATTTCCCATTAAAAATGATAGATCTTATTACATTATATTTCTGCTGAAAATTAAGCTTAATAGCAGTTATCACAGTATATCAGCTGCTATTGTTTTTACTGCACTATTCCAGTGCTTCGGGATAATTACCTTTGAGACCTGAAATGCATTTTCATACCTAAAACCCATTCTTTCCAGTTTGGTATTTTGAGGCATATATTCTCAGTGTTTGTTTTATTTTCTCTTACTTATGCATCCACAATGACCATTTCATAATCAGCTTTACAGCTTCTAATATAATCCTCAAGGAGCACATCCAAGGGCACACAAAACGAACTCCATGTCTTTCAGAGCCGGAGAGGAATTTAGCACTTTGGCAGGAGTTTGGGGCTGTGTGGGAGCCATGAGTGATCATTCTAGCTCCTGCCTTTGCATGCATTAACTGCTGGGTGCCTCTGAATAATTGGCTAAGAATATTGGTTAACACGTCAAGTGAAAATGTATGTGGCGGTGCCTGTCTCCATCATCCCAGGAGAACATCTGTCCACTTCCCAAATCCACTGAACAGTTTGGCTCTCGTCTCTGTGACTGGCAGGCTGTCCCAGTGAGGCCCTTTGCTACAAAGTGGGGGTGGGGGAAGTCTGGGCTTGAGTTGTGTTGGCAGATTTTGTTGAAGCACTTTAGAGAGTAATTTTATAAAATTTGCCCAGTGGTGGTATTAGCCCTTTATTTTTTGTGAAAGTCAGAGGGAAAAAAAAAGAAACACAACTCTTTCTATGCATAGAAATTGCTTTGGGAAGTAGTTATTTGATTCTATTCAGGTTATTTTGTAAATGTGTATTAAACCCCTCCAAGCTAGAGGCATGACCCACGTTCTAGAGGAATTCAGTTTTGTTTTGCGGACTAAAACATTTAAAAAAAAAAAATACATGCTCATACGGTAAATCATACAGAGTATTTTGAGGGAGGAAGGCATTGTGTCCACATGGATAAAAAGAAAAGCTACAGAAAAACCCAACATATTAAAAATATTAGAGCATGATTTGACTAAAAGGAAATAGAATAAAGGAAGAGTTATTTGACCTGATTTGAAATTACAAATTAATGGTAAAACTTAGAATTTGCAGTCCAGAGAGCCCATTTTTTGCTTTTTTTTTTGGTTGTTGTTGTTTATACCAAGCTAGACATGAACATGTAATAATCACGAGGCTACTGGCTTCTCTTTGAGATACACCTGCTGCCAGAAATCATCTTCGTTGCTGGAGTTGGCATAAGAAATTTTAGATAATTCGCCTCGTGAGTTGCTCACCTGTATTTTCTACTAATATCAGAAGCTTCTTCTATATCACACGTTTTTCTGCCATTTTCTCCTTTATTAATGTCATCTCTCCGAATAAAATGGACAACACTATCTTTTCATGTTTTTCTATTTTCCATTAAAAATGATAGATCTTATTATATTATATTTCTGTGGCAAATTAGCTTAATAGCAGTTATCACAGCATATCATTGGCATAGCCCAGCTGCTGCTGCTTTGATTGCACTATTCCGGTCACTGTATTGCAAATTATAAAGTCACTGTGCATCTTAGGTTCTCTAAAAGGAGCAAGGAAGGCACAGATCACCAACTAAGCTTTTTCATCATGCTTGCCTGGAAGTTTAGTCTTTAGCGCAAATTTCTGTGGTTTTCCCAAACTGGAGCTCTCTGATCCCGAGCCTCCCAAAGGTGATTTGGTCCATCTAGCACAGAACTTAAGTTTCTATTAGTGACATGAATTACCTGTTGGAGCTTCCAAGTCCTTAAGGTGTCGGCCTTTTCTCTTTGTGGGATAAATTTCAGGTCTTAATATACATAAATAGTGGTCAGGCCCCCACCTTCCAAAAAAATGATAGACTAGGAAGTCGGATAATACTCTGGGGACTATAAGTCCAATTTTTTAAAAATCTTAAAGACTTTAAAGGGAAATATTTATACATACTTCTCCCATTTAGGCAAAAAATTGGTAAAGATTCTGAATGAACTTAAAGGCACGCAAACTTGAATCTGGATGTATTAAAATTTTATTATAGGCTCCTGAGACTGATTTGTGTATGCATTAATTTAAAAATGTAATTGGTCACCCAATTTTAATATTTGTGTCTCTTTTATTAGGAGGTTTTCATACAACAGAATTCACTATACAAGTTTAGCACAAACAATGGCATCATTATTTCTACCACCTTATCAAGTTTCTGTTCTATATAAGTTGACCTCGAACAGCATGGGTTTAAACCGTGCAGGTCCACGTATATTCAGATTTTTTTCATTAAATACACACAATACTGTACATTTACTTTCTCTTTCTTGTGATTTTCTTAATAATTATTTTCTTATGGTAAGAATACAATATAAAATACAAATAGCATACAAAATACGTATAATGGACTATGTTATTGGTGAGGCTTCCAGTCAACAGTAGTTATGTTTCTGGGGAGTCAGAAGCTATATGCAGATTTTCTACTGAGTGGGGAGGTCAGCACTACTCACCTCCACATTGTTCAAGGATCAACCGTGTCCCTCTTAAATTACGGGAAATTTATTCTCCCCTCACTGTCCCTGCATCTTCATGCAGGCTGATGGGCTCCCTGCAGAATGAATTCTACCCCTATCGCTTTCCCGGAACTACTGCTTAGAGTGTTAAAACATTGCTACAATCTTAGACGTTCTCATTACTCGACCTTTCCCCAGCACTCACTACTTGTACCCTTCCATTCCTTTGTAAACTCTCTCCTCCATGAATCCTCATTTTTGGATCCCTGCACTATAGGTCTTCCCCCGGGTTCTCTTTGAACCCTCTTCTCTTACCTTTTTCTAAACTCGCCCTCTGGAATCTCACTCTCGTGTGTTCTTTGACATCTTCCTCCCTGACAGCTCCACATTAGTTTCTCTGCCAAGGAACCATCCCCCATTTCTGGCTGGCTACTAATCATCAATTAAACGTTCTGCTGGCATCTTACGACCAAACATATCAAAAACTGAACTCTCCTCCTAAGACCCAGAATAGCCCCTCCGACTGAGCTCTACTTCTGTGAATCTTATGATCTTTCTGTCATGAAGGGTTGAACATGGGGAGCTATCAATAGATCCTCCTGTTTTCTTAGTCCACCCAGATCACTAGGAGCCAAGCCCCGGGGATGCCGCCATGTCTACGGAATATACTATCTGTTCGGCTGCAATCCAGGTTCAGGCACTAACTCTTGGGGATTATTCCAGAAGCTTTCTATCCGCATTCCTTATCTAAAATATATAAACTCATCATTCTCTCAACTGTCTTACCTAACACGGACAGATTAAATACGGGAAGCTCCAAATATTGGAATGACTTCCCATCACTCTCTAAATTATTTTTTAATCTCTGGCCATAAAGTATTTTCTAATCATTTCTTGAGGGTTTCTCATACACATGTTCTACATTTATGCTAAATTGGACTAGTCACTAAGCCACAAAAATGCACTTTGCCTTGTGCCTGTCTTACTCAAGCCATTCTCCCCACTAAGTAAGCCACACCCCTTATCTTGCCTGTCAAATATTACCATCCTTCAAAGACTAACTCACATGTCACCTCCTTTATGAAGACTTTTAAATGTCCACGTTGAATCACGAACAGCCCTTCCTCGATGTGCCGTGAGATTCAATACACTTCTGTTACAATCCTACCACATTATGCTATTATTTGTGTAATTATTTATTCAACTGAATTTTATATTCTCCAAGTTTGAAACCTCACAGTGTTCATTTTTGTATGATTAACAGTATCTGGCACATATCTCACTTGTTGAGTTAAATGAAGGAAAAAAAAAATCCCTGATAGAAATATGACCAATGACTACAGTTTTGGTAATTACTTTCAGATTTTAAGTTACATACATATTAATTACATTATTTTAAAAAGATATTTGACTCATTTTTGAATTTAAAAAACAGGATGTAATAATTTCATGTGACAGAGAACAACTGTCTTAGAATATGAGTAATTTAATTTAGCCATTTAATTATCTCCCAATTCTCTGGCTCAAAAAAGTGAAGGTTATCAACGATTCATATGTAAGAAGCATAGGAAGACAGATATAAACAGACAGGATAACACTGGGCAATAGTCGCCCTCAAGACTCATAAAAATAATTTAACTAACTCTTGGCCCAAGTGGCTATAATCGTCACGTCAGAAAACAGAATAGGGTGTTGAATTGAATGAAGTTTTGGATTTCTAAGCCCCAGAGTTCCACAGAAAAGTATTGATTAGTTAAGACACATCACATTCTCTTTAAATTAGGTAGATTGCTCATAATGGGGACTGAAATGACTTTAAATGTTAAAATTTGATTAATTATTGAGCACATAAAAATAATACCTAAACAATCCGGTTGAATGGCTAACTCGTGGCCCAAATGATGCCGAAATGACTGGCCAATTCTTTAAAATAACTTATGAGTAATGGGGGATACCGGGCAAAAATGAAGATATAATTGCATGTTTCGCTATCAATTTATCGTGTGCTTTTTGCACAGGTACAAAGGCTGAGAAATGTCACCTGTATTCCATCATGACTGTGTTATGTGTTGCTAGATATTATTAAAGAGAAGCAGAGCCAGACACTAGTTAAAGCTATAAAGGCAGATTTTATTCAGGGACTATTGCAATAGGGGCAAAGAGACTTCAGTATAGAATCAAACTAAATTCCAAGTACAAGAACAAGTGGAGACTTACAGCCAAGGATCAAGGTGAGAAAATTACTAAAAGGAGACATTTGGGGAGATTCTTGTTAAATCAGTTTAACAGGATTCTTGACGGAGGAGTGATCAGGGTGATCGGTTATGAAGGGTGAGAGGATTCTTGGAAAACTGATGGAGCAGGATTCTTGCTGCAACTGGACTAGTCAGGCTGAAGACGGGGCCCAAGGATGGGGCCTAGTCAATAAGAAGGCCCAGGGAAGCTTGTCTAAAGGTTGGTCATGGAGAGAGTCTGTTAGTACCCCTGTTTTTCTACCCTTCAAAAGAGACACAACGGTGTCACATGGCTTATCCAGGTGGGGATTATTTCCACATTACAGGATGAAAATAGTGCCCCCAAATTTTAAATGCCAGATCACAATTTTTTCATGAAAAATAAAAAATAATATCTTTACAAAAGAGTCTATCTTTTATTAACTTTCTATTGCTGCTGCAACAAATTGTCACAAATTTAGCCACACAAATTTATTATCTCCATGTTTTGCAGGTTAGAAATTTGACAGAAGTTTCATTGGATCAAAATCAAAGGGCCATAAGGTTACATTTCTTTTTGAAGGCTCTAGAGACGAATTTGTTTCCTTGCTTGTTCTATGTTAGAGGCAGCCCACCCTCCTTGGCTCGTGGCCCCTTTCGTCCAGCTTCTAAGCCAGCAAGCGAGATGAGCCTTTCTCACGTAGCCTCACTCTGACTTAGTTTCCACCATCACGTATCATTCTCTGACTTTTCTGTTTTTAAGAACCCTGTGATTCTATTGGACATACCCAGAAAATCCAGGATAATGCCCCTGTGTTAAGGTCCTCTGGTTAGTGACCTCAAATCCCCCTTGTCAAGTAATGTAACACATTCACAGATTCCTGGAATTAGGACATGGGCATCTTTAGAGGCAATTATTCTGCCTACCACCTAACAATTTGTGCAGAGTCTAAATACAACACCATATGCCCAATGCAATGTATAAAATTCAAAATTTGAAATTTTTAAAAATAAGTAAAATAAGATTTACGTGTTCTCCTACAGAGCATTACAACTCTCATTTACCGTAGTCCCTCAAACCACAGAGTGTTAAAATAACTAAAAGATAGACCATCTTTTAGAACAGATAATCTCATGGCAAAAATCATTTCAGGAGACAAGGGTTATGGTTTCAAAAACCAAAAATAAAAATAAAAAGCTATCATCCCATTTATGAATGCCCAGCCTTTATGTTTTGTACTTTCTGTCCTATTTGACTCTTTTCATTCATAAAGGAGATGGCCCTGAGCGATTTCCTCATACTCCTTTCCCATGTGTCAGGACCATCTTTAGACTAATCTTAAATCAGCCTGTGCACAGAATCCTGTGTCCACACCTTCTTTAATGAGCAGTGGATATGGTGTGAGGCTTCCTGCAGGTACCTCTCTGCTTTGCTTCCTTAATGGAGATTCACACATCACAGCATCTGCTTCCTCACCTGTGATGGAGGATGACAGTGGCTACAGTAGATTACGTGAAGTGATTCATTAAAAAAAAAAAATGCTTAGTAAAAATGTGCTATGTGGTGCTTATATTTAATATTCTTTTTGTTTTTTCTTTTTCCTTGTTGAACTCAGGGTGCACTTGTTATCTCTGGCGTTTCACTCTCAGTTCCCTCTGATCAGCTTTATCTTGGACTCACTTCTGCCTTTTACAGCTCTGAACCGCCTTGGTAGTTCAGGCCCCTGGGAAGCCCAATTTTGGCATGGGATGCTTGCCTGTTATCCTAGCTGGTTTATGTTCTCCCTCCCATTCTTCATGAGGGAGGGGAGGGAGAATTAAGAACTATTTGGAGTTCAGCTACTTCATAAATCACATTGCATTTCAGCTTATTCAATATTTTTATGAGTAATTGTGGAGACGAAGAAAAGAAGGACATTTGCATTACCTAGGCTACTTAGGGATGACTGCGATGTTGGCAGTTAAACTGAATTCAGGGAGAGTCAACTCTGCTCCCATATGTCAGCCAGATCTGGACAAAAGACGTCTGTCATTCCCATCATTCCCATCCAGGCAAAAAAACATCAATATCAACAATACGTGCAAATTTAGAGTTATCTGAAGCCAAGGTATTCTGTCTTTTCAGGCAAGTTTGATAGAGCAGAGGGTATCTGCTATGCCAAACACGAGACACACAAACATTCTCCCCAAGTCCCATCTGCCACCTGCTGCAATCTGCCCCCAGTCTGAACTTTAGACCAGAGCTACGCAAAAGAGCTCCTGTACAAGCTCCTGTTATGTCTCCTGGCATCAGCCTTGCTACTCCAAACACTGAGCTCCAAGCCGCGGGCACAGTGTCCAGACACCTTTCCTGAGTTCTAACGGGTGAGGCTTATGGTTGGGAACAGCTGACTCTCTCAATTTCTGATTCATCCTTCCACTTAAACAGAGGAATGATCTTTGGAAAAATTGCCCATGCCTCAGTTTCTTCACCTGAAAAACAGAATTGTTAAGGTTGCTACGTTTTTGGAGTTGTTGTGCAAAGTAAATCAGGTTATTCATCTAAAATGCCTAGGACATAGTTCCTAGCACATAATTAATGCTTTGTAATCGGGAGCTGGGCTATTTCTTCTCACAATGAAGGGTTCTATGCAGTCCTACTTGATACAATTCAGAGTGGTGTTTTCTAGACAAAACAGATGGGAGAAGAGGGAGTCAATAAATGTTACTGGTGACTGCCACACTCTCAGTGATGGTTGCTTTCGCCAATTTACTACTCAGTCTTCAGTATCCAGGAAAGTATCTGAATTCCATCTGCACTAATATGAAAAGATTACTAAGAATATCAAAGTGAGACCTCTTGTAGAGGGAATATTTCCTCTTTTAGAGAATTACTATGAACTCAAGTTAAAAAAAAATGTAGCTGGAATTTTATTCATTTATTCATCAAACCTTACTATCTACTATAGTCAAGCACCCTGCTAGGTATACCCTGATATAGAAGACTAAGACAGGATCTGTCAAAGCCTTGTTGATATCTTATAACTATAAACAGACTGCTATGTTACAATATGATGAATGCTACAATGACTTTTGCATAAAAAACTTCAAAAGCATTGAAAAAGGAGGGACTTCCTTTTTTTTCCAGTGAAAGAAAGATATTGGGTTGGAGGAAAGAATATGTATATTCTAAGGAACATAAAATCAAATCATCTGGGCAGTCATCTACCTCTGGTAAAGACTGTCTTTGGACAGATGATGGCTAGAAGGAACACTAGTACACCTGAGACAGTCAAAACGTGCACAGTCAAAAAAAAATGTGTACAGTCACTTACAATGGTGGTTCCTGAATTTCTGTATAAAAGGGGTTTAACGTAGGACATCATGCTGGAGAAGTGGGCTGGGGGCCCGTTGTGAAGCTCTGTTCGCCTAGAGATCGCACATTTTATTTAGATTGTACGTTTATTGGCGTGATTTGTGGTGCTGCTGAAGGTGTCATGATTCCACTAGACTTTATGATACCTTTCCATACGTTCCCCCTCATTATGCAGATTGGGAGTTAGCAACTGAAAACTAGACATTCCAGCTTCAAGCGGCAAGTTAGATAAAATGCCGAGTGAACAGCTTCCAGCTGGCTGAATTTTGTTTCTCCGCAATTAATAATTATATTTTATATTGTTTTTTTAAAAAACTAATTATATTTCATATGCTTTTTCTTAAAGGCTACTAATTATGCTGGTTATTTGGGTAGAAAGAGTATTATAAAATCCTTTGTTAATAAATATAATTTCATGTATTATGTCCTTGCATCTTTCTAACATAATTGTGATACTGGTATTAGCACTTCCATTTTACAGGTGGAGAAAGTCAGGCTCTGACAGTTAATGTTTATATCTAGAGATATACAGCCAAGGAATTTGGAGCTAGGTTTCAGACCTAGGTTTTCTGAGTCTACATTTTTTTATCCTCTCCGTTAAAATAATTTAACTACATTTTATCGAGGAATAAAACTTCAAAATTCAAGAGCCGTTAGAGATTATGGAGTCTATCATAACTAATTTTACCTATGAAGAAACAGCGTATGTGACCAATGTCATAAGACAGCTTGGTATCAGTGTCAGAGGCAAAGTGAGAATGCCTGTCTTTCTCATTACATTGGGTCGCCCACCTCTCTCTGGCCATGAAGTTCAGAAACAATCAAGACAGGTTTCTTTTCCCATGTCTTTGATTCCTCTTGATTTCCTTTCTGAGTTAGTAACAGCTTAAGTAACAAGAAATTCTAGAGCCAGTTCAAGTCTGCTATTAATTATTTCTCTGAATTTATAAGACAATTGAGATTAGTGTGTATAGCTGGGAGATATGAAAGATATTTTCTATAGTCGTTTAAATCATAAACATGCTCATTTAATTATCTGCATTAAAAAGGGGGAATTTAGACTAGAAACTACAACTAGAAGCCTGTGGAGCCGGGAGAGCTTAGCCTATTTATTTAAGATATCAGTGCATATTTAGAGTTGCAAAACTGAGTTCTAAGGACGCCTAGTATCCTGCAGCTGGGAGGGGAAGGGCAAAAGGTGAATTGTATTTTTTAAGCCTGTCACTTTGAAAACTCCCTGCTTCAAAATGCATTTCCAGGATCGTCGACTTCACAGCAGCAGTGAAGCGGGAGAAGCAAAGGCATCTTTGGAAGGAACCAACATCTCAGTACTTAATCTCGCCCCAGGCTTGTGAGAACTTGCTTATCTGGCAGGTTTTTCCAAGCACGCTCTGCTCTGTGGACAATAGAGTTGGCAATCTGGAGACTGTCGCTTCATAATAGAGAGGCTTTGGGAGAGAAGCTTCTTTTTAAAGGGATCTAAATGGATAAGTATTAAATGACTTCCCTGCAAAAAAAAGTTCAAATAGTTATTGAATATATTGAGGTTCCATTCTGATCTCCTTCTTTGAACACTCCAACCCTTTTTCATTGGGTATTATGCTGCAATTTTATGGTAGGTTAAATCATGCCGCCACGTGTATTGAAGTTATTCTTAAAATGGTTATTATAACATTTCTCATATAGCCTTGAATAGTTTGTCAATGAATGACATCTCTATTTTCCTACCATTTTTGAAATAGCCTGTGGTACATAACCAAGAAAACCCCATATAGCTAACCTATATTCTGGTTACAGCTGTGTCACAAGCGAACTCTGTTGTTGTGATTTTAGTCAAAGCTCTTAACTTCAGAAATATATCGATAAAAGCCTATGTCAAGGCCAATGCTCTTTGCAAGGAATAGACACTTGTAAAGAAGTTTTGTTTTTTAGAAGACTTCTTTTGTGAGGATACAAGAAAAAAAAATCACAAAAAAATTGGGTTCTGTTGAGTTGCATGGAGACGGATTCACTTGAGATTTTAAAATGAGGATGTAAGGTAATTTATGAATAAAAATGCTTATTGCTATTAAGATATTGTACACCCAAGTATTATGAGTAGGAAAAAAAAAAGCTATCTTTTATCAAACACATCAAGAAATTTAAAGATACCTCAGTTGTAGAAAGATTGTAGAAAGATTGTTTTAAAACTTAATAAAATCACCAGAGACAAAGTCCCTTTTCTTGCTTCCACTCTTACCATCTTCAGGTGTAGGCTGCGGTCCTTCGGTTTGTCACTTCCTGGTTACAGGATGGCTGCTGTAGTTTTAGACGTGGTATCTTTACCTAACACCATCCAAGGCTAAGAAGAGCAGTGTTTCTCTTATATCTTCTTTAGACCAGAATAAAATCTTTGCAAGAAGCCTCCATATCTTCTCTTGAGATTTACTAGCCATTATCAGGCCACATACCCACTATCAACAAGGGAGGCTAAAATAGGGAGCATTTGGCAGCATCTGTCCATAGAGAGAGAAACTGCTCTGCCAGAGTGGGAACACAGAGGGGAGATGGGAACTTGAGAAATCAACTAGCAAAGTCTGGCATTGCTTTTCTCATTCTTAGAGGCCACCTCAATGCTTCTGTAGTTCTTTCTGTTTACATGAGCTTGTGATCAGCTATTGAACTTACTGTGCACATGGCTTTAAGCTGACAGTCTCCCCAGATTCTTCAGGAACAACCCATACTTATTTAATCACTATCCCTCAGTGATCCAATTTCAAATTTCTGAAGTTCTTGAGAGAAGGAACTTAATGACCCAACTCAGCTATTCAAGCTGCTTACGTCAAATTGGTTGAGGAGGGTCAGAGATTAGGGTCGCATGGTCCAGTTCAGAATCAGCAGAATTGTAGGTGTTGATGCTAGATTATGTTTACTGTTCTCTGAATATAGATGCTCAAGGCATACAGACTCACTTCCCCTTTTACATGTTGGTAATTTCACTGCATATCATTCTGGTTCTCAGCTATTTCATAATATTATTTATTAATATCTAAATAAGTCAGTCAAAACAAGCCCTTATGCTGCTTATCAAATAGTATTTTTGCTAGATGTAAGTATCCCCATAAACATCATTAAGTAATAAATATGTGTATATTTTGAAAAGTTAAAAACTACTGCAATTATGTTATTCTAACTGTGCAATTAGAATAACTAATTCAATCATCCTAAACATTTTCCAGACTAAAATACAGACTCAAACATATTTTCTTCACTGTATGGAATACTAACACAAAATATACAGGATCTGTTAATTGTTAATGAATCAGAATCAGTGTCTATTATATTTATTTGTACATCTCCCAGAATTCAATCTGGACTACATCAGTAACATAATAAAAAGAGACCACAATAACAGACTCATTATGTTGTATACTTGAAAGTTAGAGTTGTACTTCAAGATATTAGAGAAAAATAATCTGATACATCTGAAATGTGTAAATATTTTCCCTATTTGAAGAATTATCCTATGATTTATTGCTAAGTATAAATAGCTTCATTCAGTTATGATTATAATTATCTACACCTTACTCTGGAAGAAAGCATAAACCCTGTAAAAAGTCTCTAGAGAATGTAAAATAGCAAGAATGTCCAAGTAAAATTATGTGATCTATTAAAATCTGTTCTTAAATGAAACAAGCCAGAACTTCAAAATCTAGAACTATATTCTAGTCATCTTACAGCACCAGAATGTAGCAAAGTATAGTTGATGGATATTGTTGTGCTCAAGTGAAGACAGTCCACGATTTATACATTAAATTCACAACCTGCTATGTCTGGCAAGACCCAGTGCCAGGATATGTTTGGAGTTCGAAGGGTAAGACAATATTTCCGCTCTCAATGGTCTTGGAACCTGGGTGAAGGGATGCCTTATGGATGAATGAAAACATAACCACAATCAAGGCTGTTTATGAGAAGAAACAAATTTGTGGTGCCTAAAATAAACAGTAAAATTTCCAGGTAAATTATTTCCTGTTTTCTGAAGGATTTAGAGAGGTATAAGAATTTAGTTTGTCTCTTTTCTAGGCCAACAAGAGTTGTAGTAGGGCGTTCTAAAGGTAAAAGAATTGTGCAAAGTCATGTGAAAAAGAAAGAATACCGAAGTATTCTATCCTTTCATTTTTTTATCACCATTTAGGGATGTGATGACTTTAATAAACCTTGCAACCAGAGCAATGTGCATATTTGTATACATAAAACTTACATTGCTGTGGAGTCAAAAACAATTCTAAATTCTACTCAACACCTACATTAGGCTCATTACCCCCAGATAGCATAACTGGGTAAAATGGTGAATGGTATTTTGATTGGAACCATCAGTTTCAATACCTCCGAGCCTTTTCTTATATACCTTTAAAAGCACAAGAGCATAAACAAAATAGGATTATAGGATCTAACCTAACACAACTTCCCAAAAGCCGGATTTTTTAATTTTCTGATTTTTAAGAGAAATTTAAACAAATATTGTAATAAACACTACATATATATGTCTATTGCAACATAAAAACCATATTGTGAAATACTTACCATCTAAAAAAATCCTGTTCGTCTTATGACTTTACATGTTGTCTTTGTATTAATGAATATCACGACAATCCCACTCCCCTTTGCTGCCCATCCTATGGATCTTAAAACTTAAGCTGAGAGCTACTTGGTGAGAACTAGCTCAGATTACACTAAAGTTCTCCTCCTTAGTCTGACAGAAAGACTCTTCCATGATTTGACCCTTCTCTGCTAATATCTCTTGCTCACCCCTGCCCAACATTGAAATATCCACTCCAGCCCCTACCTGAAGAACTCTATCCACTCTCTCCTCCATGCCTTTGTTGTAAACAAAACTGCACCCACTGCTCAAATGTCCTCATTCCCTTCACTGCACCATCTCCTATTCATCCTTTCAGACACACCTCAGTGTCTCTTCTAGAAGACTTTCCTCTAGGTCTACCCCAGCCATTATATTTAGCCACTACACAGTAATCATCTCTTTATAAGTCTGTTTCTTCTGTTGACTCCACAATCCATCTGCATATCTCTCATGTATCCCAAAATAATGTTTGAAATGTAATGGATGCTCAGTAAATGTTGGTCAAAGGCAACTTAGTTGAGCATGGTAGATTATACCTGAAAATTTCCAAAGGCAATGTCGACACGAGAATAGTAATGTTTCGAAAAGCATACTCTGGAGTTAGGGGAAGGGATGCACGAGTGTGGGAGGAAGCTAGGCCAACCAGTTGGAAAGTTACTACATATGCTTAATGTTCAGGAATGGGTTCACACATGTCAGCACTAGGGTGGAAATAGTAGGAATGAAATGGAAGAAACAACTTTAAGAGTTCATTAGAGTTGATTAGTGAGAATGAAGCAAAAAGAGGGTCAAAGCTACCCCTGAAGTTTCCAAAGTGAGTGATAATTAGATTGGAGGGGTCCTTAGTTTTGTTCAAAAGATCTTTATTGGTCACTTTGGAGGAAGCAATAATGGACAAAAATCAGGCCAGAAAAAGAGGGCAAAGCTAAGCTCAGAGGTCAGTGGCAAAGAACTCAGGTGGCTCCAATACCAATGAGAAAAAATGAAGGCCACTTGCTAAAACCCAAAGCCTTCCTCTATCAGGGAGAGCCAGGTTGAAGATGAAACCTGTGACAGCAGGAGAGGAAGCAGGTATCCTGTTGGATCAAGTCCCATTAGGCACTGTAACACAACCATTAACGACCAGTGAAAGTGAGTCTAAGACTGCTTGGGGGTGGAACCACAGAGCTTTCTAGTCACACCCACCCTCACAAGGCACAGCTCAGCAAGAAGTATCATTTATAAGTACAAAGGTCCTAGTATCGCCACTTTTTAAATGCCATAACATCTGTAAATCTAAGTATTAGTTTCTCTTTGTTTCAATGCCAAAATTTTTAAAGACCAACTTTGTTGTGTACTCATTAATATTACCTGTGTTCTGTTTCCATGCCATGATTCCAGGCCATTCCAGTTAGTAAGACACTCACCCAACGAGCCTCACCATTTGCCCTGAACCAGCGCAACCCAGAAAATAATTTCTTTTATGGCTACTAACTTTCTTAACTGTAAACTAAATTGACTGAGACAAAAAACCAAGCGTCTCTCATGGGCTCACCTGAATGGCAGCTCTTGCCTATTATGCAATAGGATGTCAGCCTCTGCTAACAATCTCCTGTGGGCCCCTCTCTTGCCTGCTTCTTTATCATGTCTTCTTCCCTCCTGGACTTATTAACAACACTCTTAGCTGGGGGTTTTTCTTCAGCAAGTCTATGCCAGAGCTAGCCTAGACCTGAGGCTGAACGGTCCCTAAAATCATGGAGTGGCAGAAAGATAAACATAAGTGCTCCTTTGAGAGACTTATATGTGTTTGTTTGTTCATTCATCATTAACTCTTCATTAAATCAAATCATGTTTGAGACGTGAAGGATAGTGGAGAATAAGAGATGCATGTCAAGAGGACAGGAATAAATGCAACGACGTGATACTGGAAGTATGATCTCTGACAGACAACCTGAATCAATATCACCTGGAATGCTTTTTAAAAATTTAGATTCCTGGACTTAACCCACGATCTACTCATTCAGAATCACTGGGGTGAAAACCGAGAAATCTTCGTTCACAGCCAGATTTTCTCACTGCACATTAAAATGTGCAAACCACAGCATTAGAGAAATGAGTGCTTATTTTGAGTATTCCTTTGCAAGGCTCTACTGTGATTAAAGAACAAATCTGAAAATATAAGCTGAGCTCACTAATAATATAGTATGTAATGTTAAATCTTAATTATATATAATATATACTGGGGGTCCCCAACCTCCAGGCCACAGATCAGTACTTGTCTGTGGCCTGTTAGGAACTGGGCCACACAGCAGGAGGTGAGTGGGTGGGCAAGTGAGAGCCAAGCTTCATCTGTATTTGCAGCTGCTCCCCAGCACTAGCATCAACGCCTCAGCTCCACCTCAGATCATTAGGCATTGGATTCTCATAGGAGCACCAGTCCCTAATGCCAAAAAGGTTGAGGACCACTCACATATTCCATATACATATCTGAGAAGAATCAAGATCATGTGTCTTCATAGAAATATAAGGCAGGAATGGACCTTCTTATTTTATATACAAGGTGAGGTGATTTGTTTAATGTCATAGAACTCTGACTTTTCATAATTTGTTTCCAAACAAAAATGAAATCATGCCTGGGAAATTATTTTATCATCTTATCTAGAGGAAAAACTACCAAATACAAGGGAGTGCATTTAATCATCGATACATCCTTTGCTTTTGGGCACTAATTTTATTTTTTAACAAGTCTCCCATAAATAAGATAAGTACCCATATTAAAATATTTTGAAATCTTTGCCTAAGACTTTCAAAGGTATAAGTTTCATTTGGAAAAGCTTGGAAAACAATGGCATTGTCCTCTTTTTTTAAGTCATTGCACAAGTGAATATCATTCTAGTGTTACTGATTGAGGTGAACTCAGCTTAAACTTGATAATTTATTAAAAACATAACAAACACAACACTGAATGAGCATTATTCTAGTTCCTGGGGATGTGATGGTGATTGACTCATGGTCCCTGGCTTCTGGAAGGAGACAGATGAACAGGTAAGTAAAATACAATTGGTAAATAATATGATGAGAGGATACCGTGGGAACACATACCTAGATAGAGTTAGCCACAGAAGCCTTCTTGGAGAATGCGATGGCTCAGCTGAGTTTTAAATAACAAGTAGATATTAACCAGGAGAGTTGGATGTGTGTGTGGGTTTTGGAGGAGGCTGGGGTACGTGTGTGTGTTTGATGTGGTCTGCAGAGGAAGGGGTCAATGTCGGTAAGAAGTGGAATATTTCCACTATATTTCATCTCCGTTCTCTCTCTAATGCAGCTCACCTGCTTCTATGGCACACCCTGATCCAACTTGTGATTTTGGCACCAAAACAAGAATAACCACAAAACATGTGGTTACCCGGCCCCCAAATACCCTCGTTTCAAAATCTGCCCCATTGGTGAGGTCTTCTGTCCTCAATTCTATGTAAGGCTCTAAACCTAGGCTAGACTCCCAGCACCTGTGTTGCCTCTTGGGCAGTTGATTGCTGCATTATTAGGTCTTCTCTGGCTTCTTGTCTACTTCTGTTTTCTGTTTTAGTCCTGCCTCTAGTCATGCCTAGCTTCGACCTTCTGAATTCTGCTTCATCTTGGTTGTTTATGTTCCCAACTCCTATTCTGTTGTGGGATATGAAGTGGCATCATTCAGATTCTGGTTCTTTTTGAGTTAGCAATGAAAGTAAAAAGATAATATTTTCCCCCTCGGGCATGTTGTTGGATGAGTTCACTCATATTTGTTCCACTTCGAGCCAGTCCGTACCAGGTTTCATCTGATTACTTCATGCTGCAAGTGAGCCAAATACATAATTGAGTAGGTGTAACCACCAAGTTGCTAAGACTCCAGGGACTGTCAAGTTTTTGTTTGGGGAAATGAGAGAAACACACTATTGAAATATAATGCACAGGATTAACAACACATACAATGGTCCTACAAATCTCCTTTTTCTTCTTCGAAACAAAACCAAACACATCGAAATGGCTGCTTCAGCTTCTTGAATGAGTTTGGATATCAAGAAAGAAAAACGATCAAGATATCTTCATTTCTAACTGAAATTGTCAAACCATTAAACCATTAAAATGTTCCTCCTTTGCTTAACTCAACCACTCAACTGCTGCCCAAAGTAACAATCGCACTGTGCCAAAGTGAATATTTGTCATTTTAGAAGTCAAGGACCCACCCTCCCCTCTTCTTCTGGTAAGTTCATCTTCCCCACTCTTACGCTCTGAGTCTAGGGCTTGGATGGACTGACCCAATTCTCGTTTTTAGTGACTGAATCATGGGTGAATATATGACCAAATTTAGGCTAACAAGAGCCTGATCTAGAACTTTTATTTTAATTTTTAAGAAAGAACTATGTTGTTACGAACTTGGAATTGGGATTCAGTATGCTGCTGGGAACCATTCTACTTGAGAACAAATGGAGCCAACAAAGAAAGAAACAAAGAGAGCCAAGAGACAGAGAGTCCCAATGATGTCTTTGAGCTTGTGGGTCTGGCCTTGCTTTGAAGTCAAAGCTACCTTAGATTCCTCAGGCATGTGAAACATTGACTTTGTTTGATGTTTCTTTCTTTTTTTTTTTTTTTTGAGCAAGTTTTATTTAGATCTTTAAAAAAAAAAGAGAGATTAAAAGAGTCTTACTTAACATACTTGAGAAACTTACTCAATTCTGTCTTTACCACAGTAGGATCTCTTACCATAGTCTTATTAATTTCCACTCCTGTTTTACTACTGTGATGTATTTGAATGCTCTGTTAGAGCATCTTATATAATTCGTTTTATAGGCTAGCTACATTTTTACAACCCTGCTCCAGTAACATCTGACAACTTTGTGGAGAAGGACTATGCACATTCATCCACCCTAAGCACAGTAACTAACACACATAGCTTGAATAAAATAGACATTCTCTAAGGGTTTCTTCAACTACAATAAATTAATTTATTGGGTCTCAACACTCAAGATTGAGTTTCAGTATCTGACTTGATGAGAATCACTGCTGCCTAACTCTGTCATTTATTGTTAATTTTATTTCCAGAAGGTCAGGGCTGGGATTTGAGGCTTTTTCTCTAAACTTCTATGATGGAGATAAATTTGTAAAAGGGAAGTGGGGAACTACATTGTCATTTTGAGCAACACTAAAACCAAGTCATTGGAATTAAAAACTACGAGGAGTCATGATCGATTTTCAAGAACAGGAAAATAAAAGCAGAACTCAATTTCTGTTAACGTTAAGGGACTCAGAAGCTCACTCAGACTGATAACAAATAATATAGATCTCACTTATGGGGAACTTTCTTTATGCAGTCATTTATACGTATTATTTACAATCCCCACAGTGACACAGCAAGATAGGTATTATTAGTCCCATTTTGTATGCATCATTTAATGTTTGCTGTATAACAAACCACCCTCAAAATCAATGGCTTAAAACAACAAGCATCTCATGTCTCAGAATTTTGTGAGTCTAAAACGTAGCTCTTCTGGTATGAGTTCATTTAACTATTTGTTAATTGACCTCTACGATTAATTGATCTCTATAGTCAACTGATAACTGGCACTAGATGGTGATCAATGGCTTCACTCACATGTCTAATCCTTTTCAGGCTTTGGGTCAGGGCCCCTCAGCTCTCCAACATGTGACTGCTCTGTCTCTGCTTGTGTTAAAATTTCCAGTCTCCTATTGGCTAAAGCAAGTTACATTGCCCAGAGATACAGAAATAGAGTTATGTCATGATAGGAAGAACGGCAAAGTTGCATTTCAAAGGGATGTGAGGAATTACTGTGCTTATTTTTGAAGAGTCTAGAAGATCTACCACAGCGGTGGGAATTGGGGTGGGGATAGCGACTCATTTAAAGGTATAGAGCTGAAACCCAAGCAAAAGAGTTTGACTTAAAAACATAGTACTCTATATGCATTAGACTGATACTCAAGATAGAACAGTTAAGGCGAGTTATAATTCATCCCTCAGAGAAGATCCTCACATGTTTGCTCTTCCTAGTGGGGCTCCTTCCTCTGCACCTGTGTTTATGCCTTCCCCGATCGAATGAGAAGTTCTGCATCTAGACCACTTAGTTTACACAGTCTGATTAATACCTCATCTGTGGTATTGTTCAGTAGAAAGAGTTCCATATAAGAAAGACTCAAACTCAAATACCTGAGGAGCCATAAAGGTAACATAAAGGTACGAGCCTGACTGTATATAAGGCAATAGAAGAATGTAGAGTCTGCAGCAAAATGAAGCAGAGCCCCATCCAAAAGTATTCAAATTAAGAAAAAATATAACACTGGGCTGCCAAAAAAAAAAAAAAAGTCTGTCTCAGGGCCAGAAATAGCCAAGAACTATCTGTTAGTGACTTCTGCCAAATAAATACCTATCCATCTTTAGCTGGGATTAGCAATATTACAAAAGGAACAATTACCCCAGAGTCCTGTCCTTCTATAACTGAGATGAGAATGTGTTAGAATCTCTCCACCTTTTTAAACGGAACCCCAGTGGTTTTTGGTGTATCTGCCTCTTCCCAGGGTCCTGGTGTTTGGTGCATCCTGCACAAGGACTGTCTGTCCAGGGCCCTGACAGGTGCTCAGGTTGCATAAGACATCATTCTCAGCCATGGAAATAAGGGGCTGGGCATCTTGAACCTTGCCAGGTGGGAGAAATGCCCACAGCCAAAAGAACTAGAGGTTTGGTTTGTCAGCAGTCAAAGGGCAATGGAAAGCTGTGTATCTTTTCTTTAAAACTGTGAGACAACCAAGCATTTAATACCACCATTCCAACTTCAAACCAATCAAACATTGGCAGTTTGGGATTGTTTTATTTTGGGGCTTTAGCTTATCTCCATGGGATAAAAGCCTTTCCAAACTCACTTTAACTAAAAATGTCATCACTCCCAGCTGCTCACTGGTTAGCAGAAACTGTGGTAACAGAAGGCCCCTTTTGATAGCCCTCTTCCATAATATCATCCAAATTTGCATGGCAAAGATGTGGGAGCTATTTATATGTTGATTATTACAGTGTTGCAGTTTATATTTTTTCCCAGCACAGTTGAAAATTATATTTAGAAAAGCTGACATCATCTTTAACTATATATTATAGCTCTCGTTTGGTGGAGATGAGCTGTTGAAATACATGCCACCTACTCAACTTCTCAGAAAAATGGCATAGACGTTTCACACATGGTTCTATATAAATGCGCACACATAGAACTGCACTGGAACCTATAGGATTTAGAGGGAGTTCTGTGGGCTCTCAATTTTTGCTTTCTCAGTTTGTTCTTTATTTAAAAAGAAAGACTGGCAATGCAATTTAATTGTTAGAACACAAGTTTCGTAGCCAGAAAGTTCTGAATTCTGAATTCTAGCTCTGCAACACAGTAGTAGCTGTGTGATCTTGGAAAAGCCGTTTATCCACTGTAAACATCAGTATTTTTCAACTACAAAATGTGACTATCACTGCTCACCTGAAAAAATATTAGAAATAAATTATGCAGTACCCATAATAGTTAATGAAAAAATGATTATCATTATTATGCATGTTCCAGGTAATAGAATGTGTACTTTATATAGGCTGTGATGTTTAATTTTATTATCAATTTTGTGGGCCACAGGGTACCCAGATACTTAGTCAAGCATTACTCTGGATGTTTCTTTGAGGTTGTTTTTTGATAAAGTTAACATTTAAATCAATAGAGTAAAGCAGATTGCCCTCCCCAATGTGAGTGGGCCTCATCTAATCAGTTGAAGGCCTGCATAAAACAAAAAGGCTGAGTAACAAAGAATTTTTCCTGCCTGACTGCCTTTGAACTGAGCCATCAGGACTTTTTCCTACTTTTGGACTCAAACTGAAACATCAGCTCTTTCTGTGTCTAAGCCTGCCGACCTTTGGGCAGAAATTACACCATAGGCCCCCCTGGTTCTCAGGCCTTCAGACCCTATCTGGAAATAAACCATCAGCTCTCTTGGGCCTCCAGTTTTCTGACTCACCTTGCAGAACTTGGGACTTCTCAGCCTCCACAATCATGTGACCCAATTCCTCATAATAAATCTGTTTCTATATCTACATATCCTATTGGTTTTATTTCTGTGGAGCACTCTAATATATAGATTATTTAATTTCATGTTGAATTATGAAGAATAGCTTGTTGAGGTAGTAGATATTGGTCTATTTTACTTCCCCCAGTCAATAAATGAAAACCATAAGGCCTCAAGAAGCAAATTAACATGTTTTAAGGTCATGGAGGTATTACATGGCGGAAGCAAGATTCAAAATCTGAAAATCTAGTGCTATATTTCACCCTCGTAACTACTATCCTATGTTGTCTCCGGGTCACATGTTAGATAAAAGTTGCTGCTGTTCCAGCCCTGAGAAGTTTTCGGAAACCTGATGCTCATCTCACAGTGAAAGAGAACCAAGGATACTGTAAGATACCAGCATTCCTCAGGGAGACGTGTGAGCAGCTTTGCCCTCCATTGTGGTAGGGTGCAGAGGATGCCATGAAGCCTGTAGCCATAATTCTATGGTTGGAGCTCGGTAATGCTTTGGTTTCTTTGGCCTATCAACTGCCACCCATCATCTAAGTTGAATCTGGAATTTCACTGCTGATACCAATTAGATTTGTGTTTGTAATTCTCTGGCACATTTGAGTGACCATGGCCCTAGAGGAATATCCATGACTGGAATGGCATGTGAAATGTTTTGATACTATAAGAAAGCAAATTTAGAGCAGTATTTTGCTTATTAGCTTTCAAGTGTCAGAGTCCAAAATTTTACGAACGGAGCCTCATGTCTTAGAGTGATTAAAAATTCACATTAATATAATAGGCCAACTTTCACACATCAGATGAGAAGAGTCAGATATTCGAGATAAAGGTGACTTTTTGAAGGATTATGTGACCACCATGTTTAATAACTTGAGTCCTCTAAATGACACTTAGGTATTGCATTTTGCCAAATTTAACTATTATGAAAAATTCTTCGAAAATCACTTCCCCATGAATGGAAATAAAAATATAGCTGCAAGCACTAAGAGTGGTGAGATGACATTTTTTTTTATAAGCTTGTTGGCAAAAATTCAACTTTCATAAGCACATATGCCTGTGTCGAGCTTTTAAGGAGTCAGTTTTATGTTTCGCACCATTCTTTCTTCTTGCCTATTAAGCAAGTCCCAGTTTGAGCCAAGATCAGTTTTTATATGAAGCTCAAAGGTAAGTCATTTTATATAATATTTGCATAGGCATAATTGTTTTCGCACACTCTATCCCTACTACTCCCCCAGAACTCTACAGCTGTAAAACTAATAGGTTTGAAACCTCAGTCTCAACATGTCACACCCTTTTCAAGAAAAAGGTTCTATTTCGTTAAATCAAAATGCTTTGTGCTGCTGTTCACAGCCCTAATAACCTGACCCCACTTCCCTTGACAGTTATCGTGAAAATAATATTTTTTACGAGGAGTTTTTTTTTCTTTTTGTCTTTCTTTTTGACTTCCCTAAAACAATACCTCAATAAACAATTCTGTCTTGCCCTCTCCTAGCTCAGAAACAACTGAGAATTAAAATACAGCAGCTACAAAAATTCTGATCAAAGTATCAACTTCGCTCGAAAAAAAAAAAGGGAGATATGGAAAAAAACATGGCTTATTACTGTTGTCATATATTCAAATTTTCTCTCTCCCTCACTCTAACTTAACACCCACAATTGTAGACATGTACTTGCAGGGGCAGACCCAGCCCTGGTTAGCTCACCACACCAAGGACAGACAGACAAATAAAATTTGCCCTTTTGTTAGAAAACTGACCCAAAAGAGTGAGAAATGAACTAAGTCAGGCTTACCTGCTTTCTTCTCTCACACTCATCAATGTAAAAAGTCTACATACAGTACATGTGGGTGAAAGAAAATGTGTGTGTTTCTCATTCTATCTCTTCATTAGTTTTCTATTGCTGCATATCAAATGACCACGAACTTAGAGGTTTAGAAGAACAGCTATTTATTAACTCAAAATTCTGCATATCAGTCCTACTCAGGGTCATCAGGCAGAAATTAAAGTGTCGGGTAGACTGAATTCTTACCTGGAAGTTCTGAGGACAAATCCACATGTAAACTCATTCTTGTTGAAATAATTTAGTTCCTTGTGGTTGTAAGACTGAGGTCCCTATTTTCTTGATTGCTGTCCTTTCCTAGAAGTCACCCTCATTCCTTGTCACACATGCCCTCCATTTTCAAGTCAGCTTCAGTCCATTAGCTGTCTTGTTCTTTGAATCACTGATTCTCTGTCTCTGACCTCTAGATCTAGATTTTAAGTAAGCTTTCTATTTAAGAATAATTTTAGGTTTATAGAATTATTGTGAAAATAATATGGAGAGTTCTCATTTACCACACACTAAGATTCCTGATTATTAACATCTTTTATTCGTGTGTCACAATTAATAAACTAAGGTGATGTATTGTTATTAACTAAACTCTATATTTAATCAGATTTCCTGTTTTTCCGTAATGTCCCTTTTCTGTTTTAGAATCCCATTCAGTGTGCCACATTGCATTTAATCTTCCAAGTTTCCTCTTGGCTATACGGTTTCTCAGATTTTGACATTTATGATGACCTTGACAGTTTTGAAGATTACTAGTCAGGTATTCTGTATAATGTCCCTCAGTTAGGATTTGGCTGATGTTTTTCTCATTAGACTGGGGCAACGTGTTTATATGCAGAGGATTACAGAGGTGAAGTGCCTTTCTCACTACATTTTATCAAAGGCACACACTGTCAATATGATTTATCACGATTGATATTAACTTCAGTCACCTGGCTTGAAGTAGTTATTATCAGTAAAGTTACCAGCCTCCACCCCCATACTGTACTCTTTGAAAGCAAGTCACAATGTGCAGTGTACACTGAAAGATAGGAGAGTTAGAGTCCCGATGGAAGTTATTTGGAAATTTTATGCACAGGATATATTTGTCTCTTCTTCCCCATTTACCTATTTATTCAGTCATTTATTGATATCAGTAAAAATTCATAGATATTCATTTAACACTTGGGGTTATGATCCAATATTTATTTATTTAGTGAGTTAGTTAGTTATTCAAATTGTTCCTGCGTTAGCCATTAAAGCTCCTCGGGCTGCCTCCTGCATCCATCTGACATCCATCCAGAATATCTTTTCCTTATAGTCAATTCTGCCAAATGACAACTGAATCACAAGAGTGAGTTCCATCGCAAATCTAGTCTCAAAGACTGTACAGAGTATGTACAACCAAGGGGCAGATAATCGTGGGGGCTCCCTTACAATTTGGCCTACCACAATCTCCTACCTGAAAAGCATAAACTTTCTAAATTCCTATAAAATATGATAAATGGGAAATAAGTCTCCTCCACGCCAATGTTATGCACACATGTTGAGGAGAAAAGACGGTTTCCTTGTGATTCTGTACATGCGTCCTAACCGAATTGACTTGTCTGGCCTTTTCCCCTCCCTTTCACTCATACCCCACATTTAGTCTATCAGTAATATGTATTGGGTCTGTATTCAAACACATCTTCACCTCTCCCCACTGTACCCTTGGTCTAAGTTACCACCTTCTTTACCTCCTTATTGTCCTCCCTAGAATATTTGTAAGAACCAGGAGGATTAAATCAACAAAGTAAATCAGATCACAACTCTCCTCTGCTCAAGAACCTCCAACAGTTTCTAAAGCTATTAGAATAAAACTCCCAAATTTTTACCATAGCCTGTAAAGCTTCAAATCAGTGCTTTGAATATATCTGTGGAGAAAGACCAGTCCTCCCTGCCAACTCTTTGCAGATTGATATCAGTACATATCCCCTGCAACATGAGACTGACCAGATAAATTCGACAACACCTGTGCTCGACCATATTCCGCTCAATGAGATGAGTCCACCAGTCACTGCTCAAATGTTGTGTAATGTCGAGCTGTTGTAAACATCTGCTAATGCTTGACTTCAATTTTATAGAAGACTGGTACTTCAGAGATATGAGTGGGCAGGGGACCATACTTTGATCATCACTGCTCTCATAATCCGATCTCTAGCCATCTCCTTCCCTCCCACTCTCCCCGTTGCCACCTTCCCACCAGCAAATCTTTCATTGCTGCTCCCTCCCTAACACGCTGTATTGGTTTTTCTACTGCTGAGTAAGAAACTACCATTATTTTAGCAGCTTAAAAGAACGCAAATCTATTATCTCACAGTTTCCATGAGTCAGGATCCCAGGCAAGGCTTATCTAGGTCCTTTGCTTAGGGCTTCCTGAGGCTGTAATCAGGTTCTCATGTGAACTTTGGGAACTTCTTCCAAATTTATGTAGTTATTGGCAAAATTCAGCTTTATGAGAGTGCAGGACTGAACCCTGCTGCTCTTTAAGATATCCCACAGTTATTTGCTACAATGGAGTCTTATGTAACACCGTGTAAACAAAGGAGTTATATCTTGTCATGTAACTCTGTCATAAAATGTACCTTAATCAAGAAGGTGACATCTTGAAGGTGCAGCAAGTCACAGGTCCCATATATACTCTCCAGGAGGGATCACACAAAGTCATGGACACCAGGAAGCGGGAAGTCACGGGGGTCGCTTTAGGGTCTTTCTGATGCACTCTGAGCTCGCCTCAGTGTGTTTGTATTTGCTTTTCTCCTCCCGAAAGACTCCTTCCTCATTGCAATCCAGTCTCAGCTCAGATGTCACATTCTCAAAAGAGTCCTTCCTGAACCCTGTTTCCTAAAACAGCCTAAATCTGCATCACAGTTATTCTCAGTCCCTTACTCTATTTTTCCTTAGCTTATGGGTAATTCTCTGACATTAAATGATAATTTGTTCAAAATCTGTCTTCCCATTAGAACATGAGCTGTTTTTTAAGGTCTAAAAAATGAACCTATTATGTAGTACATGCTCAAATTTATCTGATGAATAAGTCAGTAAAATCTTTTAGTTTGCAGCAATGGTCACCAAAGCCTTTCCAATTTGATCTACACATTTTACACTGGATTATAAATAATGAAAGTTGCTATTAATGTTTAATCGTTTCTCCGTTGCAAGGTTACAGACAGAAATAGCATAATGGAGTAGATATAGCAAAGACTTTGGAACAGTACAGACTGAAATCAAATTCAGACTGTTACTCTCTACCTTTGTGATCTAAGAGGTTAATTTCTCTGAATTTCAATTATAAGACCAAAAGAAACTGCGTGGCTCTCATCAAGTAGATTTGGGTTAGCTCACAGACCCGCTACTGACCAGAGGGGGTTTTAGACTAGTTTCTCAGGCTCCCGGAGGATCTTTTTTGGAGATAATACCAAATTCTCCCACATAGGGTGACTGCAAGGTTAAACGAGCTAATGCAGGAGAAGCGCCTAGCTTGGTGACGGGCACATTATTTGCACTCAGTACAAGTTAACCATAATTAATATCAATGGTTTTATATATGTTAACGTAATATAAATTATTATATTATCAATATCAATTCTTTGATACACAGTATGTTAAAAATATTTACTTTTTAAATATATTTTGTTTGGATTTAGCCTAGAGCTAGACATAACAATCACAATAGCGATAACTAGCTTTTGTGGGCAAATTTTATTACAGTTACTAAACAGCTCTTCATAACAGGTGATCAAGAATTAGGTGTTGACATTCTGCATGTAGCAAACCATGCTGGGTTCCGATGAAAAAATACATAAATTGCTATCTATGAGTTTTAATCTATAGGGAGTTGCTATGCAACAGACATGAAGTTTTAGTTATGCAGGATGAAAAAGTTCTAGAGATCTGCTGTGCATCACGCTTGCCGTTAACAATGCTGTACCGAACACATGAGACGTAAGAGGGTAGCTCTCATACTATCTGTTCTTTTCCCACAATTAAAAAATGCGTGTCAGTAACATGTGCTCATAGCATCTCACAAATGATGCATTTCTATGTAAGGATGGGTTAAACAACAAATTAAAACAGGCTTTCTTTATTAAGCTATATGAATTACTCATAATGTTATGACAAAAAAAAAATATTTTCCCTTTCCTTAACATCTAATAATAGAGAATCTATGAAGTTCATTACAATCTAAAATGGAAATTAATTAAAAATTTAATATTCTGACAGAAAAGGAATGCAAACTCTCTAAATTTACCTTGTTGCAGTTTTGGATTTAGAAATATATACATGTTTTATCTATTGCAAAACAAAATTAAATGGGAATGTACAACAAAGCAACTTCTAAATTTGAAAATAGAACTCTAATATAAAAATAGTGACTTAACCACCCAGAAGAAAAAATTATTTAAAGTGATTTTAAATAACAATAATTTAACTATTTATCCATAGTGAAATATAATCTAATAGAACTGTCAAGTAATCCTAAAAAGCATTCAATAGCCTACTATTTCTGCTAATATTGCTACTATTATATTGAGATCATACGTGTATGTATGTATGTATATACATTTACTACAAAGTCAAGTAAAAATTATGTTAATAGGGTGAATAGTCACTGTACAAAAAAAAGAAAAACAAATATAGAATCAAATACTATAAATAAAACTATGTCATGTTAAACCTAAATTTGAAAATATTAATGTAGACACATTTTTATTTTTTATTATTTTTTTAAATACATATATCCTAGCTCTCCCTATTAAAAAAAATCTAGCCACCATATGACAACCCAATAGCAATAAGAACACCTAGCACCAAGATTGTGTTCTCTGTATAACATACTACACTGAAAAGAGCAAGCAATCCTTGTAGAATGATTGATTTCAAGTCTCAAGCAGGAAATATCCAAGACGAGTCTAAGACTTCCTGTATAAAATGCAAGGAAGCTCTTACAAACTAGCAGGTCATTTCCAAAGGACCCAGGAGCAAGCAGGAGTGTCTCTTATTGGCCATAAGTGAGAAATTTAAGCATATAGTAGCAATAATAGTAATAGTAGCAATAAGAATAGTGGTAGCAATAATAACAGTAGTAGCAATAAGAATGTTCATAAAACTAATAAGTACAACTAATTGAAAGACATTGAATATATTGAAACCCACGGTGTTACTCAGAAAATAGGAAGGAAAGAAGGAAGGAAGGAAGGAAGGAAGGAAGGAAGGACGGAAGGACGGAAGGACGGAAGGAAGGAAGAAAAATAAAACCCTTTCCCCTCTGGGGCATGGACCTTCCAGTAGGGTTTTCTGTTCTTAAGGACTAGCTATCTGACCAGAGAATCCAGATGCTATCCCAGGTCAGAGTCAAGTCCAGGCTCGTCATGCTCCTTACATGCTCGTTTTCCTGCCTTTTTCTATGGGCCCAGAAACCATACCATGGCCATTCTCCAGCTCTTGCTTCATCCTGATTTCAAGTCTTCACTATTCTGAGTTGTCATAAGAGCATCGCATCACTCAATACTGGAGTCCTGAGTTCTGGTCCTTGTAAATATGCAAATGCTCAATCATAGATTGTGGTAATCAAAAAAGGATTGACATTGTGATCATCAAGAAAAATTTACTGAAGACCTAGAAAGGGAGAACAATTTGTATTTATAAAAGGGTCAGGTTTTGTTGCTTTAGGAGAATGAAGAATGAAAACATAACGCAATGACCTCTGTGACTCCAATATATCTCAGAGATAATTAAGAGGTTTACACTAATTATTAATTATAAGAATTATGTTAATAACTAATATTAACTAAGTTCAGTTTATTCTAGGAACTAGGATGAAGCCCTTACATTTATTATGTCATTTACTTCCTACAATAAGGTGGTCAGTATTAATGGTCATATTTTATAATTCCTAATTACAAAGTGGACAAGTCAAGATTTGACCCCGGATCTCACCCGAGAGCCCACATTCTACTAAATAAATAAAGAGAATAAAAATGTCTCCCAAATATGGGTCTTCTGGTGAGCACAGAAACATTTTTTTAAAGAATAATCTATTTTTCATTTATTTAACCACGATTTGTTCATTATGTGCTATATGTTAGATCTTGTGCCAGCATTAGGACAGTAATAAATATGACCAGGCACCAACTTTTGGAGAGCTCAAAATCTAGTCGATGAGATGGACACACAAAGAGATAATTAAAATGCAATATTACAGGTGTACAAAGTGGTTGTTTTCCTGTCTTTCAAAGTTTGCCTGCAGGTCAGACTTTAGAATAGAGCTAAAACTAAACTGCTTATGAAACATGTACGGACAAAAAAAATAAACGTCAGCCTAAATTAAAGCTGGAGAAGACAGAGTAGAGGAGAGGATACAGTGTAAGAAAAAGAACAGGACTTCAGTAGTGACCAGAATAAGCAAGAGGGTGAAGGATCTGCAGAGATCAGGGCTCATAGCACTGGGGTGAGAAAGGGTGCCGTGTCTCTGAAGATGGCTGGAGAACTAATGGTCATGGTTTCCCCAGGCCATCTCATCCCCCTCACTTTTTTTTTAAGGCAGAAGAAATATTCAGTCAGATGTATTAGAAGCAGGTCGTCAGTTTACACAAAATTTCGTTAGAATCCTTTTGACCAATGTCTGAGCTAAAGTATAAACATTGCAATAAACTATTAAAAGACAACATTGCCTTGAAATGATTAACTTTTTTCCCAGTTGGGGATTAAATATCCCTGTACTTGGTCTCCATATTTGTCTTGGAATTTTAAGGGAATACAAACACTGCATGGATTTGTAAGTAGGTAGCCCTTCAGAATGCCACCTGAGCCCCTCGGCACGCACGGTGGTGGCTCGTGTTGCCAGCCCTGGATGCAGCAGGTAGAGGAACTAACAGTAATTGCTGTTTCCAGCCCTTTGGAAGTTTCCGAGCTGTCTTTGGCACCTGCTCCATGCATGTTCCACTGGCAGCTAGGGAGTGAGGGATTTTGAAGATACTATTAACATTTTTTGTCAGTTAGGAGATGTGCGATCAAATAACTGTCCTAAACAATTCAAGATGGCTCACCTCAGAGAGTAGGAACAAAGCAGTTAAAGAGTACAATGTATGGTGCTAAGCGAAAAATCTAAATTATGAAAGATTCTTAGGGCTTTGTTTGTCCATACGGCTTGAAAAAATCCGCTAACTTGAACACCCTTTATTCAATGCAGGCTCCTGACAAAATAAACCAGTCTATTTTCTCCATATATACGCTGAGATACCCTACTTCAGAGTCCACGATGATGCTCTTTTCCCCAGGAGAATCCTGTTCCTCTCTTCTCAACCTTCCTAAGTGTTCTTTGTTTCATCCTCACCTAGATTAATTCCTGATTTTGCCATTTAACAGTTGAGTGACCTTGGGCAGTTCCCGCTTCCGCATCTGTAAAATGAAGATGACGACTGTACCTAACACTTAGGATCCTTGTAACACTTAACAGAAATAACGTCCATGAAACGCTTAGCACATAATAAATGCTTAATAATTGACACCTATTAATTTACTCTAAATGTAATGATATTAATAGCCTGCCCCACTGCCATCAATGTTAGAGAATCCTTTCTGATTCTCTCTGCAGAAATTATCCTCTGCCTGCTCTGAATGCCCATTGCAATGTAGCTGCACCCTTTTCATGGAGTGTATTATTTCTCACCTTATGTGTCAGTTAATATACACATGTTCTGTCTCCCCTGTAACTCTGGAGGTCAGTGTATGTATTCGATTCATCCGCATGGCCACATTTTCCGGAATGGTAATATACTTAGGGGAACTATTTTAAAAATATATATTGTATAGATATTTTGTCTCCTTCACATTTTGAAAGTGATAGGCAAATAACACATCCAGGTAAGTTAGAAGGTCTCAGTGGGGCCACCAGCTATTCTTGCTTAGATGGCCCTCAAGGTCTCCTGACTGGCCTCCTTGACTCCAGCCACAGTTTCTAGACAGGGTGATTTTCCTAAGGCACAAATCTGAGGGGGTTGCCCTCTCGCTTTATTTCCTTCAATGGCATTCTATGGTCTGTTCAACCTTCAGCATTGCCATAAAGGAAACCTCATAATCTTGCCCTTACTCCCTCTTTTCCAGCCTCATCTCTCACCACTCTTTTCACTTCTTATAGTATGTGGTACCCACCCCGGACGACTTGAAATATGACATTTTCTGTACTCTCTTTCTCCCTGTTCTGTGCACTTTTCTGGAATAAGCACCTTACCACTTTCCATGGTCATCTGGCTTATGTGACTCATCCTTGAGGATTCAGTTTAAATGTCCCCACGTTACTTTGCCGAGAAAGCCTCCACAATCCCTCTCCATTTCCCTGTCCTATATGCTACCTTGTCACCCTGTGTACATCTCTATCATAATATTATTAAAATTTATCATTGTACATATAGGTTCCACTTCTCAGATTCTGATATCTGTGAGTATAAGAGCTCCCAACCATCATATTCATCCCAGGCAATCTCTTCTGAGAGGTCCTAGACTTTCATGGACCAAGAATCTACCTCATCACCTTCCACTCTCATATCCAACCCCTTCCTACCTCACTTTTAGTTAGCACCAAACTATGAAGTTTCCCTATAGATACCAACCTATTTAACGTTTTCATGCATTTTTGTATGCAGATCACCTTTTCTAGAAAACTCATTCCAACTTTATTCTCTTAATCAATATTTAACTTTTTACTGAAATGTATCTCAAGAATTGTTTCTTCTAGAAAACGTTTATGAACATTTAATTTGTGTTAAGAACCCTTCCATGTTCTCTGACACATATAACATGTATGACTTCAGCTTCCCTCACGAGTAGATTCATTTTTTTCCAACAAAAATCTATTGACTTGCAGGTGTGCATTTGGTAGTCTTCTAGACCATTGTGCCTCAATCCTGTCACATAGTGACATTAGAGCAGGTAATGCTTTGTTTGAAGGCTGTCTAGTGTACTGTTGTGACCAATACACACATATATACATACATACATATAAACAAAATAAAAGTAAATGAATATTCCTAAATATTAAACTTTCCAAAAATATCACCTATTGCACAAAATCATCTTTGGTTGACTACCACAGTTCTAGACCTCTATTTTCTTACAGTGATGGATGGGTATTTAATCCATTGAAAACTACTTTATCTGTGTGTGTGTGAAGTTATTAATGATAAAAGGTACGTGACTGGAAAACCTACGAAAGAAATCCTATTTCCTATGAGTGTCCTACTCTCTTATTTCAAACAAGTTTTCTAGATATATTTTTAAAAAATCAAAACTTTTTATCTGTTGACATATACTCAAGGCAAAAACCAAAGAGTATTATAACATAGTCTATACAAATAATAGGCAGCAAGCACCAAGGATTGATAGTGGAAGATCACCCTAAAATTTTGCCAAAGAATTGAGGTTGTCGACAAGTTTCTATTCATTTAATTCTATTTTTTTCATTTAATTCTATTTTGTATTCACGTCATAATAGTCTCAATTACATCAATATTCGTAACTTACTTTTTTAAAATCTTAAATCACAATATATATTAAACCTATTTCCTTCAAGATAATTATCAAATTTTTAATTTAATGTAATTTTAATATAACAATTTTGTGCAATTCAACACACAAAATGAAACCTCTTCCATGTGCCTTTTTAAAAAAATTATTTTATTATTGGTTTCAAGTATACAGTACATTGGTTAGATATTTATCTAGTTTATAAAACGATACCCTAATTACTCTTTCTCTCCTCTGACTCTCCATCTAGCCATTACATTAATGCTGACTGCATTCCTTACGTCATGCTCCCCATCTCCGTGACCATCTCTTAACTACTAATTTGCACTTCTTTAACCCTTCATCCATTTCTCCCAGCTCCCCAAGCCCCCTCTCCTCTGGCCATCACCAGATTGTCCTCTATATTTGTGAGGCTGTTTTTGATTAGTTTGGTCTTTTTGTTCCTTAGATTCTGCATATAAGCGATATCATATGGCATTTACCTTCGTCTTATTCAGCATAATAACCTCTAGGTCCATCCATGTCATTGCAAATGGTAGGATTTCATTTTTTTTAATGGCTGAGTAATATTACAATGTATATATGAACCATAATTTGTTTATCCAATCGTCTGTTGATGGGCATTTAGGTTGCTTCCATATCTTGGCTATTGTGAATTGTGCTGCTATAAACATAGGGGTATATAGATCTTTACGAACTAAAGTTTTGGTTTTCTTTATATAAATGCCCAGAAATGCAATTGCTGGGTCAAAAGGTATATCCATTTTTAACTTTCTGAGAAACCTCCAGACTGTTTTCCATAGTGGCTGCACCAATTTACTATCCCATCACAAGTGTAGGAGGGTTCTCTTTGCTCCATGTCCTCATCAACACTTGTTCTTTGATTTATTGATGATAGCCTTTCTGACTCTTTAATGAAGTTTTACAACCTTGCTCAAGGTACTTACTTTTTGGTGTTTGTAAGAAAGACTAGATTTGAGAGCAGTGGCGGGTGGGGCGATGGGGAAAGCCCATGGTAAAGGCTTCCCAGGGGAAGTAATGTAGATAGCTGGTTGAAGAACGAGTAGAAATCTTTCAGGTAGACAAGGCAATGAGAATGTGCCAGAGGATGGCACCAGAATACAAATGAATGCATATCTTCCTTCCTAAAAAAAATATCTTGCTACAAGAAACCCAGCAATGAAGAGGATTTAAATTCTGGCCTGAGCTTTTTACTGCTTTGAGGACTGGTTAGAAATATTTTGTAGACCAGAAGAGATCCACTGTCCATGCTTTGAGTAATTAACTCTGTTGTAAGCAGAAAGAGCAACATATATGAACCTGAGTCACAGTATTATTTTAATAAGCATATTCTATCAGAATGTTTGAGAACCTAAACTAGGGAATAACACTGAGTATAATGAAGTTAGAAAAGGAATTTGGGGGTGGGGGCAATAAAACAAAATACCTTTCCTCCCTATAGTGAATTGGGTCTGTATCCTGGTGTTTTCCAATAATATTTGAGTGAGGGGTATATAGATTTCTATAAATGTAAAACTATCCTATAATAAAATGTTTATTTTAAAAAAAAAAAGACAAAAAACAAGTCATAAAAATTAAAAATAGCCTGAACAATGTGAGAAGGTCAGCAGAAGGAAACTGTAGTAGGACAGGCAGGGCACTGAAACTCTGCAAGGGGATTGAGTTCCCCGTGTTTTTGCAATTATAGATCCCTATTCTTGGCCCCTCCATTATCCCTTTCTTAACCACGTGTGCCCTTGCTCTCACTTCCTCCTATTACTAATTAGGCTGTTTTATGTGAATTTCAGCATGCAATATTTCATATTTAATAACCCTGCATCAGAAGAAATGGGAAGTAAAGAGGCTGGAATTTATTGCCAGGTGTTCTGGAAAGCATCTGGGGCATTTACAGCAAATCCACAAAATTTCTCAATACCCTGAGGAATCGACAACCCACAATTTCAAGAATCCAATAAGTTTCAGCTGAGAATCCTATAAATACCACAGGACAAGGGCCATGCCCTGATCAAGCTCATTCACTGGAGATTCAGGTGACAGGAAGTTGACATTCAGGAGGAGCCATAATTGGCCTTTGCATTTAGCACCTTGTTAACATAAATTGAGGAAGTTCACACCTCTAATCTGTTGTTACTAATGCCAGCCTGTAGAATCTGAACTCAGTAAGATGAGGTTGGCTCGCTAGAAAAGCTCATTTTTCTCAACAGGAGGAAAGGAATTAAAATATTTCAACTGAAAGACGTAGAATCTGACACAGGAGTTATCTTAAATCTGCCAGCAATTTCCAAAGCTAAAGGTTAGAATCACGAAGTCACTAAGGTTGTTACTAAGAGTTTCTAATTTCTTTTTAAAGCATTGCTTTACATTGCCTCTCTTTTTGTACTTTATACTAAAGCCAAACTGATTGATATGATGTATCCAAATATAGCCCCTACTTTCTCTCTTCTCTCCTTTGCTCAGGATATACCCATCACCTCAACTACCATTTCCTGTTGTCATCAGAAGTCCAAATCCTATTACTACTTCTTAAAAATCCTACTGAAATTCATCTTCTTTAAAAAAACATCCCTGAGATTTAAATCCTATTTCTCCTTGAAGCCTTTTTTACTCCTTCAAATATCACTGTTTATTTCCACCTGTGATGATTATTTTTAATATAATACAATTTGACACCTAAAATTTGTCATGTCTTTTTCCTTGGTAAAACAGCGTGCTTCTTACAGACATCTCTCTTAAATTTCTCTGTTCTAACAGTGCCTAAGATAGTGCTAGTGTTAGTGATGGTATTCCCAAAAAGAAAGTCAGTTTTTGTAAACCTTCCTGTTGGGAGCATTAGGATAGCAATTATAAATGATGTTTATTTAAGCCACAAATAGCTTCTCTTTAAAAATACCAGAGTTTGGGCCTTTATAAAGGCAATAGAAATGTTATCTGAAAAGAAATGAACAAGAATTTAAGGATTGAGATAGCAGAATAAAGATGATTAATAGAATTCCTCTCCACCATCCTGGAATCTAATAAAATGAATAAAAAACATAGATAGTAAAAATAAAGAAAAATTTACCATCAGCAACCATACATGGAAAATAGAACCATCTAACACTTCAGAAATTAGAAGTCATGGACTGAAATAGAAATTTTTATAGTAGCTTAGTGTCTTTGTGCCTCAGGAGAGCTATTAATCTTAGACGCCTTACTAATAAAGTAATAGACCCTGAGTGTTTTCAACATTACTCCAACATTTTGAAAAAAAAGCAGACTGAGTAGATATCCTTGAATTCCCTCTGTTCTTACTGGTAGTGGATATGGCTGCTGGAAAACCTGGTAACAGAAGGAAACTGGCGGCTGCAGTTGGGGGAATGATACAAAGCACAGTGGTAACTGTGCCATGAGAATAGATGATTCTTTACAACCAGGAGGAATGAAACTTGATAAAGGACATTACTGAACATTAAAAAAAAAAAAGAGCAGACAGTGTGTAAATACTGCACGCCCACTATTTCAGACGACCTTCCTCCCCATTCCACGAAGCTACAGAAGAATGGACAGAACACCAAACACCTAACCCTCAAACTACTCGTTGGCAATTAAAACGAACAAGTCCTGGATAGGTAAGGAAAACATCTAGTGTTCAAGAAGTCACCGAGCTGCCCAGGAGTGAGCCGAAGAAAAAAAAAAGTCACAACACTCATACAAATTCAGCTAAGATAAAACGAGGAAGAGCAACAACATTGTATTTGAAGGACAAATAAATCTAAAAGGAAAAATAAAAGAACAAAAGAAAATTCTTCAAAAGTATTATCTTTTAAAACAAATATAAATTATTATACGAATTTAATCAACCAGAGTCTGAAAAACATACAGATAAACCAACAAAAGATGAAAAGATATACTGAAAACCTGATGAAGAAAACAGCATTATTACTGAATTGATTTATAAAGTGGAATCAGCAGAGAACCAACAGAGCTACCTGAAAATCAACAGAAAACAAAATAAAACAAAAAACCTTAGGATAATCAGAAACAATGCGGGTGAGCAACAAATAAAGAGAAAAAAAGTATGTATTTCCAAACCTTCACGGAAATAAATAGAACTAAATCGGCAGATACTTAAGACCAGACAAGATTTCAGTAAAATGTGATAGGGAACAATTAGCACCAACATGCATCAGGTTTAAGTCATTGAATTTCAAGTACAAAGAAAGTTTTCTTTAGGCATTTGAGCAGAAAAAGCAAATTACTCACACGGTAGATATAATCATGCTGGCTTCAGACTTCTCTTAATAGGAACATTCAAAGCTGGAAGACAATGAGTCTCTCTCCAAAGACCTGGGGGAAAGAAATTGTAAAGTAAGAATATTATACAAACATTAACCAATAAATCAATAGAAAACATTTTATATCCTTTTATTTCTAATTTAGGTTGTTAGCACTTATACAATGAAAACCTGGAGTGATTACAGTAGCTGGCACATCACATTATATACACAAATATTTACAGAAATTGTGAAAGAAATTGTCAGATATTTTTAAGTTTCTATTAATCAGACAGGGGAGATACATATTAGACTAAAATGTGAGATAACAAAATGAACTCCTAATGTCATGGTACTTTCAGAAAGGGGACATTAGTACATTGGGATAGCCTAACAGTTCTTGGGAGTAATGGCTTTTGAGTGCAAAGACGAAGGATGAATAAAACCTGAAAAGGCAGTGATGGAGAGAAGGCAGCTTAAGCTATGGGAGCAGCGTAAGCAAAGGCATGAAGGTGGAAGACATCTGACCAATTCTAGGTAGTTTACATCATGTCAGGGAGGTGTCAGTGGCAAGGGTGGGAGAAGGTAGTAACCAGAAAAAGTGACATAAATTTGTGAAAAGCCTTGTGCATTTCCTCTATCTTATTTACTAAGCAGCATGAAACCATAGAAGCTTTTAGAAATAGCACATTTTAGAGTATCTAGTTTATAATCTACTATAAAGGATTAATATAACTATAGTTTCTGTACTAATTTAAATACTTAAATACAGATCCTGCCATTGCTCCAAGATTTATTTTTCCCTTCTTATAAAAGAAAAATAATGCATGACTTTCAAAGGATGTCCTGAAATCATTTTTTAGCATTAGTAGATGTTGATTAAATACCTACCACGTGTGAGATCCTGGTCTTGGAGTAGGATCAGTAAATGCCCTGCACTATTTCTGTATTATAATTCTATATTACAATCACTAACATTTAGCAGGAAAACCTTAAGTTTTGTAAGTAAAAATACTACCAGGATTAGTAAGGTAAGGAAATCAAGACATTGGTTTAAACAGATTGTCAGAATGGTTAGAAATCATAAGGCTAATTCTCAGAAATCAAGAAAATTCAATTATGCTAAGCATCATATTTCTTTCTGAAATGTTCTGTTTTGAATTCTACCCTAGTGAGTAAAACACTGTGAAATAGTGGCTCTTTTTCCTCCATGGTTGAGAATTTCAACCACGTCAGTCGTTTTCCAATTGTGGCCCTTGTAGAAATGGACAAGTCATTTTCTTCATGACCTGAGAGTAGTATAGTATGTTGAGAAGAACACTGATTAAATCTCAGAATGTAATTCTTATCTGTGTAACCTTGCCCATGAAAAGGAGCTGCTGGATGGTGAGTTTCATTTGTAAACGGGAAGAATAGTAAGTAGTATCCACGGCCGCGGTAAATATTAGGTGAGTTAATGTATGGAAAGGGTTTACAACTGCATATTGTAAATGCAGAATAAATATCAATCAGTTATATTTTTTCTTCCTTCATCACTCGTCTCAAAATAAAGAAACCTGATTTTTTTTTTTTATGACTCAAATTCATAAAGTGATCTTGTACAGGCACTTAACCCTTTTCCCAATTAGAAAAAAAAAGTGTAGCTTTCTGCTAACGTTCATTTAACATCATGCGTAGGAATGCTATGTTTTCTAGGATTTGACATTTTCAGCATGGAACTACGAAAAACAGAATGCTATAAATGGAATGATGTCATTTGTTTCCAAAGACTATCGATATACTAGAGCGATGCAAAAATAATAATAAAAGTGAGATATATCGTGGCAAACTTTGGGGGTGAGATTAGGACTGTAACCCACGAGTTATCTCAGGGCAAAAGCTGCCCCCACAAGCACCTCCGGCGAGTATTCTCAGGGCAAATGAGACAAGGGTTAAGCAGTTATGATCGTTATCTATAATACATCTCTTTTGTTTCTTCCAGCACTGAAATCTGTGAAGCAAATATCATGTAAAGGTGGGAAGCAGAGGAACAAAGTCATTTAACGTTGCTGCCCAAATGGCTATGACCTGGTCTGCTGGATGCCTAGGACAAAAACCATGACTTCCCCCCGAAGAGTGATGGAAGCTCAAACACTGTAAAGAGCATTGTGATTGAACACAGACAACCTTTACTCTTATTTTGTCCATTTTATCGTGGGTGATGTTCTTTATATATGGCAAACTCATACCTCCAAATGAGACACGGATTTATTTCTGTTGATCAGATCACTAGCTGGAGCTTGCGTATCTCTAATGCTGCCATTTAGGTTCTTTGGGAAAGAATTATTTCGGAAAATAACTCATCCAGAAGCAAATTAAGAAATGGCAGGACTCCCATTTTCCATTTCCATCTCTTTCCTCTTATTTTCTTTAAAGAGTCTGGAAATTGATGACCCATTTGAAATGGCAGGTGGTAGGAAGTGACTTTAACTGCCATTTTGAATTTTCTCAGCTCCCTTTTTTTAGTATAACTGATGATACATTAAAAAAAAAATTGAGAGAACTCATTATATATAGGTTTAAAAAGTTATCAATTTGTGGATATTTGTGGCTATCAATATGTGAATATTGATTTCAAATTTCAGCAAGGCTATATTTTGCAGGCCAGTTAAGAAACCATCATGCTTGAATAATAATAAATAACAAATAGCGTAGAAGACTAAGTTGTATGTTGTCTATTTTAGTATTCTGGCATTCCTACCAAATCTAGTTCTCATAAAAGATAATTTATTTCTTCACTGGGTGGCACTGGAATCTATTTATGCAACTGCAATTTGGATTTATAGTCCACTAACTGTCACATTGATTTAAATGCTTTGGTCTTATATAGAGGCTGCTCAAAATAAAGATCGGTTATGAAAATATTTTAGACAAGAATGTCACCGTATTAAGACTACTATCAATTGTCTTGCTCCATTTTCTCTAAAATTAACCCTTGGTCTAAGGAGTACAGGGGAACATTTTCACATCAGGCTTATTTAGATCCAAGGATTCAATAGGGTGACAGCGACTTATTTCAAAAGTAAAATATCATCTGCAAAGACCAACTCTATTCCCTTGCCAAACAAAATTCCATTAACTAACTTAAATTGGACTTAATAACAATCGCATAAACCAATTAGTTTTAATTTTTAACTCCGTTAGGAGTATTATTCATCACTGCATTGCCAGATAGAACTGTGCTTCTTCAGACTTTCAATGGATTATATAAATATAACCTGGGGTGCTAATTATACAGTGATGATGCAGACACTTTAAGATTAATTCCCTTAATATAGATCAAATTTTTAGAAAATAGATTTTTTTTTTCAGAAAGTGTCCTTAGTCCAAACTGCATTTTCTCATTTTTAATTTTAAAATGACTGTGAGTTTCTAACATATACAGAATAGTCAGTCACCCCTTATGCACAATTTCAATGACCTGAGGTCAACCATGACCCAAAAATAACAAATGGAGAACTCCAAAAGTAAACAATTCATGAGATTTAAATTGTGCATCATTCTAGGTAGCATAATAAAATCTCACGCCATCCTGCTCCATCCTGCCCCGTATGTGAATCATCCCTTTGTCCAGGATCTCCAAGCTATAAATGCTCCATACCCACTAGTCATTTAGTAGCCATCTTGGTTATCAGGTCAACTGTTGTGGTATTGCAGTGCTTTTGTCCAAGTAATCCCTATTTTACTCCATAATAGCCCCAAGGCACAAGAGTGATCATGCTGTCAATTTGGCTCTGCCAAAGAGAAGCTGTAAAGTGCTTCTGTTAAGTGAAAAGGTAAAAGTTCTCATCTTAATAAGAAATGGAAAAATTTTCTATGCCAAGGCTGCTGAAATCTACAATGAGAATAAATCTTCTCTCCACGATGTTATAAAGGAAAAGAAATTTACTAATTCTACTGTCACAACTCAAATGCAAAAGTTATGGTCACAGTAAGCAAAGTGCTTAGTTAAGATGGAAAAGTCATGAAATTTGTGGATGGGAGACATAAATAGAAAAAGTGTTCCAACGAATGGCAACGTGTTGCATCAGAAAGCATCGAGCCTACAGGAAGAATTCAGCAGGGAGCCCTCAAAACAAGTGGCCACATTCATATACTTTATTACAGTATATTGTTATAGTTCTATTTTATTATTAGTTATTATTGTAAATCTCTTATTGTGCCTAATTTATAAATTAAACTTTATCAGAGGTATGTATGTATGTATAGAAAAAAACAGTACAGTTGACCCTTGAACAATGAGGAGGTTAGGGGCGCCTATTTACTGTGCAGTTGAAAAGCTACTTATTACTACAGTTGGTCCTCCATGTATGCATATTCTCAACTGTGGAGTTCACCACTGAACAATGTGGATTTGACCTGCCCGGGTCGATGAAACTGTGTGGGTCATTTGAACTTTGTGGGTCAACTGCACTGTGCTTAATTGAAAAATATACATGTAAGTGGATCTGTACAGTTCAAACCCATGTTCAAGAGTCAACTGTACATATTGGGTTCGGTACTATGTGTTATTCAGGGCATCCACGGAGGACCTTAGAACATATTCCCCACGGATAAGAGTGGACTATTGTAACTGGATCTACAGTAATTTGTGGGCTTTGGTGATAATCATTCCTTTCCATACAAACCCAAGTAACTTTTACTTTAGAATTCTCTGCAAAATCCATGGCTTACCAAGTACTTGAATCTTGTGTAGTTTTGTAATCCTTTATGGTTCAAAGAGGAAAATTTGGTGATTCCATGGCTTGTGCCTTGATCCTGGATCTCTACCAGTGTTGGTGTCCCAGAGTTGGTGCTAAACCCTTTAATTGTGCGTGTGTGTGTGTGTGTGTGTGTGTGTGTGTGTGTGTGTGATCCGATGTTCATAGTACCTCTCAAATCCATAACTACAGCCAGAACCTCTTTCAGAAACTCTAGACTTGTGTATACAACAGCTGACTAGCATCTCCAATTGGAAATGGTTAAATAAAACTCTTAACTCTACTCAAGGGCACAAGAAGTAGATTCAGATGACCTGAGTTAGTAGCCCAAACCAGAAGAGTGGCTGGCACCCCCCAAAAGAACACTCAACACATGCTAATCACTATTATCTGTTTTTGTCCTGAAGAGTCGTGAAATCTAATGTAAACTTCCAGTTTCTCTTCACTAAGAACCTGAGGAAAATCTACAGCCAGATATAACTAAGAACAGCTCTCAACTGCTCTTGTTATTTTGTAGATATTCTTAAGGTTTCTTTCAAGTGGCTTCCTGTTTTGGCTTTCACATCATTCAGTGTGGATATTACTTGCTTGTACAAGACCCTTATTACTATTCTCAGATTTTTTATTCACTAACTGCAATTACCTAAAGTCCAGACTAAGCACTGAATACCAGGATATTCCCAAGAACCAAATATCATTATATTCCCAAGAAGATGTGCTCCCAAAATACTCTGGAACCACAGTCAGCAAAATATGGCTTGTCATTGGTTAATTTTATAAATAAAATTTTACTGGGACACAGTCATGCTCATTAATTTATACTGTGTCTGTGGCTATTTTCATGCTACAACAGTAGAGTTGAGTAGTTGCAAAAGAGACCATATAACCAAGAAAATCTCATATATTTGCTATTCTACCCTTCCTAAGAAAAGTTTGCTGACCACTGCTCTAGAAATTTTTTGTATTTACTAGAACTTGCGTCATAGCAATTAGTATCATGTTGTCCCCCCAAAATATTAAGTTTCAGTGAAACAAGTTACATATATGAATGTTAATTACTTGGATGTTTATAAGTTTTGTAATTTGATTTTAAAATTACTTGGTTCTACAGTTGCATGAGAACTATACACATGAAGAGTTTATGTGTTTTTGTTTGCAAATTAAAGTTTTATATTATAAATCATTTAAGGACATAGTAAAGGTCTAGAAACATTTGCTATTATTTAACAGAGTTCTATACTCTGAAATTTGAGAAACCCTAGATTTGATAATTATCTAAAGATTTTGGCTATCATGGTACTGAGCTGGCCCTGGGCTTTATGAGTCTTCCCTGGGCTTCATCTCTACTCTGGCTTCATAGAGTCTACTCCAAAAATTTATGATGAAAGATAGGCTTATATTTTCTCCTAATCCATCACAAACTGACAATTAAAAAAAAAAAAACAATAATTCTATCAACAATTACTTTGAACGTAAATGGATTTAGTGCTCCAATCAAAAGATAGGGTGGCTGAATGGATAAGAAAACAAAGCCCTTACATATGCTTCCTACAGGAGACCCACTTCAGATCGAAAGACACACACAGACTGAAAGTAAAGGAATGGAAAAAGATATTTCATGAAAATTGAAACAAACCAACAAAACAGGCAGGTAGCAATATATATATCAGACAAAACAGATTTTAAAACAAAGGCTATAACAAGAGACAAAGGAGGACTTAGTTATCCCACTTCTGGATATTTATTCAAAGAAACCTAAAATACTACTTTGAAGGGACATGAGAATCCATATGTTCACTGTAGCATTATTTATAATAATCAGGATATGAAGGCTACCTGGGTGTTCATCAATAGATGAATGGATTAAGGGGAGATGGTACATATATAAGGAAATATTACTTAGCCATAAAAAAAAAAATGAAATCTTGCCATCTACAACAACATGGATGGACCTAGAGGGTATTGTGCTGAGTGGAGCATAAAACAGAGAAGGACAAATATCATATCATTTCACTTACATGTGGAATCTAAAGAATAAAATAAACAAACAAAACAGAAGCAAACTCAGATACAGAGAACATATTGATGGTTGCCAGATGGGAAGGGGCTTAAGGGGGTGAGTGAAAAAAGGGAAGGGATTAAGAAGCACAAATTGGTACTTGTGAAAATGTAGAGTACAGCATATGGAATATAGTCAATAATATTGTAATAACTATATACAGTGTTAGATGAGTACGAGATTTATTGGTGTGATAACTTTGTAAGTTATATAAATGTCTAGTCACTAGGTTGAACACCAGAAATCCATATACTATCAAATGTCACCTATAATTGAAAAATTAAGAAAATATTTTTAAAAAAGAACTGCCATTACATATAAAATCTAGATAAATTTCAAAAGCACCATGCTGAATGGAAGAAGACAGATCAATAGACTACATACTGCATGACTGAAATTATATGCAATTCTAGAAGAGGCAAAATGATAGTGAAAGAAAGCAGACCATTGGTTTTGTGGGGCTGGAGTTTACAGGAGGGTATTGACTGCAAAAGGGTTGAGGGGATTTTTGCAGGGAGAGAATGAAGGTATTCTATATCTTGATTAGTATAGTGTTTACAGACCGTATACATTTTTCAAAACTTACATAACTGGTTCGCTTAACATAGGCAAATTTTATTGTATGTGAATTGTACCTCAATAAAGCTAATTTTGTTAAAGATTCCCCAAAATAAAAAAGTAAATTAGGATGTGGTTCCATAGTGTAGCGGTTAGCATGTCTGCTTTACATGCAGAAGGTCCTGGGTCGCGCCCCAGTGGGGCCACGGTCCATGGTCTACGGCCATGCCACCCTGAAGAAGCCCGATGCCTGATCTCGGAAGCTAAGCAGGGTCGGGCCTGGTTAATACTTTTGATGGGAGATCACCTAGGAAGACCAGGTGCTGTAGGCATAAATAATAATAAATAATAAATAAATAAAATACATATTAAAACAACAATAAAATAATTATTAGAAAAATGGCCACACACTTGGATGTCACAATGATGTCAAACTGCTACAAAGGTTTTTAAATATGTCATCTTGATGTCTGTACTCATCTCATCGAAGTCCAGTAAAAACAATGGGTGGGTAAACACCAGTCGAAGGACAGCAGCATTGCACTACAGACTCCATATAGGGTATGAAAGTCACTGAAAAGAGAAAGGATTGTCCCTAAATTTAAGGATCATTTGGATTCCTGGAATGACCTGAGAAATGAATAAATTCCTCCCTGCTCCTTGAGGCAAATCTTCAGGTGTTAGTTTCACAGATTCTTCAGATCCACAGATTAGCAGAATCTTCAGATTTACGTTTCACAGAATCTAGATTTGGGGACTAAGGACCACATCTCTTCAGCAATGCTTTTCAAAATATACCCACTGATCATTACATTCATATATTCATTCATTCATTCATTTGTTCATTTAACAAACACTTTTCAAACGGATAAGATATTCTAGGAACTATTCTAGTTACCGAGGATACAGCCTTGAGCAAGATAAAAATCTTTGTATTTATATATTTACATCCTAGTAAGAGAAATTAGAAAAATACGTAGGCATAAAAATAAGCAAGAAAAAATTTAGCATAGTGATTAGCGTTATGCAGAAATTAAAATAATGTGATTTGATAGACAGTGACAGGATGGCAGCTTTTGTTTGGGTAGCCAAGGAAGCCCTATGACGTGAATGGTAAAGAAGGACCAGCTATGATTAGGGAAAAGCATTCCAGAAAGGAAAAAAACAAACGAACAAAAAAAACAGGAAGTGGAAAGTTCTCAATGTAGCAATGATCTTGGGGAGTTACAAGAACAGAAAGTCTTTGTGGCTAAATAGTTGTAGGTGATAAGGAGAGTGGTAAAAAAAAAAAATCGTAGAGGTAATCGAGGGAAAAACAACATAGGGTTCTATATGCCAGTAAAAGGAAATTGGATAATACTCAACATTTAATGGAAAGACTTTGGAAGATTTGAATGATCTGACATGTTTTTAAAATGGCACTACAGTATCTTTGAAGAGAATAAATGGCTTGTTAGCCAGAATGAAAGCAGCTCATACCAAAGACGCCTTGGTCTTGGGTGGCGATATTGACAATGGAACCAAGTGGAGATATTTGGGGTAGTTTAGAGGTAGATCTATATATTGATCCTGTGGAAAAGAAGGTGAGGATAGTTAACTAGAATAGTTCTAAACCTATGCTCCAAGAGAAATGAAACCATTAACATTTCCAAATAGAAATGAGTTGGGAAATTGCCAAAATAGAGCTTTCCAAATAGGTCCCCGAAACTACTAAATTCTCAGTAATCATGTAAAGCGGTAACTCATTAATGCTGCCAATTTAGGAAGCTTAAACATGAAGCCACAACAGAGGCAGATCATACCGGTTAAAAACCATGGGCTTTGCTCCCCAAGCACCTTGGCAGTTGCTTTTAGTCTCAATTCTTCTAACTCTTCATTTCTGAGTTGTGTCCTTAGGATATGACAGCTGAAAACTGGTTCGCGCCCTTGCACTTCACCACTATAACTAACTTTATTGAAAACTGTAGCAGATCCCTACGACCTGCCTCTTATGTCAGCTGTAGCAAAAATCAGCTGTTGTTTGCTAGGCATTCAGACTCATGGGATTGCTGACAGCATTTAACTTCATCCGTATACCCTGCAATGCACCCTTTTGCTTTCTACTAAAAAAAAAAAAAAAGAAGCCCGCTCTGTCACCTTAGCTCACTGAGCACATGATACTCTCAATCAATGGAGGAGACTGAATGAACACACCAACCTTCTGCCTTGTAAGTCACCTGTTTGCTCCCTAGGCAGTCCCAGCCAAGTCTAGTCCCTGAGGCCCACAGTGGGAAATGTTATAATGCATCTTGTGCTGGATTTCTTTCTTTCTTCTCATCCTCTCATTTTCCCTGGTTCTACTATTTTTCCCTCTGAATCAATCTTCCTTAAGAGCTACCTGAATATAAGTCTAGCGTATGGTCCTACTGTTGGGACAGTCCCAAAATAAGATAAATAACTAGATCTGATAAATAATCTGTAGAATAGTTTATCTATATTCTCTAATGTTCACTACAATCTAAAAGTCATATCTTATTTTCCCCATTACATGTTAAGAAAATTAGGATTCCAGGAAACTAAGAAACTTGTCCAGAGTCCCACAGCTAGGAGATAATGAGGCCAGTTTTCCAAATGCATATGTCTGACTACAACAGAGCATGGTTATTGCTCTATACTCCAGTGATGTTACAAGATAAATTTCATTCACTTTTGGCTTGGTATTTTGGCAAAAGCTTTCCTACTCTGGTCTTGCTCCGGGCTTTATCTCTGGTATTCGCACTTGATTTATTCTTCCCTGGGATGTCTCTAACCCCTGATTAGGATGGCTCTAACCCCTACATGAGATGGTTTAGATTCCAGGGCAACCAGTGCTTAGGGATTAAAAAGAGCTTGCCTTATTTTATAGGTAAATAGTGTTGAGTAAAGACCGATGATGCCTGGTTTGCATTTTGGGCTCTGGTGAGCATCAGATTAGTTCCTGTAAAGATCGTAAAACAATTTTTTCTATCTCTCTTTAGATGTTTTTCTAAATTTAAATTTAAGAATCAAATTATTTTAGTTTATTATACTGACGTAATACTGTTGAGATATTATCATTTTAGAAATCCTTAATGAGTGTACAGTGTCCCCCCTCCTCTGTATATAATAAAAAATAAGCATTGTGGAATTAAAATTCATTAAGTATTGCTTGATGTTTAATGTAAATTATGTACATTTTTTATTAATTTGCAGCTATGAAATCATATTTTCAATTTCCATGAACTAAATAAGTTTCTCCACTCAAATTTATAGCTAGAAGTGTTACAATTTATTGAGTTTTTACCATGTACTAACTGCTTTTCATGCATGTCAAAGGAACTATAGATTGCTTAAACCAACACCAAACACTCATTCCTAAACTAATTTTTCTAACTCCACCATAGAGGCTAGAAATACAAGCACATTCCTATCCTTCTTGGAAGGATTGTCATGTTACATAATTCTGGCTAAGATACCTAAGTGGGCATCTGTTGGCAAGGAGCTTCTAGAAAGGCTTTTGCCATTTCTGATGAGAAGAATGGATAGAGTTGGCATGACCAACCATTACTCCTTTTCCCTGTTTTGAATATGAATTTGATGCCTAGAGATGCAGCAGCTATCTTGTGCCCATGAAATAAAAAGAGGATTACATTTATTTTGATCAAAAGAATAGTTATAAAGTGCTTCTTACACATTTAAGATTGTATGGGGCAGTGTAGGGAGCATAAATTGTTAGCATGACTCTTGCCCTAAAAACATTTATAATGTATTTGTAGAGGTATAGAGAAGAGAATAGGAAAGAGTATGATCAAAATTTTACAATAATTGGGTGCCGTAATAGCTTCCAAAGGCAGTTATATTCCCAAAGGAGACAATTCAAAGATCTCACCAGTGCAAAGCACAAAGAGCTGATATCATGATGGTCTTGGCACTGGGTCACATTGATAGGTGTGCTGATTTGGGGAACCATCTTTCTCATCATTATCCTCTCCTCTACAAGAAGAAATCTTTACTCTATATCCCACCATTCAAGGAACAGCCCAGACAGAATGTGCATGCCAGATCAATATTGTGGGCCATGAAAAGGAGGGAGTCTGAATTTAAAAAATGAAAAACACTATTATTCCCTCCAATTGCTAAAAGCTCAGAAAGGAACAATATTTTCTTCCAAATTGTCTGGCTTCCATTGTACATATTACAGCCAGACATGTAGTAAACCAGATGCAATTTGAGACTTGTGGAATTTATTTCTCAGCCAAGCGAGAAGCTGAATTAATAGACTTTTACTTTTGTTGAAATGAGAAAGCTGAAGATTTTCCAGCATATTCCTACCAGATGGCATGCCCTATTGCCTACACTTTTGCCCCTGCTGTGCATCGTCTCCAACTTGGTCTCATCAAAGGTGAAGAGGAAAAATATATCTGCCTATTTGTATAATAATCAAAGCAAGAGAAAAAGGAAATCGTCTGTTTACCTCCAGCTATGGCTCAACTGGACCTAAATGCACAATTCTTTCATGCTCTGGTAAGATAAGATGTGTGTTCTTAAAATTTAAAAGAGAGAGTATTAATCAATTTTGGTATGACAAAGTGAATGAATGGCTGATGGCTAATGACCTAAATATAAGAGAATGTGCTGCTATTTATAAGCCTCATGAGTAATGATGGAAAAGGGCTTAAAATGTTGATCAAAACACACTGAACAAATTCACCACTTTAAAGACAGACAGTGTTTAAATTGGAGAGATTGATTTGTTACTCATATTTTCCTTTGGGATCTCATAATTTTTTTGGTGTATCACACACACACAAAAGAGATATTAGAGGCTGATCATCTTTAGAGTTATTAAAAATAGTAGAATCAGAAAAGAGTATTTTTGAAGGTTATAGTTAGGGCAGTCTAGAGTATAATCTCACATTTTACAGTATAAATAAGTGGTCCAGAGAAGAAGGAAATTTAACAGTAAGTTAGAAAAGAGAAAGTCTACTCAATGAATTAAATCTGAATTCTAATCTCACCCAGATAACTGATCATTATAAGGAGCCTATTTCTGGTAACCTCTACAAAAATACCAGTACATACCAGAGGGATAATTTTAAAAATAGCTGGTAATTTTTCAAGATGGCACAGCTCTGTTAACCCCAGCTTTGGCCCACTTTTTGTATCTACATGCTGGAAAAGCAAACGACCATCTATTTACCGGTGTAGAAACTGACAACGGTGAAGTAGAACCCATCTCTTTACAATTTTCGACCTGTTCTCACGTTGATTTACATGGTTAGAGACCATCTATAATCTATTTTCCCTTTGTTGTGAAGTGTGCATGGACATCCGCCTTCAAAGGGAAAACACCGGCGACAATAAGTCTTGAAACATAATGAATATTTGGTCCAGTATTTTATAAGTCCTATCCATTTACATCATCTCTTTCGAGCTCCGTAATGCTTTTTCCCATTTTAGGTTTGTGTGTAACTTTCTCATTTCAAAGTCCATGGAGAGAGTTTCTGGTTGGTCCTTGGACTATCTTACTGCCCCTGGCCGTGACAGGGCAGGGAAAGTGTGTTATGATTCCTTCATATCCTCATTCCTCTACAGAAAAGGATGCCCACTTACAAGTATCCTCCTTCATTAATAGAAACAATGGGAAGCAATGATTCCACAGAAAGGCATTCAGAGGTAAATTGGGAACGAGGGATAGATTCAGGGAAGTCCCCCAAAGAAATAAAGTCCTCATTTCTCCACCACAAGGCAAAAGTAGAACCCGAACCCTTGCCGTACTCACCATTGCCCTTTAGCTGTTTCAGCCGCTCCATACTTTTTTACATTCTCCTAACACTGAATATTTTCATCTATGGGTTGGGTCTTTTGGTCTTGATATCCTCATATGAGTACCTCTCTTTCTCTCTCTCTTTTTAATATATTTTATATAACTTCAAAACTCATTTCAGATTCTGATTTGCTATGTTAGAAATATCGCATTTATCAGGTGAGTGGGCTGTGTGGTCTCTTATTGTTCTATAAAGACTGCCTTGAATATAATTTTTCATATTAAGTTCTTCTGTTTTTCCAAACTGTCTAATCGCACCGCCAGATTTTCAGAGAAGTCATTCCGAAACAATGTCATATTACAAATATTAAAATTGTACGTGTTAAGCCTTTTTATTTGAAAGGGGATTCAAGACTTACTTTTACATTACAGTCACGAATTAGTTCCAATAATTTATCAATATGGACATTAAAGTTAATATCTATGTATTCTGTGCTATGGGAGTACATATAATTTGTAGCAATATTTACTTGGCAAAAGGAAGTGTTAGGTGCCAAACTGCATAGGAAGTTGAAACAGTGATTTACAGTAAGAGGGATGCATGGATATCATCAAACACAACTCGCTCACTTAAGAATAAAAAGCTACAGTCATCCCATTCCACACTAGCTCTGTAACCATTTTACCTTTTGGTCTCTTTAAATGAACGATATAAATGCAAAATGATGAGATTTTTAAAACATCCTTTCTGTTTTGCCATAGATCTTAACTTTTTCTTGCTAGGTTACTGGAGAAGAAGATATCATTGTACTCGTCAGACAAGGTCGAGAGGCCCAGTCATTTTCTTTCCCCCAAACTCTCTCTTTCCCATCCCCACATTCCCACCTTCGGTGTATCTTGTATACAGTTTCATGCCCTTCCTGTGACTCTTCATTGGCTGTTGACTTCTCTGACCACCAAAAGAAGAACAATTAACCTCATCTGAACAAAACTGCAACAAAAGAGAATCTTTAAAAAGTAAAAAAGGCAAATAATTAATGTTTCAGCACCTATGACTGCACCCAGTCTTCTTGATATCAACCGTGATGGAAGCCACCTTGTAAAATATTCTGAATCATCCACACTGTTCCAAAATTGTGCAAGAGTTTTTCCTCCCTTTGGCTTTCTCAGTCAACAGAAGGAAAATCTCTCACTCTCCTACATGCTTGGCTAATAAACTTTCAACACACTGCCAAAAAAAATCTTGTCAAACAAATAACCAGACATACCACAGAAAGCAAATTCTAGAATGATGAAGTAAACTCTAATCGTGCTAATAGGTATGGTGTTAGAATGGCAATATAGAAAGTTTGTGTGTGTGCATGAAATGTTCCATGCCTAGCAAGCCTTAAGTAGTTTAAGAGTTATTTAAATATTTTTTCCTGAATCTGAATCACACCCTATAAAACGCTAGAGACTTTTCATTCATTTCCCTGCACATACGCCCTCACGAACAAGAGCCCTGCTAGTGGGAGAATAAACTGCTTCGATCTGATTTTCTTTAATCTCTGGTCAAAAAAGAAGATTTCTTTTTGTTTTTGTTTTGTGTAACACAGAAAGACAAAGGTCAAGTATATCCAATTCACCAAAAAAGAAGAAGAGGAAGGGTAGGGGGAAGGAGGCAAAAAGGAAGGAAGGGAAGGAGAAGAGGGAGAGGAGGAAAAAGGAAGAAGGAGAAGGAAAGAAACTTGTTACTATACAGACAAATATGATTTTATTTTATAATAATAAGTGAAATTCAAATACATCAAAAGGAAAACGAAAATACCATTTATAACATATCAAATCGATAAAGTTCCTCACCTATGTTTTTTTAAATTTCAGCTTTATTGATGATAATTGACATGTAAAATTGTAAGATATTTAAATTGTACATCACAGTGATTTAATATAGGTATACATTGTGAAAGCATTCTGCTCATCCAGTTAGATAGCCCATCCATTGCCTTATACATACTAATTTCTTTCTTTATTTTTTCTGTGTGTGAGAATATTTAAGTTCTGATTGCCAGCTAGTTTCAATTATACAATACAGTGTTATCAGCTATAATCACCATGTTTTACATGAGACTTCAATCCTTATTCATCTTACAGCTGAAAGTTTGTACTCTGACCAATCTCTTCCTACGGCTCCACGCCTAGCCTCTTGCAACCACTACCTCACCACTCTCTGCGTCTATGGTTTTGACTATTTGTTTTTTAGATTTTACATGTAAGTGATACCATGCCGCATCTGTCTTTCTCAGTCTGTCTTATTTGTCTAATTTCGTTAGCATAATGCCCTCAATGTCCATTTATATTGTTGTAAGTGGCAGGATTTCCTTTTTTCTCATGGCTGAATAATGTTCCATCTTCTTTATCCATTTAGTCATCAATAGACACTTAGGATGTTTCCACATCTTGGCTAGTGTGAATGCTGTAATAACGTGGGAGCGCAGATACCTCTGCTATACCTTGTTTTCATTTTCTTTGAATACATATTGAGAAGAGGGATTGCTGGATTATATAATAGTTCTTGGTAGTTCTACTTTTAACTTTTTGAGGAACCTAAATACTGTTTCCCATAATGGCTGCACCAATTTTCAGTCCCACCAAAAATGCACAAGTTTACTTTTCTTTACATTATCACTAGCATTTGTTATCTCTTGTCTTTTTTACGATAGCCATTCAGACAGGGGTGAGGTGGTATTTCATTATGATTTTGACTTGCATTTCCCTGATGATTAATGCTGTTGAATACCTTTTCAATTAACTGTTGGCCATCTGTATGTCTTCTATGGAAAAATGTCTACACAGTTCCTCTGCTCATTTTTTAATCAAATTTTTTTTATATATAGTTGTATGAGTTATTTATATACTTTGGATATTAACCCCTTATCAGATATATGATTTACAAATATTTTCTCCCATTCTGTAGGTTGTGTTTTTATTTCGTTGTTGTTTCTTTTGCTCTGTAGGAACTTTTTAGTTTGCTGTAATTCTACTTATTTTTTGTTTGTTTGTTTCCATATCCAAAAATTTGTTGATAAGCCAAATGTCAAGGAGCTTCAAATGTTCTCTAGGATTTTTATGGTTTCAGTTCTTATGCTTTCTTCTATAACCCATTTCAAGTTAATTTTTGTGAGTAGTGTAAGTAGAGGTCCAATTTCTTTGTTCTGCATGTGGTTATCCAGTTTCCTCAGCACCACTTATTAAAAAGACTATTCTTTCTGCATTGAATATTCTTGGCTCTCATGTCAAATATTAATTGACTATATATGTGGGGGGTTATTTCTGGGCTCTTAATTCTGTTCCGTTGGTATTTGTGTTTATATTTATGGTGGTAACATACTGTTTTGATTACTATAGCTTTGTAAAAATAGTTTAAATTAGGAAGTATGATACCTCCAGCTTTGTTCTTCTTTCTCAAGATTACTCTGGGTATTCAGGGTCTTTTTTAGTTCTGTGCACATTTTAAGTTTTTTTTTTTCTATTTCTGTGTAAAATGTCATTGAAATTTTGATAGCGATTGCATATCATCTGTAGATCGCTTTAGGCAGTATGGACACTGTAACAATATTAATCCTTCCAATCCATGAGCACAACATTTCTTTCCATTTATTTGTGTCTTTTGCAATTACATTCATCAGTGTTTTATAGTTTTCAGTGTACAGATCTTTTCAGTTAAATTTATTCCTAGTTATTTTATTCTTTTTGATGGAATTGTAAATGGGAAAGTGTTCTTAATGTCTCTTCATTATAAGTTGTGATTAGTGTATAAAAACACAACTGGTTTCTGTGCTAACTGTGTAACTTGCAACTTTACTGAATTTATTTATTCTAACATTTTTGTTTTGGTGGAGTCTTTAGAATTTTCTGTATATATCATGTCATCTACGAAAAAAGTTTTACTTCTTCCTTTCTAACCCTGATACATACATTTTATTTCTTTTTCTTAACTAATTGCTCTGGCTAAGATTCCCAGTGTTATACTGAATAAAAGAGGTGAGAGTTGTCATTATTGCCTCGTTCGTGATCTTAGAGAAAAGCTTTTGGCTTTTCACCACTGCGTATGACGTTAACTGTGGGCTTGACATATATAGCCTTTTTTATGTTGAACTAATTTGCCATTATACCCTATTTGTTGGAAGTTTTTATCATGAATGAATGTTAAATTTGTCAAAAGTTTTTTTGCATCTACTGAGATGATCATATAACTTGTATTCTTCGTTTTGTTAAAGTGGTGTATCATATTGATCAATTTGCAGATGTCGAACCATCTTTGCACTCCTGGAATAAATCACACATGATCATGGTATATAAACCTTTTAATGTACTGTTGAATTTGGTTTGCTAATATATTGTTGATGATTTGCTAAGATTTTGTTAATTTTTTTAGGACTATCAGCATGTAATTTTTTTTCTTATAGTGTCCTTTTATGGTTCAGAGCTATACTATCCTTATAAAATGAATTTAAGAGTTCCCTCCTCTTCTATTTTTTAAAAGATTTTGAAAAGGACTGATATTAATTTTTATTTATATGCTTGGTAGAATTCACCCGTAAAGCTATGTAGTCCTGTACTTTCCTTTGTTGGGAGGTTTCTGATTACTGATTCAATCTCCTTGCTAGTAATTGGTCTGTTCAGATATTCTATTTCTTCATGATCCATCTTGGTTGATTGTACATTTCTAGAAATTTATTCATTTCTTCTAGGTTGTCCAATTTTTGATATATAACCATTCATAGCAGTCTCCTAAAAACTTTTAATTTCTTTGATATAAGTCGTCATGTCTCCTCTTTCATTTCTAATTTTATTGATTTATGTATTCTCTCTCCCTTATTGGTGAGATTGTCTGAAGTTTGTCAATTTTGTTTGTCTTTTTTAAAACAAAATTTCATTGCTCTTTCCTATTGTCTTGTTAGTCTGTATTTCATTTATGTCTTCTCCGCTCTTTGTTGTTTCCTTCCTTCTATTACATGACAGCTTGGAGTGGGCCATAAGGAGACAGGCAGACAGTGACCACCAGCCTTGCTGTAGGGTGTGCAGGGAGGTGAACAGTCAGTCCCTAGTTGTGTGCTAAATTAGAAACTTGATCCTTTGGCAGCAGTGTTTAAGTATGCAAATAGGTCCTTTTTTTTTTTCATGGAAAGACTAGGAGATGAGCCTTTCTGGCTATTCCCTCTGTACTGAGCCCTGGGGGATAAAGACAGCAAGTCTTCCTATACCCATTAAGAACTATTTCTGTGTTTGCTCTAATTTTGTGGGTCCCAGGGAAGCAAGCCCTAGCACGTTCAGAACTAGGTGTTTAGGGACGGTCCCTGAGGTAAAAGTTGTGGCACTAGATGTTGGGTCCAAACCCTTCCTTCCTCAGAAAGAAGCGGGTAGTTGTGAGGACTCTTCCCATTGTATGTCACTGTGCTAGGGTGGGGTTCGTGGCAAGAATGTTTCTCAGCCTTTCCCTCCCATTCTGATGTGGTTATTTTCCAGTTTACCTGGTGGGTATATAGCTCAGCTAATTTCTGGATTTCTGTCAGAAGGAATTGCTCCACATGGGCCATAGATTCAGTGTGTCTGTGGTAAGAGGTGAGCTCAGGAGCCTCTTGCGCCACCATCTTTCACTGCCTTTTTTTTTTTTAATTCGAGACACATTTCTGGCAAGCGTCTGTCTTCTTGATAAACATTAGATAAGTGACTGAGTCTCATATTGAACCTCATCATTTCCTAACTCAACTCTAAAATCTAGTATATTAAAGGGATCATCTTTTTATTTTACTATTTAAAATTTTTGATGCACATACAAAAAAGATTTCTAAAAAACACATGTACACACATGCATATATAAACATAAACAAGTAGGTTAAAGTGAATATATAAATAACGTAACTGAGACTTTAGATAAAAAAAGATTTTACCAGTCCCTTGGAAGTCATGTTTCTTAACCCATATTTTCCCATCCCTCTCCTACAAGCAGCTACTATTCTGAAATTTGTGTTAAAATCTCCTGGACTTGTTGTTCTTTGTAAATTTCTCATCCATGTGTCTATCCAAAAAACAAAAAAGTTCAGTTTTCTTACAGTTGGGATTTATATAAATAGAATCACACTGTATGTATTCTTTTGTGACATGATTCTTTCACTCAGCATATTGAGATATGTCCATATTGATGTACATATTTGTACTTCAGTCATTTTCAGTATTATACAGTAGTCCATTGCTTATTCAACATTTATTTAACTTTTCTACTTCTGATGATCATTTGGGTTGTTTGAAGCTTGAAAATATTATCAATAGTGATCCTGTGATTTGTCTCATATATATATATACACATATATGTATATGTATTATACATATATAATATATATGTATATTTTAGGATATACATATATATATCCTATGTAAATGTACATAGATTTTTTTCCTAAGAGTAGAAATACAGGGTCCTAGGGAATGGCAAAATATTTCTGAAGTACTACAAAATATTTTAACTTTTACTTCTACAATCACAGTATGAGAGTTCTTGCTGCTGCTTCTTCCTGGGTATTTTCCCATTTTTAATTCTTGCTAATCTAATCACATGGTTTTTATGTGATTGGACACATAAAAACCATGTGATTAGATTTTTATGGACATGGTTTTAATTGCACACCGTGATTGCTAATAGGGCTGAGCATTCTTTCTGTAACAATATCACTGTTATATATCAAATGTCATCATTAATTCACTGACTATGAATTTTTACGTCTGTGAAGTGCTTCTTTAAATTTCTGCTCATTTTCTGTTATATTGTTACTTTTTATGCATTTATATATAAACTGTTCTTTCTAGATCACAAATATGAATTCTGCCATACAAAATGCTTTTGCTGAGAAAAAGAAAAAACCTTAATATTTTAATATCTCTGTCTCAGAACTTTATAACAAATTTCCTAGATTTCTGTAAAGCTTCTCATTCTAATACTACTGTTCATCCTTGGTATGCAGCAACTCATTTTTCCATACAAATTATTTTCTATCACATTCCTGTAAAAATAGTCTATTTCTTTTTCAAAATAAATGCTCTTTTACCTTTTCTAGGGAGCATTTTATTTGTCCTAATCTATAGAAAACCAACCAATCCATCTATACATACCTACACTGTGGACTTCTCCAAATTCTATTCTTGTCTTAACTAGTGATAGAGTCTTCTTTTTTTTTTTTTTCCATTTTTCCCATTTTTTCTTCATGGGCAGTAAAGGAACACTAACATTTTGTATCTACCCATTACATGCCAGTTCTAATGATACACACACCCACACATACACACATGTACACACACATATTTCTTTTTAATCTCCATGAAATAATGTGGTAGAATGTATAATAAAATACATTTTATAGATGACAAAACTGAAGCTTAAATCTAATAGGTAACCTGCCCAAGGAAAAACATGCTGTAATTATGGTAAAGCCGAAGTTCACACTCCTTTCTGCCTAATGCCAGTACTCATGCTTTCTCTACTGCTCCATCTCACTGGAAGGTATTGTGCTATGCTCTTTAATCTGTTTATTTACACAGAGAGGGTCATAGCAAGAATTTTGCTGCCAGAATGCTTGGTGAAGTGGGCTGCATGGTGGCCCTTAAAAAGGCATGTCCACATCCTAATCCTGAAAACTCGTGAATGGGGCCATCTTCGAAAAAAGTCTTTGCAGATATAACTAAATTAAGGACATTAAGATGAGATCATTATGTGTTATCTGGTGGGTGCTAAAAATCCAATGACAAGTGTCCTTATAAGAGACAGAAGAATTTCAGACTCCTGCCTACCTAAACTGTGAGAGATTAGTTTGTGTTTTTTGTTTTTTTATTTTTTGGCACCCAGTTTGTAGTAATTTGTTACAGCAGCCCTAGGAAACTATAATACCTAGATTTGCAATCTATTTCATAACTGTTTTTCCCTTGTAACGTACAGCAAAATATTAAAGCTCTCTAGGCATAAGTTTCATATCTACAAAATGAGGATAAAAGGAGCCATCTGGTTGTTTTTATAATTAAATGATTTAATATATGCAAAGTGCTTAAGTGTTGCATGGTGCAAAGTAGGGCCTCAATAAATCTTAACTATTTTTATTATTGATTTATTATCCTGCCATCTAACTTTTAAACACTTAAGAATAGGAACTAAAATATATTTATCTTTATATTCTGACAGAAGAGCCTAGCATTGTTCTTATTCAAAATATTTACCAACTTGAAATAGGAAATGACTAGGATGCACCAACCATACAATTCTAAGGATATAGATAGTTAAAAAAAATACCCATTATCTGAAAGTAAGCCACACTTCAGTCATTACTAAACTTTTAAGAAAACATCTTCCTGGTAATTCAATAATGCACTGCTTATAGAAAATATAAGAAGGTAAATGTAAAGGAGATTTTATAATTTCACCAAATGAAAAATCTTTTTAAAAGTATATTTTTGAAAAATAACTGAATATTAAATATGGTTGTTTTCTCCTAATTGCTTAAATTGTTCCAAGATTGTCAGTCTTTGACAAAACAATTTCAACATTTTTTATCAATACCATTTATCGAGTACTGACAAAATAAGTTAGGTCTGGCTGACCTTCACTCTGAGTGAACTTGAGACCAAAACTTTCTCTCATAAGCCAGTCAGAAGCAGTCCTTGCATGGAGGGCTGGTTATCCTAGCACAGATGACATCATCTGTTCATCTTGGCTAGCCCTTATAGAGTCTAGATGTCTTGGCAGTGTTGCTTTGGTTAGAGTTTCTTGTTTCACCTATTAAGGTGCTTCATTACCAGCAAGTCTGCCACTGTATTTCTGGGCTTCGCCCAAGGAGCTTGTATGCAAAGCTTTCTTGGCCAGTAAACAAGAAGCATGAGAAAGAACTTTATCTGATGGGATTATACCAGCTGTGACAAGAGGGAACTGCCTAACCAGATTAATATAATCTTTCCTCCTGGCAAATTTTTCAGCAAAACCAAATTATATAAAACATCATTTCAGAAATATACCAGTGCCCTTACTTTACATTTATATTACTAGAAATAGTATAGTATGTATCAGGAAAGTATCAAAGACACTTACCTAGTATAGGATTAAGTGGGCATGTCTGGAGACAAAAGCTCTGAGTTCAAATCTTGGCTCTATCATTAGTTATGAGAACGTGGGCAAGTTACTTGATCTCTGTTATTCTTTTGCTTTGTGTGTAAAATGGGTTAATAAGAAGATGCAAAACATAGATTTGCAATAAGGATTTGGCATGTTAAGAAATGTCTGGTACCTACATGGGTAGTCAATAAGTGTCAGCTATTACTTTAATAAATATTTATCTTGAAGGAAAACTTAGAAGATGTGGAGTTTACGTTTTTAGGCTCTATAACAGGTAAAGTTGTCCTTTTCAGGAATGACCGAATATACTTTTTCAAAATGGCTCGTTTTAACACAAGTGCAGGCAGAGCTTGTTGATCAGGTCCCTAAGAAGGTAAATAAAGAGTACTCCTTTCCCTCGTGAGTGTGTGAAACTAGTGTAATATAATACAAATGAGTTAGTTGGCCTTCTCATAAAGACAGGGTGGTGGGTACTTTCCAGGCTCTTTATTTCCTAAATGTCACCTTTGAATAATACTCCCAAGTGAAAGATTGAGTCTGCAGAACAGGCCCAAGTCCAGGTAGGTAGATGCCTCCTGCTAGTCTTGAGAAGTGCCTTAACTTCTCAAGCAGTTTTTTGTTATAACACTACTATAACAAAAATACCACAAACTGGGTGGCTTAGAAAAGAAACCTCTATTTTTCACAGTTTTGAAGGCTGAGAAGTCCAAGATCAAGGTGAGGGCAGCTTCTGTGTCAGGTGAGGGCCCTCTTCCTCACCCACAGATGACTGTCTCCTTGCTGTGTCCTTACATGGGGAAGGGGCAAGGGAGCTTACTAGGGTCTCTTTTATAAGGGCATTAATCTCACTCATGAGGTCTGTACCTACATGACCTAATCATTATCCCAAAGGGCCCACCTCCGGATATGATCAGGATCAGGATTAGGTTTCAACAAATGAATTTTAACGGAATATAAACATTTAGTCTACAGCAGGGAGGGAAGAAGCAAGGGACCTAAGCCACTACCTACATTCACTCCATACTCAGAAGCTTTGACAGCCTTGTTCACCACAATTTAGAAACGTGGACCAATGGCTGACCCCCATAACCAGGCCCCTTACAGCACCTAAGAGAAGGCCTGGGATTGAATAATGAGTTAAGTGCATTGTGGGTAAGAACACTGGGAGAGGGTTTCCCAGCTTGCACTGGGGCGGCCATACCGGGGTGTTCGATCTTTCTAATGGTAGCTTCACAAAATCTTTTCTATTTTGTAGACGTCAAACTAATGCTTAAGAGTAGAGAGGAAATTTTTGCATTTAAAAAAGTTATTGAAGTAAATGGCTTATCTAACTAATGGGCTAAAATACATTTCAAATATACTAAATCATGAGCCCCTAGAGGTAAGCTTTCATACACTGACGGAAAGAATTGCCTCCAGAGTGAAATGCCTTGGGTTTGAATTCAGGCTTTGCCCATTGTTAGCTGTGTGACTTACACCAAACTCTAGTGACCTTACTTAACCTCTCTGAATCTCAGTTTTCACATATACAATAGTACTCACCTTAAAGGATGATGTGAGGTTTAAATGAATAAATAAATACATTACTTAGAAGAGTACTTATATTAAGTGCTCAATATTGATTAATAATAATATTATTGTTTTTAAAATTGCTATTTTCCCCCTTTGTAGTCTCCACAGTGAATTATACATAGCACAAGTTCAAAAATATATTTGATGGAAATCCAAATCCAAATGCTATACCGAATAATCTAGCATTATATTTCAAGGGTTTATTATTATATAAATATAATGGAATAAATCTATAACTGAACAAATCTCCAAAAATGTAGGCAGCCAGCAACTCAAATGTCATCTGGGTAGTGAGGAAATTGCTAAACAAAAATTAAAACAAAAACTTGCCATGAGCTATTTGGAAATTTAGAATCGATTTCTCAAAAACATACTGAGAAGCATTTAATCAAGCTTATGGCCCATGTACCAAAATGGTGTAGCAATGGTAGTCATCTCAGATTTAGGAAGAGCCACCTCTGTAGGGACACCTGGACTTCATCTGGAGAAACAATTTTAATGGAATCACTGTTTTCACATTGTAAAAGTAATATATAAATGCAAGGCGGAGGGAAGAAATTAACATGGGCTGCACGCCAACCTCGGGCCGGGAATGAACTGCATCAGGCACCTTAGATATTCAATCTTACTGAGTCCTCGATACCCTCCTGGAAGGCAGGCATAATTATCCTTTTATTTTCTCTCTCTCTCTCTCTCTCTTTATTTTTCTTTACAGATGAGAAAATAGATACTCAAATGATGACATGAATTTTCAAGATCGGACAACTAATAAGTGAAGGAGCTAGAATTGGCACTCACACATTTAACTACAAATATCTTGCCGTTAGCAATATTAAAAGGAAGATGGAAAGGGAGATAAGAGGAAAGAATTTTACTACAACTCCAAATGAATTTTCTGCTTCAGTAAAACCGGGCCTACACATGTAATGATATTTTACTAAACATGACAATGCCATATCTAGGAGAATAAAGGACTATAAATGAGAATTTGTGTGCATGTGTTATTTTATGATTTTTTAATATTACTCCATAAGAAATTTCCATCGGCTGGAATTTAAAATATGAAGGCAGTTGAGAATTCTAATAAAGATTAAGGCACAGTAATTTGAATTCCATTCAGTGACAGGTACTCCTTTGAACCTATCCTGTTATTACTTAAAACGAATTCAACATCTAGATTTCTACTGGCAAACCACAGTCCCAGCATGCTCTGGAGCTTGTAGGGCAGGTGAATTGATGTTGCCAAAAATGCTTTTAAAAGAGAGGGTAAAAATAAAATGTGGCTGAATAGAGTACATCAAATAAATAATTTCTAGATGCAGTTATATAAGTTGCATACATATTTTGATGGTATCCCCAGGGACTGTGAAAGGGGTGTGGAGAGAAAGTAGCCAATTTCTGCAGAGCAAACAACCTCACAGACAGCCCCCAACCCTCAACTCTAATTAACCATATATTAAATTTGCACCAATCAGATTTTAAAACTTCCTCTTACTCATATTATCAATGTGGACTTTCTGATAAACATTATGTTGTTATCAAACAAGTTTCCTTTTAGAAAATTTGCTGGAAAAATATATGAAAACTCTGAGGTGACCCTTATATCCCAACCTTCTGGTAGCTATACTCATAAATAATCCCCTTCCCTCGAGTGGATACCTAGCTTGTGACTTGCTTCTAATTAGGGGTCCCCAACCCTCAAGCCATGGACCTGTACTGGTTCGTGGCCTGTTAGGAACCAGGCCGCAGAGCAGGAGGTGAGTGGCGGATGAGTGAGCAAAGCTTCGTCTGTATTTGCATCCACTTCCCAGCACTAGCATCACTGCCGCGGCTCTGCCTCAGATCATCAGGCATTAGATTCTCACAGGAGCACTGGTCCCTAGTACCAGAAAGGTTGGGGACCACCGTTCCAACCAATAGAATACAGCAACAGTGAGATGTATGTAATTACACGAAGGTGATTACAATTGTACAGGTTGTAACCCCCATCTTTCTGGCTTTGAGGAATCAAGTGACCATTTGGAGAGGGCTCACATGGCAAGAAACTGATGGAGGCCATTGGTGAGCAGACAGCAAGGAAGGGAGCCCCTCGGTTCAGCAACCTGCTGGGAACAGAATGTTGCCAACAACCACTGAGCTTGGAGAAGTAAATCGTTCCCCAGTTAAGCTGAGTCCAGATTGTAGCCCTAGCAAACACGTGGATTACAGCTTTGTGAGAACTGAAGTAGAGGATCCTGCTAAGGCCAGCAAGGATTCCTAACCCACGGAGACTGCGGGATAATACATACATGCTGTTTTCAACCACTAAGATTAGGATAAATATTGTTCTGCAGTAATAGATACCTAATAAATCGTGTATGTATATGCTCCTGATTTAAGATTTTTGATCAATACTTATTTATCAAGCACCCACCATATGCTAAGATTTATCCCAGGGTAAACATATGGTCACTGGCCTGGAGGATGTTTATGCTTTTGGAAAAGACCAGATGTGTATACCTCAAGCTGCAAAACACAATACCTCTCTCAAAAGATTATAACAGCAAACAAATAAGACAGTGTGCATGAAAACACTTGGCAATATGTCTGATAAATAATAGCTATTAATGTGTTTAAAGGACTTTTTTTTTTTTCCTCAACATAAAGTGCTGCGGCTACTAAGTCTTTAGACAAAGGACCAGGAGAGGGGAGAGTGCTGACATCTGGGGAGATAGAAAGGCCTAAGTGTGAGAGGAAAACAAAATGGTAGTGTGATCGTAGGTGAGTCTGTGAATTGCAGGGTCATAGAATTCCTAAACTTTTCTAGTAGGAAGAAGAGATGGCGTAATAAAAATGGCAGGGATATAGTTTTTATATGGTGAAGGACAAAGGATAGATCATTGATTTTCCATTGCCTGAAGTACTAGATCTTAATCCAGAAGTAATCCTACTAGTTAAAAAAAAAAAACCTATTTCTGGAGTCATTGCAATGTGAAGATTTTTATTAACTTTAAGAATTTGCCAAAAAGCATTCACTCAAACTAGAAAATACTCAGTTAAGAATTATATCATCTGACCTAAAACATTGGAGTTATGAATCGTTTGGAACGTCAGCTGTGACATTCATTGGTGGTTACTACCAGATACGTTTGTGCCTATTGCCAACTCATTAGTTATTAGTTATTCTCAATTATGCTTGGAAATTTTATTTCCAAATCATAGTTATTACTGGTTATGCCCAATTATGCTTGAGATGTTTATTGCCAATTCATTGGTTATCACTGATTGTGTATAATATTTCAGCTGTAGTTGCTACCAGATACAATTATGCTTGGGAAAGCTTCTGTCAAATAAATTTTAAAGTCCTGCTCCTTGCTATATTCTAATGAATTTTACTTTGCTTCTTAACTAGAGTAATGGATTTATCCAATTAACAAATGCTTAAAAGTAACACAAAATTTTATAAAACAGGGCAGGATTTACAGAACAATTTGTATTTGAAGCAGCTATTCAAATTATCATAGACCTATAAGATTTACTAAAATCAGACCTGCCCAACAGAAATCAAGAATGATTCAAACTTATTATTATTCAAAAGTAAAAACAAAAACAAACAAAAATCACGTTACTAAAGTAGTTATATAATTTATTATCCAAACAGGGGTTCTTCTAAGAATGAATGAGTCGATATCCAGATGAAATCCTGAATGAACTGACAGAAGTTGTGATAGTCACAAGCACCCTGGGATGTACAGTCACCTTTCTTACTCTTCGGTGCTAATGATTATTATTCGTCACATTGTTGGCCCTCAATTATTTTTTGTTCATGATAAATTGTCTCATAGACATACCAATGGTGGAATGAAGGACAGTAATGGAAATATGAGGGTTAGAGATTTTCTAGTGCATCGATATTAGTAATACTATATGTCTGTTTGGTGATTTGTAGATATTAAAGTAATATCTTCCCATGAACTCATTACATGTGATAATAGTTCTATGATCTAAGTGTTCATTCATTCAGTGAATAGTCATCAGCTCCTATGTGCCAAGCACTGTCGTAGTTGCTAGGTAGGTATACACCAAACAAGAGAGATAAGGTTCCTACACTCTGAAGTGTATATTCCAATGAAGAATTAGAAAACTATTTCACTAGAGCAAAGCTAACCAAATTAACACTGATATTAAAACATTTATTCGAGACCTATTAATGTTCTACGCTTACCAACTGAGTTAAATGATTTATCACTTTACCAGTTATTACTGCCATTTTAGAGACAGAGAAACTAATCCTCAAATTCACCAGGCAGAGCAGTGATTTGAATCTGTAACATAACTGATAAACGAGCATGTGTTAAATGGGAACCAAGTTGAGTATTACAATTGAAAGATATTTTAGATATTGTGGAAAGACTGATAGCAGATCACCAAAATTCATATTTTCATGTCTCCCCAAGGACACAGAGAAACTACAAGTCCAGGATCCGTTTTAGTTAGATTTGGCTAGGTGGAAGGAAACCTAGACAGCGGAAAGTGAGTAGAAGCGATGGATAACATTTTTAGTCCAGATCCTAAGAACATCTGATGTGGTGACACTCTACACTTCTCCATTTCATCCAGAATTGAAATAAAGTTCACTGGGCTGTGTCACTGAACGACTGCATGGGAGCTCCAATCCCACCAACTTGTTCCCTTGCCTCACACTGTTATGAGACCAAGTAAGAAACCAACTTCTATTGCGTTTGGGCTAGTACACATTTTGGAGTTTCTTTGTTACAGCGATTGACATACCTGAAATAAAGTGGAAATCTACTGCATACGCCTTGCTATTATACATCCACTCCTCTCGACTGTGCCTTACGGTGAATCATGCCATTTTTTATCTCTGACTCTATTAGAGCTCAAAAGCTTTCAGAACCCAGTGCTACAGAGAAGCAATGTGAACGAACAGAAGAATCATGATACGAAGTGAAACATTATATATTAACTCCTTCTATTAACTCCCACTAATTTAGAGATGATGGAATTAGAGGCCTGGAGAGGTTATAAAATTTGACCTACATCACCTGGGACGTGAAGCTAGACATAGATATCAGGGCCATCTGTCTACTGCAGCAGGCTGGAAAATATCATACCAAGGGGCAAATGAAATTTACTGTTTAAAATTCAGGGATAACCTTTTAGTTTAAAATATGTTGGGATTTTATCTAATCTGTATTCTGGAATTTCATTAAGACCCATTTTCATTCTTTTTTGATCAGGGATAGGAAGTCATATTTTCCCAAAATTAAGATGCCATTTCAATAGGACTTCAATGTATCAAATATAGCTTGAAATCATGGAGGAGTGACAAGGTTTAAGGTAAACTTTGTTGTATGAACATTCTTTGAAAACAATTTGTGGTGATAGGACTTTAGTTCTGTTACGTTATCAGAACATTGATATAAGAATAGTCCAAGCTCGGGAATAAGCTTTCAATATACAATAACTGTTATTTAGTATTATTATCATTGTGCTATTTTTTCAAGAGCAAATGGAGTAATGATTAAGAGAGTGAGTTTCACTATCACGCCACCTGGGTCTAACTCTCTGATACTGATGAGCCATATGTCCTCTGCATGTAGTTTCCTTTACTGAAACATCAGAAAATTGAAAAAATATCACACAGGCAGATTAAGAGAATTAAATAGAAACTGTGTGTGCAGTATATAAAACAATGTTTGACGCCTAGGGACAATTCAATGAATAATAGCCTTTATTAACGCAATGGACATGCAAAGGATTTCTTTCTTAAAAGTTATCTGGAGAAGAGGAAAATCAACTGTAATATTGGTCATATAACTTTCAGCCCAGAAAAACAACCAAGCAAACTTTCTAAAATTAAATAAATAATTGAAATGTCTTGTGATGTATTATTGACATAGGAAGCCCAGAATTCAAGAGAATTGTGTTCTCCATAGGAAAAAAAAAAAGGATTTTTTTTTTTTTTAATACCTGAAGAGGACTTAAGTTTGGGACTGGTATAGGTTCTTATTTAAAACCTACTTTTTCTTGTTTCTCCATGAAACTATGAGGGCAGGGGTGATTTCTGTCTCCTTTGTGAGTGATATATACCTTTCTTTCATTGGCAGCATATAAATATGTTTTGAATAAATAAATGGATTTATGGCTATGGACAAGTCATCAAATCTATTCAAACCTTAGTTTTCTCATCTATAAAGTGGGGCTCTGTGCATTCGACCTGGCAATGTATTAGGTAGAATGATCTAGATAACATATAATCATCTCGTTCTAGTAGGCATTTGAAATATGTGTAGCTATTTAAACTCTACATTAAACATTGCATTGCTTATTACTTCATAATTATGTAATTTAGGTATCACAGATACATTAGAAAGTTGGTATTTTTCTTAGTTAAAATTCTTCTGTTTGCTGAGAAACAAAATCGCTTTGAGCTAACTAGGGATAAAAGTAGAATTTATTACATGAATCAGTCATGTGTCATGAAACTCAAGGGCAGCCACACACACACACACACAAATGTTTGCAACTAAGACTCAGAAAATCACTCAGCACCCAGCATCCTCTATTCCAGTCTCTCTGGGTTTCTCAAAACCACCTCTTACTGAATGTCTACTTGATTTGTTTTTCTCTTTAGATTGTTTTCTCTGCTTTCCTGTACACATGCTAAAAGATAGCTTCCTAATTCCTTCTCAGTTCGACCGTCAAGCCAGACTGTTTAGTGGTTTAGTGCTTTAGACTAATCTCTTAGAAATAAAAGTAGATTGGCTTAGTTGAGAGAGGTGATACACTCTATATTCCCAGGGAAGACAAGATCAAATCCTACAGACACAGGTACCAAGCTCTACAGTTAATTTTGGGGGAGGTAGCATGAGTAGTTCTAGGAGAAATGGTGTCATTGTGGGCCGAAAATTACCCTATAAATACTTATTACAAAATCATTATATTCATTGTGAAGAAATAAGACAAATGAGGTTCAGAGAGTTGGAGTAACTTGCTTAAAGTCACAATAAATGAAAAACTGGAATCCAAATGCTACCTTTTGACTCTGACATGCACTTTTCTCTGAGATTGCCTCCCATTAATGCTGAGACCTCTCGTCTCTTAACTTTTCTGTATTAATCTCTAAAGTATCTTTAAACTTTTCAGCTTGTTCTAGCTAATGCCTAATTCTGGCATCTATAAAGCTATTAACATTCTGAAGTCTACAATTGTCCTGCCCTTTTCATTACTTTTCTTCTTCCTCTTGTAGCTGCAGAGCTAAAAGGAGCCTACTTTGTAGCATGTAGGCCTCCAGAGAAATGTAGTTTTAAGACATTTTGTAGCAAAACTCTTGCAAACTGACGTATATTTTGAGCCTGACTGCCTCTGGAACTGAATGCATACTGTTTTGGCATTTCTCTCCATTTCTAAGGACATTAGAATAAAGTTTTTTAAAAATGCTATGGATCCCCGAGACCATTTTCTGATAATTTGAAATACTTAATTAAAAAATAATTTTGTCAAGTAGAGAGTAATATCTATGTGAATATTTAAAGTAGTCCCTAATGAGTTGACAAGAAAATTCTAGCATTGACTTTGAGCTTGTATTTTCAAACGGGCTACCTTAGGATGATTACAATATTATAGTTTTTGTGAAGAAATGAATATCCTCAGATAACATATCACTGAGGTCAGTTCAAAGGCTATGATTAAAAGGATAAATTGAAATTCAAATTTATCTTACTTTTCCCTGTGTCCTTTTATTAGCTGACTGCATGCAATTGGAAAGGAAGATATTAATCAAAAAATAATTACCATGACAGAAAAAAAAACTTTCTTATCATTTTTCAAAGAAGTTATAAAAAATATATATTAAATGTTGGCAACCCAGCATTTTGGAAAATTTACTAAGGCTTTGAAATTTGAATATGAACAGTAGGAAACATACAGGAAAAGAGTGAAATAAGCAGGTTTCCTTGTATTTAATTTGGCCTCTTAAATGTAACATGATGGAACTTGTAACCTAGAAATATTTTCTTAGGTATATTCACTAGGGAAAAGAAGCATAATTACAGCCGTTCAGACTTCAGGCAAACCGAATTGGCGTTATGGACAATTAATCTTTCGAAACATTAAGATACCTCTGTAATTTCCCACTTTTGTAAGAAGAAAAAGGAAAGAAACATAAATCAAACTTTAGTCAGAAGGCCAGAAGTTTACTTAATTGACAATGTAAGACAAAGCGTCACTAAATTTTTATAACATTGGGACAACCCATAATTCACAGCAGTCTGTATAGTCCTGAGCATGCATAATTATATCCTGATTCTTACCTACCTAAGAGAGTCAAACAATTGGAGACTGGGCTTTTTCTTCTTATTCTTTTCAGTGTAAGTTTGATTGAGATATCTCATTAAAGGTTGGGATTTCTTAGAATAAAGTGATGCTATAACCTACTCTCCACCTATATATGCACAATGTGCTATGTTGCTTATAACCCTAATAACAGATAAAACATTTGATTAAAAAAAAAAACAACAACATAGTTTCAGTGGATTTGATGAATTGGAAATAAGGAGGTTATCTTCTCTGAACCTGGCAAAATCAATAAACATTTTAAATCAAATTTCTTACTTTTAATAACAAATATAGTTGATCCTGGCACAAACATCTCCTCAAACCATTGGAATTTCCAAAGTGATAGGAATATCTTTTGCTGTTCATTAGATGCTCCTTTCGAGTTGATGCTAATGAGGTGGGGTCTATGGACAGCCTCTGGATGAGGCTAGTCACCAGGAAGACCAAGGGATCAGAAGGTAGAGACTTTCAGCCCCACTCACCAAGCTCTGGGAAGAGAAAGGTGGGGAGGGCTGCATTAACTTTATAAAAAGTCTTGAACATCAGTATTTGATAAGCTTTCAGGTTGGTGAACCAAAATGCATTCCATGTGCCAGGAAGGTGGTGCACCCCAAACCCACAGGGACGGAAGCTCCTGTGTTCGGGACCCTTCCAACCTCACCTTATGAATCTCTTCGTCTGGCTGCTCATTGGTATCCTTTAATATCCTTTGTAACAAACCAATAATGTAATAAACAAACTAGTCTCCTTAGTCCTGTAAGCTGCTCTAGGAAATTAATGGATTCCAAGGAGTGGGGCATGGGAACCTCCAATTTATAGCCAGTTGCCAGAGGGACAGGTAACAACCTGGATTTGCAAGTGGCATCTGAAGTGGAGGCAGTCTTGTAGGACTAAGCCCTTAACCTATAGAATCTGACACTATGTCCAGGTAGGTATAGCCAGACGTAAATTAAACTTGTGGGACACCCAGTCAGTGTCTGCTGAAAATTGGAGAATTGCTTGGTGATGAGAAAAAACACACATTGGACTTATCGTTAAAGAAAGAAATTAATTTTGCCTTAAGAATTATGCCCAGTTGAATTGGGAGGAGATTAAGAGATGGGCTTGATATAAAGCAAAGCTGAAAAATTGTCCAAGTTAGAGTAGGGTGGGACAATGACCTATATAAGTCAGGGCCAGCTATTAGATGAGTATCTTATAAAAAGTCAGAAATACACAGATTAATATGTGCAACTCTCAGTTATGTGCCTGTACTTAATAGAGAGAAGCTAATTACCTCGACCATATGCTTTCTCCCCTTTCCACTGGGAGTCTCTCATGTTTTGCCTTCGTCCTCCTGTTCAGTGCATTACACTTTATTTTAATTGCCACCTTACTATCAAATGAAAGGGAAATATTGCTATAGGGATGAGTAGAAATTATAGGGTTTCTAACATTCCCCAGTTGGGCTGGCTCCCTGACTTAGTGGCTTTGTTTTCCAGAATGTGAGTTTGAAGGTCATGGCCCAGTTCCTAACCTGAGTTATATGGACAACAGCACAGCATGTGGCTTGGGCAACACGACTTTATGCAAAAGCTCTGGAGCTGAGGAAGAAGCTCTGGTTTCCCAGTTCTTTGGCTCCGTGGCGTGTCACGTAACCTCTCTCAGCCTCAACTCATTAAACTAAATTCTGTAGATTAGTTGACCTGCAATGCCTCTTTTAGTTATAACTTATCTTTTCACCTAAAATTTAAATGAGTTTCCACCTTCTTTTCAAGACTTCCTCACAGGCTTCCTCATTCATTCCCAGTACCAAGTTAGGTACAGTCCTTCATCAAAATCTATTATTGTAATTCGTGCTCATCTCTGATGTAGGGATCTTTCTTACATCACGGACCTGCTTCCTACAGACACTGCTTTATTCCTCTTTAGATCATCAGTTTTTTGCATAGTGTTCAGCCCATGGCAGGTACTCAGTAATCCAGTAACCACTGGTTGAATGAATGAATGAATGAATGAAAATTAATGACTTCATCACATTAATCACTCAAACAATTTCAAACAGCAAATCTAATTTTCTTTTCCTAAGTCCAGTGTTGACACTGGAGAGGCCTAAAAAGGAAGATAATACTCTCTTCTCATTTCACACACAATAAGAACGAGAGTAACTAAAATGATTGCCTGCTTAGTGTAGCCTCGTGAATGAAATTAAGTTATTGAATAGGTACAACAAACCTCCGAGATAGGTACGATTAATATCATCACTTTAATGACAAGAAAATTGAGATTTAGTTATGTAACACGTTCCAAGTGCCACAGCTAGTGAGCAGAGAAACCTGAGTTTTTGGTAAATCTGACATCAAAACCATTGTTTAACCACCGTGGAATTCAGCCTCCAGGCCCAAGCTTTATAGCCAACCAGTGGCTAAGCTAGGAATCTAATCTGAAACCTCTATTTCCAACATTTTCTATCAGACTTCAGGAAAACAGGCTGCACATAACTATAATTACCTGCTCATAGGTTTTTGAAAGTGTACTAAACTTAACTCGGTAAAAGTTGCCCCTGCAAGTTGTGAGTTAATGAACTGGGAGACGCATCCAATCCATATGTTTTCTCTTAGTCAGTTCTAGTCACCAGTAATGGCAGAGCATCATCAAAAAGATTTGTAGAAACTAGGGGACCGATGGAGTCATGATGATTCCGTTTCGTGAGAAAAGAAGATCCAGTTAGGAAATAAGATTTGGCGAGATGTTTCCAAATAAATAAGGTACTTGGATAATACAAAGATGGAGGAGGACACATCTTAAAAGAAGAAACTGGGTGTCAGTTGTGAGAAATAAATATATATTGTATGTGTGTATGTATTGTATAGAAACCAATAAATTATGTATATTATATATACATATTCCACATATGGATAGATAGCCTTAAGTGAGGTAATTGTTCATTCTTTCCTTTATACGAATATCACCATGAATATTTTTTTCTTGTGCCTTGCGAACCAGATGCCTCTGATAATGTCAGGGCATGGCTTTTGCATTTTTTTTTTTTTTTTTTTTGCCTGTTTCTGTAGTGAGTTAGCTCCCCTCCGCACACCGCTGGACACTATTTTTTTGTTTTGCTTCATCACTCCCCATGAAGATGGCATCATCACCTGAAGGCAGGGACCTGTATCCTTTTATGGTGGCCTTGGCTTCTTAATGACCATTTGCACTGAGCTTGGAAATGGGTCTTTAACCCCTGCTGTGAACCTGTTTTCTGCTGTATAATGCCTATGGTGTTAGAAATGATAAAATTCAGCTGTTTTCATTAAGTGTCTTTTGTTCAACAACGGATAGGAAAACAGCTCAAGAAGAAAAAAAAGAAAAACACAAACCTCCTTTCCATTTCGACTTATTAAATATTCAAGTGATTCCTCAGATACACTCAGCCTTGCTGCGGCTTCATTAAGGTACAGCTCCATTGCACTTTATGATGGAACCCTGGTACGATGTGCTTCCTGCAGTGGCTACCCACAAGCAAACAGATTGCTGCATTCCTCACCAGCCGAAGCTCAAAAGTAGCCCAAAGTCAAGAATATTATAGTAATCAAGGCTACAGGTTAGAGGCACGGATAATGAGGGTGAAATCCACATCAGTGGAAGGAGAGGCCACAACTTCCTCATCAAGTGCAGATGGAAATAACAAACAGCTATTTCTAGTCAAGGCTTAGTGCCCCTTATTCAAGACGTCACTTCTAAAGACCTGCTTCACAAAACCTACATGTCCATCAAGGGGCCATGTTCACTAGAGATAGTATTTGAAATGATTAAAAATGACAATTTGTATGAGTATGTCAACAAGAACAGAAAACAACCTAATGTCTACCAGGAAATGATACACAAAAACAAATAACAACGTAAAGAAATCAAGGACATATATGAACCATAACTGCAATATACTAAAAGTCTGTAGGCATGGTGACAGATAAAAAAGCACAGCAAACTGTAAAACCTAGAATAATGAGCTTCACTGAGTAATTAATTTTGCCAGGTATTTCCAAACCTTTTTATTTATATTATATATTATTGCATATAATTCTTAAAACAATCCTGATATATAAATAATTGTAGACATTTATAGATAGGAAAACAGAGCCAATACTAAAAAGTGAGACCGATATACCCAACGTCACATAACTAGATAAGGATGTAAAACTGTCTTCTGCTGAACTCCAGGTACTTTGTACTCTGCTGCATCATTTTCTCGTGGCAAATGATGTTTGGATGGATGACAAAATTATACACATTCGTATGTCCTTTGTTTTTCTAATTTTATTACACTGACTTTAAATTTTTAACTCTGCTTTGGACTATCTGGCATGTTCCTCCCTGGATGCAAGATTTCAGCCTCAGTCGGCAGAGCTTTCTCCTACCAAAACACACATTCTGAGTCACATTGGAGCTTGCTTTTATCAGCATTAGCTCAGATTGTCCATCTTTTTAGAGCACCATCCCAACACAAGCCCGTAGTCAACACTCAGCCCAGAAGATTCTATTTTGATGGGAAATGTCACTGTTTTTTGAGAGGGGATTTTGAATCTACACAGGGACATATGATCCTCTTTTCCACAAAGTCTTTTATAAAAACCGATGCTATATTAGGAACACTGCTTGTTAAGTTCTCAGGAATCAATGTAATTATATGAGCAGGATTTATTTCTACAGAAAAACAAAAACAGTTGTGAAAGATATTAGTAATAAAGTCACTCCAAGTAAACATAACTCCTGCATTGCCTCCCCCCCATCACCAAATTCTCTAGAAAGAATTCTCCTTAATATTAGACTGTAGTGAGCTTTTCACTTGTTCCTATGTTTCAGAAGTTGCTGTGAGCCTGTTCATTATTGGTTATCTTCTCAACCCTAGGAAAGGCCCAGTGATTCTCATCACTACACTAGCAGGACCTCACTGGAGACAGTCAAGTAAATAGGTGATTATAACTACAGACATGTGACCTGCAAAAGATTAGCCTGTTGGTAATTAATCTGCGCTCTGAAGAAAGAGAGTAACTTACGAAAAAGTCTTGGGCTTTCTCGCCACTAACAGCAGCAGAGTTCTTAGACGTGTTTGTCTCTCTTCATTGTCAGTTGGCTATTATCACTCATGCTGCCCCTGAAAATTCAGGAAATCAGGGTTAATACAGTCCACAAAGCAAACAAGCCAGTGCATTTAGCCTGAGTGTTCTTAATGCATTTAATTTTTTTTTTCAAAACGCCAAAAATTATCTTTGTATCATGTTAATTCACCTCACCATCTCTTCTGTGTAGGATTGTCCTGAATACATAATGACCAAGTAGAGAAAACCAGTGGAAACTACAAAAGACTTAAAATGATTAAGGATCTTAGAGAGCTGGAATTCACAGGGAATATAAGAATTATTTTATCTAAGCTACTTATTCATTTGCTTAAGCACTCTCCCTGTCAAAAATACAGCCGTGTGTGTGTGTGTGTGTGTGTGTGTGTGTGTGTGTGTGTGTGTGTGAACATGCCAGTATGCCAGGTACTTTGCTGGGTGTTCTGTGAGTTCAGAAGTTGGAGAAGAAGATGGTCAGTATTGGCTGATAAAAAGAAGGGGTCATCTGGTAAAGTTTTATGGATGCAATGGAATAAAAAATCTAAATTCCAAAAAAGTTAAACCCCAAGGCCACAGTTTGTCAGAGGAGAAAGACAAAGAAGAAAAGCCTCTTCCTCTCTTTTAATCCAGAGATTTGCCCCAATTCTATGTGCTCCAAGGTAAAAGCAATAATGAAAATCTTTTCTTCTGGAAAATCGTTTTTTTTATATCAAATACTGTATTCTATAGTTAAATGTTTTTTGATTGAGAAATAAATGCTACTAAAGATGGCTTTTTTTTTTTAAAGTTAAAAATTAGACCATAAATCACAGAGAAAAATACCTAGGATTTTATTTTGTCCTTCCAAGCTATCTTTTTATTGCCAAATATAAAAGCAAATTTGTGTCATGCTATTTCTTATTTCATAGCATTATACATAGAACAATTAATAGAAAAATGCTTTGAATAATGTAAACTTCATGATTTGGGGAATTTTTGTTTAATGACATTTGGAGGAGATATATTTTTCTTAGTTTTTATAGTTTACTTATTTTTATTCATAATATTATCCAGAGATGTAGAACAAAAATGGATAATAATTTAAAATACCTAGTATAAATAGATGCTATAGGTAGGTATAGGTGTGGTACAGGTGCGTACAGGTGCAGCTAAAAAATAGATATTATAAAACAGGAGATGATCCCACGTACATTGTATTGTGCTAAGTGCAGGGCACTATTCCACATTCATTACATGGATCAACTTCTTAATTCTCCTAACAAGTCTGTGAAATAAATTCTATTGCCCCTGATTTACAGCTTGAAGAAATCAAAGGAAAGACAGGTATGTTAGTTTCCCTTGGCTGCTACAACAAACAGCTGTGAACTAAGTGGTTTGGTTTAAAACAATAGACCTTTATTCTCTCATCATTCTGCCTCCGTCTTTGCGTGACCTTCTCCTTGGTGAGTGTATCCTCTCCTCTCTGTATGGAATCTCCCTCTGTCTTTCTCTCAAAAGGACACTTGCGACTACATTTATTGCCCACAGGGAAAATCCAGGATAAACTCTCATCTTTCTGAATCCTTAACTTCATCAGCACATTTGTCAAGACCCTTTTTTCCTTAAGAAGTAATACTTATAGTTTCCCCAAATTAGGAACTGGTATCTTGGGATGCCTTTTATTCAGCTTACTACAAAAGGGTAGTATTTGTGGAACCTCTCAGACTCTCAGTACATAAATTCTGTGTATCAATAATTGTTATTGCCGACTAATGTCTACCACTGATTTCTAAGGATGTCGCCGAGTATAAACTAATTCTAAGGGAATGAAATGTTTTCGCTTTATAACGAATTAGGTGTAAACTTTATCCACTTCATTAAAGTTTGGGATTCTTCAAGGTCCCCTTTTACCTCACAGTAAATGTTTTTTTATTATATTTTTAAAACTTTCTTTCAAAGGTTTTAATTGTCATGAAAAGGGTGCTGATAGTTCCTATGAAAAACAGGTCCCAGTGCCCACCCAGCTCAAAACTCAAGTTCAAGTGCTACTATGATACCAGGACAGAGTAAGAAAAAAATCAGACTTGTTTTAATTTTTTAAACTTTACCTCAAAGGTACTCTTTGAATCTAACAGCAAGCCTTTTTTTTGCTTTATTTTATGTGGTTTAAGAATATTTTTATAACTTTTTATTCATCATATAATGATGTGAAGGAACTTACAAAATAGTGTATTCATCAAAATTATCCAGTGAATTACAGAAACAAATATATCTGTGTCATAGGAGTTATTTTTGTCATTACAGCACTTAAAATATTATTTTAGGATATTTTAATATTGATTTTCCCCAAGTCCAATGAAACCACTTCAAAGACCAGATGCTTTCATCAACCCCTTGCAATATAAACTTACTGTTGAAGTGATTTAAATTCCTTAGTGACAGCAATGCAATGAAAATTAGTCAAAGTACGAACTTAGATAATTTTATTCTGTGTAGGCAGTCTGATATTAATTATAAGGTATGGTGTAACTACCACTTTCTGGATGGATTGCATAATCAACTGAATGATAATTTGCATATGTTTAAGAATCTAGCTGTGCGCTGTTTTTCAAAATGTTAAATTCTATGAATATTAAATATATAGATATATGTATATATAATATATATGATCATATATATGTAATATACACATGATTACCTATAATATACATACATACATATAGAATCTTAAACTTTCTTAGATATCATTAGTGGAGATTTGAATACTACTGAGAGAAAACCTGTGAACATGGTATGAGCTGAGTGACAGCATAAATTCATGGCAACAGGATGGACTGAGTTTCAAGTGTAGGATTTATTTTCTGGCTCCCCATCAATTACTGGCTGTGGCAACTTGGCAAATTGACTGAGTTCTCTGACATTCAATTTCTTCATCTATAAGACAGTGATAGCATTGACACCTATCTCATAGGATTGTTCATATGACCATACTGCACAAAGATGGTATATTCTCCCTAATTGATAAAGAAGGAGTTTGAGTTTAAGTAAGTTGCCCGGACATATTTAAGCCAAAAATTGTGTGACACCATTGCTTTGCTTTCTGGTAGGTAGCTCCAGTGCAGGCAGACTGAGATCTTCCTTTCTGCCAAGCTTACAGAGGCTGAGGCAAAGTGAAGAGAATATACTGTATTACAGAATATAGATTCCCACTAATTCTTTAAATCAATAATAGCAGAGGCGGCCCCAAAGACCTGGACACTTCTGTGTCCTTGAATTCACAATGCCTAGAGCCTTGTATAATAAAGAGCATTTTGGTATAAATTTAGAAGATGCTTATGTTGTAGCCACATGATTCCACTGAGAAACATTTATCATAAAGGATTCGTTCCTGTTGCATTTGGTTTATTTTTCTTTTCACTAATTCTGCCACCACATACTCTTTCATGAAAATGTGAAGGCTTCCTAGAATGCAGCCAGGAAAAATGAAGTCCTAGCAAAGGTGAGCACGATAATTAACAGACGAAGAAACCCCACAAGCAGAAATCGATTGAGTGAGCATATGATTTTGTTCTTTTTTGTCAGTATTCTGAACTTCCAATCACAATATCCCATTGTTGCTGACCAATAATAATAATTTTTTTAAAAGTGCAACTTATCTCTCCTCTTAAAATCCTTCTCTTTAGAAACTCGTCGCCGAGTTGAGCACTGGCTGCTGAACACGTGACTTGCCGCAACACCTGGCTCCCTTTGTGGCCCTAGGTGTAGTGTTACTGGCTATGCTGGAGGCTGTGCCTTTGGACCCGGGTTTTTGGAGGAGGCTCCTGCTCTGATTTGTCTAGAATGTCTTTCTCCTTGGAAGCTGTTTTTCTTTGACTAATCCTCCATATACATTTGTGAACTACGAATAATGAAACTAAAAATTCCTTTGGGCTACTTTTATTCAGCTTACTACATCCTAGAAATATAAAATGACTCGAATAGGCTAAAAATATTGAATAGCCTTTATTCAATATTCTGTAGTTAAAATTATAGAGTTGTAAGTAATTGTGTAAAATATTGTTTCAACAATTTTTGAATCTTTTGCTACAACATTCCACTTTTAGAGAAATTTAATAGTAAGGATAATCCATATTTTGGGGTTTTATGTTTTATAAATTATTTTTATACATTATTATTACTTAGCATTAGGACATCAGAAAACTTTCCACTTCTCTGTTTTCTAAAAATTATGTTCCTTATTTTTGCTATTTGTATAATACCCAATCATCAAGATGACTTTCACTTTTTAATAATATCTTATTATTTTCCAGATCAACCTCTGGATATTAGGAATAGGAAATTGAACTTTATAGAACATCTAATATGGACATATTTCACAGTCTTTTAAAGTAAGCTAAATGATCACAATGAGTAAGCTATTTAAACTCTGTTAAATAGAGCAATTAAAATTTTTACATAGGAAATGGGGGGTGGGTTGGGTGGGCAAAGTGTGGAGAGTAAAAATACAGTGTGGTATATAGCATAGAAATAATAGTGTCAGAGTACCAGTCATGAAACTTATATTGATGGGGTGCGTAACAGAGATTACTGGTCATTTATGTAAAGAGATTTTTTTTCCAGGCCTAATGAAGGATATTCAAATGGCACTGAGGTGCGTTTTCACATTGAGATTAGTCCAGCCTAAGCCACTGCATTGGTCAACATCCTTTGCCCTTGGTTTTCTAGCTAGTGATTCCATCCCCCGCTTCCCCAACACTTTGAATTCCATTTTATCTAAGGCTCTGTTTGTATTTGCGACTTAATTAGAAAGCTGGAATAGTGAGTTTTGTAGTTTTGGAATTTCTGAGCACCAAAAGTGAATATTATCAGCTTAATTATGGATTAATTAGAGGATAGTATCTCTCATTTGTTACCATTAGACCCAATTATATAAGCTTAACTCTTTTTTTTATTCTTCAGTTTTAAAATAGTTATGTTAGCAAAACCTCAAGGTTTTTACACTAGTGATCAGGTTGATCAACTTTTAGGATCTGTATGATTGGGAAGAAGATTCTCAAAACTGTAATGATGAAGATGCCTTTGGTGATACCAGCTGAGCTAAATTCTTGCCCGGTATTGGTCCCTACCTGAATAAACCTAATTGTGTCTTTGAGATGACAGGTAGCAGGCAAAGACTGTATATTAAATGATGCCGAATTATAGTAGGTTTGGAGGTATGAGTATGGATTTTGAAATGGATGCACTTAGACACAATCTTCCACCCACCAGAAACTTTTAAAATTCAAGTTACTTATTTAAATTCTCTATACCTTAGTGATTTTCATCATGAGTTAAAATGAGTTGTATGAAGATCCCATGTATAAAATGTATAAGGGTTTTAAGAATATATGTGTCATCCCTTCCCTCTCCCAAGACTGGCCCATTGTTCTTCATTCATATAGCTAGAGCAATAACTATCGCTCTATCTCATGACTCAACAAATGAATTAAATGAATCCTTTCTCATAAACAAACCAGTGAATCACTCAGTGATTCCTGGCATAAGATCTTAACTCAAGATAGCCCAATCAGAAAACTTCCTCGAAATTTGAGAAAAAAGAAATAATAAAAAAAATCAGTTGAAAAGTTATAATCACAGAAAAACCTGCATACATGTTTATCGCAGCTTTATTCATAATTGCCAAAATTTAGAAAAACCAAGATGTACTCCAATAGGTGAATAGGAAAAAAAAAAAAAAAAAAACAACTGTGGTACATCCAGACAATGGAATATTATTCAGCAATAAAAAGAAATGAGCTATCAAGCCATGAAAAAAAACATGGAGAAAAACTCAAATTGATATTGTGAAAGAAGCCCATCTGAAAAGGCTGCATACTGTATGATTCCAACTAGATGACATTCTGGAAAAAGCAAGACTATGAAAACAGTAAAAAAGAAAAAAAAACAACAACAACAAAACGTGATTGCCTGGGGTTTTCCAGGAAGGGTAGGGAAGGGGGACATAAGTGGTTGGGGCACAGTGGATTTTTTAGTCAGGGAAACTATTCCATATGATTCTTTAATGGTAGATACATGTCATTACACATTTGTCAAGACCCAGACCACATATAACACAAAGAGAAAACAAATGTCAATTATAAAGTTTAGTTAATAATATATCAATACTGGCTGACTGATTGTAACCAATTAATTAATGAAAATTAATATGAACCATTTAACACAAGACATTAATAAAGGCAATGAAGAGGGTGTGTTGGTGAGGGGGTAAATGGGAACACTGTACTTCCTGCTCATTTCTGTATAAACTTAAACCTGCTCTAAAAAAGTCTATTAATTAAAAAATAAAATAAAATCAACCCCTCTCTGGTAGGCAAAGCCAAGGAAAACGTTTTGGCAGTCATCTGTCCTTCGTGAAGAGAAATCAATCGGAAAGAACATAAAGATGACAGATTTCCCAAAAAAGCAGGGGTGAGGAACACAGACACAGATCTGGAAACATTGTAGATTCCAATTGTTTCTGAAGTTCAAATTCATTCCTGACCTCTTCTAGTTTTATTGTGCAACTGTTACTTGAGTTCCGGGAATCAGCATACGATTGTCCCCAATTTCTCTTCTAAAATCATTAAAATTAAGTTTCTTTTACCCAAAACTAAGACTGCTAGAACTGCCGAGGATCTGCAGAGTATTTTGTACCTTGTCAGCACCCACATTAGAGACAAACCTAATAATGAAGAGAGAAGTTGCATTTTATACTACTTATGCCATTGCAAGGAATTATCTGTCTTCGTTATTCATCCTCTTATATATTTTTCAAATTGTATTATGTATATTTTTCCCCAGCACGTCCAACTAATTAATGTAACTTCAACCCCACTGTTCTGAAAAATTTGTAACCAAAAAATAGTATTTTGATTTCCTAAGAATACTTTGAAGTGCTTAAATGTGTAAGTAAATAGAACCAGGATTCATTACTTTTATTAAAAAAGTAATTTTAAAGTATATTTTACAAAAATAATGTGTAAAGAATGTCAAACCACAATACATGTGTTTGGGAAAAAATGCTCAAACAGCTGTTTTCACATGAATACTGGTTAAAAATTTACTAAAATATCATAGTTTTCTCTAAGCCCTTCAGCATGTTTTCACATAAATTTACTCATTTGCTTCTCACCACAGGGCTTTTCTCCTCTTCGTTTTTACACATGAATAAACAGTAAAGCTTAGAAAATTAAGTGACTGAAGTGCCCAGAAGGCAGACCACAGAGCTGAGTTGTATGATTGCTTGAACTTGAACTTCTATGTTCTACCCTTACATTCAGTTCCCAGGCTACTGGCCTACAATGATACATATTCATTCAGCAAGTATTTATTGGGCACATACTTCAGGCCAGGTGCTGAGAATCCATTGTAATGTGGCAAACCTTATAGTTTTCATCATGGTCTTTTCCATCTAATGACAAAAATAATGGCACTTTTAAGTAATAATTTAAAATAGAATAATAACAGTGCCTCCAAAAATTAAACATAGAATTCTCGTGTCATCCAGCAATTCCGCTTCTGGGTAAATACTCCAAAAGAGTTCAAAGCATAGCCTCACACGGATATTTATACACCAACATTCATAGCTGCACTATTTACGGTAGTAGAAAGGTGGAAACAACCCAAGTGCCCTTTGATGGATGAATGAATAAACAAAATATGCCATAGACATACCATGAAATATTAGTTAGCCTTAAAAGGGAGAGAAATTCTGACACATGCTACAACATTGATGGACCCTGAAGACATTACAGAAAGCGAAATAATCTGGTCATAAAAAGATAAATGTTATGTGATGTTATATATGAAGTTTCTCAGTAATCAAATTTGTAGAGACAGAGTAGTATGGTGGTTGCCAGGGGATGGGGAGAGGGGTAAGGAAAGTTAGTGTTTAAAAGGAAGATGGTGTTTTAGTTTAGGCACATGAAAAAAGTCCTGGAGATTGGTTGTATGACAGTGTTCATGACTAGAGACCTCTAGATTTAAAAATGGTTAAAAATGATAAGATGCTATATATATTTTACAAAAATAACTAAATATAATAAACATGTGATGTATTGTACTGAACATGTTATAGGTATTATTACCTCATTTAGTGTCAATAGTAACCTTAAGAGAGATATATAATTATTTTATATGTTATATACGTGCAACCCTAGGTTCAGAGAGGTTAGAACTTTACTGACAGTCAGTCAGGTAGAGAGCATACAGTAAGGATGTAAACGCAGTATTCTTTAACTCTAAAACCTGGCACATTAATCACCATGTTCTACTGTTTATTGATAACACATTGCAGCTATTATACCATTGCTTTCTGGCTTCTGACATTTTGGTTGAGAGGCCATCTGACAGGGGTGTGTGTGTGTTCTATACACCTTTAAAAGGAATGTCTTTTTTCCCTCTCATTTATCTTTTCTTTTTGATTGCCAAAACATTTACTATGATGTATCTGGGTGTGATTTATCTTTATAGTGATACTGCATGGAGTTTGTAGACCTTTATGAACAAATGGTTTTATGTCCTTTACAAGTTTTGCAAGAACTTGGTCATTTTCTTTTTTAAATTTATTTCTGCCACAGTCTCCTTTTATTTTATCAATATTTATCAATTTCTTTACATTAGATTCTTTCACTATGACGCACAAATCAGTATTCACTTTTCCCTACCATATTTTTCTTCCGGACTTCAAGCTATCTGGGTTTTTATTGTGGTGGTGGTGGTGGTGGTGGTTTGTTTTTGTGTTTGATTTTTTACTGACCTATCTTCCAATTCACGAATCTTTTAGTCCTTTCTTTAGCCTAGGCAAAACTGCTCAATTGAGATTTTAATTTGTTATTGTATTCTTCACATGTAGACTTCGATTGTGTTTATTTTTTATAGATTCCAGTTCTCTGATTAAATATTTCATCTTTTTTTCTATTATCATGAGCATGTTAGTAATGATTATTTTCTACTCTAGGTCTGATATCTTTTGTAAATCTATTTCCTGTTTCTTCTAAGAGATAAATTTTCTAAAAGAAAGTTTTGTAATTTCAGATAAGCACAGAAACGTTTACAAAGCTCTTCAAAGGAACTACAAAGCTATCTCTTAAGACATTTTCATGCCAGGTACTATCTCTCCTCCAAATACTCTCAAGTGGAAAATAATTTTTATATTTTATTTAGAGAAAGAAAGGTGTTAAAGTTTAGGTTTTCAAGGATTATTTACTACGGTCTATTTGGTGTTAATACTCTATAAAGTTAGGAGATCACATTTGAAGATCTATACATTTTTCATGAAATACATTTTTGAATGCCAATTTCTTTATTGATGGTCTACATCCCTCTAGCAGCAGAAAAAATCATAGAGGTATTTAAATGTATTTATGAAAAATCCAGGGATTGTTTCTCCTTCTAGTGAAGAGTCAGAAGGAAAGTATTTTTCTGGGTTCTGGCAGATAACCTCAATAAACAAACAAACCAAAAAAAAAAAAAAAAGTCCTGAGATACATGCAGGGATATGATGCATATTTTCCTTTTGCTTAAAGTTTTAGTTTGGTCATGAATCAGACGTCAAGAAGAAACCTTAGGGGAAAATTCCTTTCATTGAGTGGGATGATATTCTGAAAAGTTACAATCATTGGATGCTTATAGATACCGTATTTTAAAATAAACACTCATTTACAGTGTTTGTTTTGGTACTGGGCATTTTATTAGGAAAATGGCATAACTCATTGCTCGGTGAGTCATGTCGATGGGTCAAGAGAGGTACATGTAAGTTGTGATTGGAAACCAACCCGTTTCATAGTGATGAAGTTGATATTTCTTGAGCTCGAGTTCATAATTGGTGGCGTCACAGTCATAACAGAAAAACATAATATGTCCATTATACCTTGGCTTATATAAAGTGTGTATACATTGTTATCTGAATAGCACTTTGTTTGTTTGTTTGTTTTTTATTCCTGATCTGTGAGGTAGGTAGGGCAAACCTGGAAACAAAGACACAAGGATTTGTCTGAGGCCTTAAAATTAGAAATATAAAACAGAAATCATTAGATTTGGAATTTAGAACAAGCCTTCCATTTGTCTTCAAGAAATTTTCAATTTGTGTTTATTGACCATCAACTAGAGGTAAAGCAATGAATGTGGTACTTGGGAAACAAATAGCCAAAATGCAAAGTCTCAAATTCTAGAGGCTTCAAAATCTAGTGAGAGAAAGACCAAAATAATTTTTTTAAAAAAATTATGCTACAGTTTGATAAGATCTTTCACAGTGGAATTTATGACGTTGTCCAGATTGACTAATGGAGACACCAAAGCTAAGTGGTGCTTCTCCTAGGACTGTTGAAGGATTATCTACAGGTAGTCTTGTAGAAGGAAAGAGAAAATGACATCTCAGATAGAAAATATAGCATGCTCAAAGGCACAGAGGAAAGAAAGCAAGCAATCGAGGGAAATATACATGGCCGGATGGTACAATGTGCATTTTGACATGCTGTGTTGGTGAGGGGAGGTCAGCATAACTAAAATCATAAAAGACCCTTCTACTTCTGCATCTATAAAATGGAAATTTTAGCGGCTGCACTGATAGTCACATTCTGCTTTTCAGGAATAAAGCGCAGATCAGCCTAACTGCTGAAGTATCAGTGGTTTGCAGGTCTCACCTGACTTTTCCTGGAGAATTGTCCTCTGCTGAACCATGCCTCCTTACTCATAATCAAGTCGCCAGGCAATTCTTGTCAACATGGGAGCATTCGGCCCAGGCCCTCTTGCCTCTATCTGGGACAACTCTGAAAGGCCCTCTCAGATCAAAAACTCCCCGTAGTATTGGCTGAGAATCTCAATGTCACTGCCTTGCAACTTGCCACATTCTCCTGCCTAGTCCTGCTTCCTCGTTCCCAGGTGGATGTCGATCCTTAATGCTCGCCAACAACTTCCGAAACATGAATCTACCTCAGGGTCTATTTTCCAAGTGCCCTAATCAAATTTCTCAGGGTTGTTAAAAATATACAGAAATAATAAATGTGAAAAAAATATTTCCCCTATATGAAACACTACATCAACGCTAACTGTAAAATCAGCTTTTATGTAAAGCAGGTATTAACTGCGAATAGCCGTAGAGGCTATCTAAGAATAGCAGCTGGGATATCGAAGACAACCTATAGGGTATTAAGGTCCAAGTTTACTACCTTTACAGCTAAATTTATCAAATTTTTATTAATTCTTTAAGGAAACTTAACAAAATAATACTTGCACATGGTTAAGAAAAGAGAAATTGCATGGAAAAGCCTATGATAAAAAAGCAATAACCTCCTTTCTAACCCTTCACTACCATCGCAGCCACCATGCACCCACCACCCAGCATCCCATGTCTTAGCGACAGTCTTTCCTAATTTTTTGTGTTCTCCTGAAGTTTCCTTCCTCATGCTAAATTATATCTTTACTACTCTTTTTTGATTATCAATATCTTGTCTCAACTTCCAGTTCCCCAAATTGGAGATTTAACTAACATAATTTTCCACCATCCTTTCCACTCAAAACTTTTGATGGTTAAAATTTTATCACTTTAGTGAAATGATTGCCTTAAATAACGGTCTCAAACCTCTCCTGATTGTTTTATAAATATAGGTAATATCTCTTGACTTGATATGATTGAGATAAGGACATTAGCAAGTCTCCCCTCCTTCTTCTTGCTTCCTCTGTGTCCATCTCCATCTGTTGTATCTTTATGTCTTAGTTGACAAAGACTAATAATGCTCACTAATCAAAAATCAGTCCATTATCTCATGAAAACCAACAAAGTGTACATTTTTGTGAGTCACTCAACATTCTATACTACAGAACAAAGATAGCGCTAGAGTTAACGTTTGCTTTACTACAGCCTCAGTCTAGCAACCGTAATGCCTCTGGGAGAAATATGTCCCTCATACCAGGTCATATCGCTGTGTCTTTTCTTACTCCATACTGATGGCTCAAAATCATGCCACATTTGGTATTGCATGTTATTTGGAAGATACATACCTCTTACTCCTCTCTATAAAATTTTATTTTCATCTCTTTGCCTCTAAGCTTTGGCATGTTTATGCCCCATAACAGCTATTTTAGTTCCAAATTTAAATGGGCTTTCCTTTCCAGATACTTTTTTATGTTTTCTATCCTGTGTTTTCTCCACTATGGCACTATTCACAGTTGGGGCCATACAATTCTTTCTTGTGAGAGCCGTCCCATGCCTTGTGGGACGTTCAGCACGATCGCTGGCCTCTACACCCTAGGTGCCAGGAGCATTCTCCCTTTCCCAGCTGCAACGACCAAAAATGTCTCCAGATATTTGCCAAATGTCATCTGGGATTTAAAATCATCTCCAGATGAGAACCGCTAATAAATACAAATTCCTTCCATAACTCAATCTGCCCTATGCATAGTTTGGAGGCTGACAGAACTAAAGATGTTTGCTTCCCTTTGGTGAGCCTTGCTGCTCACCTAGGTCCTTGGACTCATTCACAGGGAATGGAATACAAGCTGTTGTTCTTGACAGGTCTTAAGATGGGTGTTTTTCTTTTTTAGAAAGATTGATGGGCAGGCTGACATAATTACCAATGACACTAGCATGGTGCTGCAAATGTTTTGCCAACTGAGAAAACTCAATTGAAAAGGCTAAAGATAATTTGCAAGGTCTGTTTCCTCACAAAAAGCCTTGACATTGATGTGATTCTAGTTGTGCCTGCATGATTTCAGCTTTGTGACCTTCTCATTATGAATCATACTGCTGATTAGCAAGGGAAATAAGAATTCCAGGATTTAAAGGTCCTTGTGGTACTAAAAGTCCCAGTTCCTCATACTGCCCATCCCCCAACCAGCTTTTCAGGAATTATAAAGGGAAATCTGGATTGCATTTTAAGAATAGGAAATCCAACTTAATATCCTTAAATTCAAACCAGTAGGCACCATGAATATATTTTCCCAACCTTTAATTCTTCAGTCAAGAGAAAACAGCATACTGGAAATATGTATTAGGCAAGTATCAATTTTTTTTAGTCACTTCTAAGTTCAGGTACTCAGAGAGGACTTTTAATCTATCTAATCCTTTTAATACAGTGTTTATTGTCTCCCCTCTCCCCAACTCCCTCAGAGAAGTTAGATAATTTACTCAAGGTCTAACAGCTAGGGACTAGTAGCACTTTGGTTCAAATCCATCTCTTTTGTTATCAGAACTCACTCTGTTATTCTGCATTTCAGTGAGGATGGATGATCACTTTACTTAGGAAAGAAACTAGTTTGATTACTGAGCCTTCATAAGTCCTTTTAAGAACCTTATTTATGAGAAATGGAATAATACATTTCACTAAAGTACGCAAAGTGTAAAAGGAAACTCATAAGCTCAGAAAGAGTGAGAATACATACTTTTAATTCTAAAGAAGTAAATTTGTAGAAATTTATAGAAATCAATTCTTTTCCTAGTTTAGTTTCTGAAATGTATATTTTTTTAAAGAAATTTGAATGAGTATTTGCATAACACCAACTTTAACAATTTAAAGTTAGTTTATAACAAATATTTATTAGATGCTGATTTTGTCAAAGTATTTGTCCTGACCTAATAGATATTATATTTAACAGCTGCATTTATTTGTTCAAATATAATTTTAGAAGTCCACATATTGAATTATTTGATAGCACCGACAATTCATTTAAGTGCTACAAATATTATTTTTTAAAAAAATCTTATCATATTAGCAAAATAGTCAATCTGTGGAAGACCTATGGGTGGAACAAATAGTTCTAAAACTGAAAATGCTTACATTGCCTCTAAAATACTTGTGGAAAGGATGGTTACAAACACTAGAAATTTTTTCATCGATTCTGATAGCTCAGATTTTGGACTTTAACTTCAATTCTAACCACACAGCTGTCGCTAGATATGTAAACTTTGGCACATTTCTCAAAACCTTGCTGAAACTTACCCCTCATTTGCATTTTTGAGATAATACTTTATATAGTTTTGAAAGTTTAAAGGAAAATGGTAGATTTAAGTCACCTTTTATAGCGTTTAATATACAAAAAATATTTCAATGTTTCCTCGTCATAATGGCTTTCATAAGGAATAACACTTCAACTGCTCACTATTTTGCAATTGAACAATTCATCTGTTAATTGCAAATGACCTAGAATAAAATACAAAATAATAACATGTATTTTTCTGTATGTACATCTATAATTCTCCTTAAAAAATTTTGGATTGCCCAGTCTAACTCAATCCAATTTTGGATTTGACAGAAGCAGAGAAAAATTAGATTAGGTGGGCCTTATAAATTTCATAACAGTCAGGGGGCTGTTTTAAGAGTAATATTTTTTTCAGCAAAAAATACCCCAAAAAACAAAAAACAGTTTTTAAGGAACAATGGGATATGTGCTAAGACTTGGCATCAAAGACACCAAGCTTCGTTAATTTAGTCTCTTGACCAGAAATTTGTTAAAATGTTTTTCGGGTTTTTTTTTACTTCTTTTCCACAGAACTCAGAATAATCTGTAACCATGCTTATGGGAAATGAAAAAGAGACTAAGGTTCAAATGAAAAAAATATAATGAAATATAGGAAGTAAAAGACCTGAACCAATTGTGATTTATCTACATTTTCTAATAAAGAAGTTTAAATCATTGAGATTTTTCTGACTATCAGGACTTCGTCGAAGCGGCTGAAAGAAACGTTGTCATTAAAAATAAAACATATGGTAGGCATATTAAAACTGAGAAAAACTACAGTTTCACTACTTCTCAAGAAAACATATCAGGCTTGAATTTGCCTCTCAACTCTAGATTACAGAATGAAAAAAAAAACAAAAAACTCATGAAAGAAACCAGAGTTAGGCTTATTTTGTTTTAAAATAATCCTTGCATTTTTTAGGGGAAAAAAATCAAGAAAAATATCAATTATAAAATCAGAAATGCTTTGAGAATTTTCTGGGAAATTTTTATAATTCTATATAGTCATATTTCAAAGAATAGCTACAAATAGTTCTCTCTTAGATGACAGTTTAGCCTGCCTATAATCAGATAAGTGGATTTGATTCCCAGTTATAAGACCTGTGTGATTATGGGTAAATTACTTAATCTCTCTAAGACTTAATGCTGTTATCTATAGAAAAGTGGTAATAAATGTTATTTTAAAGATTAAACATGATAAGAAATGTAAAGTACTTAGCACATGTCTCGTACATGTTCTGTCAATAATAATAAAACATTCAGTTTACACTTATAATGTATAGATTAATATATAATATTATATTATATAAATATTACAAAATATAAATAAAATATTAAAATTGTTATTGTTGTTATTTGGAGCCAGACTGCCTAGTTCTAAATCATCCTTACTCTGCAACTAATAATTAGCTGCAGAATCTTAAACAAGCGAGAATCATTTTGTGATCTGGCATTTTCATGTGTAAAATGCTAATGATAATAGTAATTACCTCTTAGAGTTGTTGTAAAGATTGAATAAGTTAGGATATGAAAAATATTTACATATAAAGTCTTGGCGCTTAGTAAGTACTATATAAGTTAGTATTATCATTTATATTGTTTTTATTATAGAATATTACTATTTGAAGTTCTCCTCTTTTCCTACCAAATTGGAGTGACAGCACAAACTGGGTGAAAAAATTGAATAGATATGATAACATTCCTAGAAGTAAATGAATATTTTCCTATTTTCTTAGAAAGAGTTAGTTATCTTCTGTATCCAGTGCTCTGCCATGACTTTCCTTCTGTTTGAAAGGCCATAGTTTTATCTCCGTTCTTATTCTCTTAGCTCTTTGAATTTATCCTTCAGGTCTGTATTTTCACAATTCACACTAGAAAGGCTCTGAGCACCTCCTCCCAGCGTGCACCCCACTGTGCCTTTGGAGTACACCGTATTTTAGTCCCCATATCACAAAACTGCACTGTCTGACCTCATCCTGTCTAATTACTCCTAAAGAAATAATCTGTTCGAAGGGAGAGTCCCTATTTATTTTATTCCTCATTATATATCCTCATGGATTAAAACATTGCCTATATAATATATGTTCTTGGTACTTATTTGTTAAATTAACAAACAGATGAAACAAACCAGTGTGTAACATATGTGTGGCTTGGGACAAAAGTACAAATTGAGACACATATTAATGCCTCTCGATATCACTTTAACAAGTATTAATGGAAATATCTGTTTTCTTACTTTGATATGTTTCAGGCTATGGTTTTTATATAACTAAAATTTAACAAAATATTAAAAATTAAGAAATTATATTGCAAATGTATAGATAGTCTACTGATGTTCTGGATATATTTGAAAGGATAACAGAGTGGTGGATATACACATGTATACAAATACATATGTATATACGCACACACACACACACACACACATACGCATTTATCCTATATTTTTATTTCAGTAAAATCACTAATTATGTTGCTATAAGGAAGGTCTTCACACATGTTCAACTACAGAAACTTTAACAGATTAAAGTAAGTAAAATGGAATTCTATTTAACACGTTCACAATCTGAATGTATATTCACCAACAATAAATTTAACTTTAAAATTGGAAAAATTAGTTATTTCGTGTTTTCCAAAAAAATATTTTTAATTAAAAATTAATAATATAAAAAGGCTAATACAATGGTTAATAAGTTAACAGCAAACTTAAAATTAAAGCTGAAATTTTTAAACTTTTAATTTTAAATAAATTATAGTATATTTTATATTATAATAATTATACTAATACTATAATACAAGTATATAACAATGATATTGTTATATTATGCATTATGTTATTATATTATGTGTTACATATGTAGACATGTATGCATGAAACACGTAATGGACCATTAGGATGTAGAAAAAATAGACATTTTGATATGTAAGAATATATTCACGCTATCTCAGAGGAAGAAATTGCCCAGTTAACCAATTTGTCTTTGCTCTTATTTAAGTGCTGTGTTATCAAGTCCGTCCTGAACTCAAAGGCAGCGTTCATCAGCAGCAGGACATCCGCAAGCATTTATGGAATGCAGATGCAGTTGCCTTTCATTTCAACAATATCAGGACAGAGGAGTGAAGAAGTATTTCTCTGAGACCTAAGCAAGATCAGTCAGGAGGGATTTTTAGGAGTTCTGGGCTGTGCTACAAGAGTGCTGAGCACCAGACCCCGAATCACAGAGCATCCATGAATTCTTTAACAAAAGCGTTTACCTTTTTTATGTGACAAGAGCGGCCTCTAAAGAAAGGAACTCAGGAAAAAGACCTTTTTTTGCCCAAATCTAAGGGTGATATTAAATGGCCATCACCCTGCATACTGTGAAAAAGTCTTCATCCATGGCCTGAATGACTAATCCGAAACAAAACATGGGCTCTTTGAAGGCAAAAACTGATGTTTTTCATCATTTTTAAACATGCAAGTAGTACAGTGCCAGGCACATGATCTCACTTAATGCAAATCTTTAAACAGGTGAATGAATGAATGAATGGGTAATAGCATTGTGTAAGCTCCTTCTCACTTCTACAGAAACTTACAAAGGATGGGCTGGGCCAGCTTTCTTTTGGGACTTTAGAACAGCCTTCCTGCCTTCCTTACCTTCTTATTTCCCACTCCAATTATTATAATTGACTTCAAGGACATTCAAGAGTAAAAGTTTGCTCTTTCTACACCTATCTTCACTCATTATAGAGGAGGAAATATTTTTTGCTGTCTGGGGTTTCGGCTAGTATGTCATTCACATTCTATTCCCATCCCAAAACAAACATTCACCTTGATCTATACATATTATGTTCATGAAAATGTGTGTATTATTTTGTAGAGAAAATTCTTTTATTTTTTCCACGTTTACTACGCAAACATATACGTGATTACTAGATGGCTTGAAATTTTACACTCTTTTAAAATAAAGTCTGGAACTACTGCATTATCTGACAAAACCATATTTCAGAATTTTTTTCTGAAATATTAATGACTTTCTGTGCATATATATGTGAAATACACACACACACCTCATATGCATAACCACCTAGGATGAACATGAAAAGCTTTTGTATGTGTTTGTGTGTATATTATTTACAGTTTGACCAAGAAAATTAAGTGAAACCAGACAATGGTTTTTTCTTGCTTTTTAGAACAGCTTTCCTCTTATGAGATATTCAAAGAGAAAAGCTGTCAAAGGTCCTTTCTCAAGTTCACCTAATGTATTGTTTCCACATGTGTTGAACTTGCAGCTCACCGCCGGCCTGGAGGGAAGAGGGCATCCAGTTGCCAAAGCTCTCATTGAAAGGCAGTTCTATCCTGCTTGGGGAACATTCTTATTCAAGGAATTCTAAAAGATTCCTTCATATAAACTGTAGGATCTGTGTTGGAACTTTAGAGTATATTCCTTATCTTCGTTTTGTAGTAAAATTTACAGGCGTCTATATCTTTCAGTGTGGTCGCAAGCAACAAAACGAAGCCAATATGCAATGTAAGAGCCCACTGAATGGTAAAACCTTTTATTTTTCAGCTCATCACCCTCACTATTTTGTATCTGATGATCCAAATACAATTGCAGATTTTAAATGAAAAAATAACCCAGGTACCACACTTGTGACTATGGTACATATTTGCCATTAAAAAAAAGGAGCGGGGGAGGGGTTGGTTTGTAGTTATTATGGACAAAAGTTGTGTGTATTCTCAAGTAGTTCTCTCTCTCGCTCTCTCTCATTTTCTCTAAACTCAACAAGCAATTGAGTGTTAAACCCATGTTAGGTGCTATTTAGGCTTTAATTTTCATTGGCAGAGTTAGAATAGCACATAAGACAAGCAGAATCCCTTAAATAAGGACGCTGATATATGAAAGTCAGCAAAGCTGGGCTAGTAACATGTAAGCAAATAAACAGGTAAGATAAGTTTACTGAATAATAGGTACCAAGAAGAAAATAAAAGAGAGTAGAGGAGCAGAAAGTTACTTGAGGATCCAGGGATGCTGGGAGGGAAGGACAGGGACGGCCTCTCTTTGAAGTGACCATAAAAGGAATGAGCTGCTTCCTGTCTACATCTGATTGAGTTCTTCTTCTAATGATTTAGTTTCTCTGACCTATATCTTTGACTCCTCCTCTATGCTGGACATATTTTTGCTGCCAAGCTTCTCTTTTTCCCTCCTTCTGGGACTATCCGCCATTCCACTGAGAATGAACCCTTCGCCATCGCTAATTGTTCCTATGGGGTTCAAAGTCACAGGCCCCACCTCTGACCCTATGGTGGTACATTCTGCAGGCACCATCAGTTATATTTCACAATCTTCCAGTCATAGCCAGTGGCTCAGATGGACAGGAGAGCCCGGTCTGGCCAAAACCCTTTCTGAGATTGAATGTGCTGATGCCGAGGGAGAAAATTTCTCTTATTTCCGTGGAACGTAATACAGTATCATTTAGAGCCCTAGATTCTCCAAGTCAGCCTCACTCCACAGCTCTACTTAGCATATACTTTAAAATTTTCTTTCTTAATTTATTTGATCTGGTTTGCTGTCACTTACAACCAGAAGATTCCCGAATATACATGCCCACTCTTCTGGCTCCTTCTTTGCTTTATGTAAATATGCTCAAGCCTCTTCTGTTAAACACAAAACTAATGCCCTTTCCCATACTGAGTCTCTTCCTGGTACTAGTGTTCTCCCCCTTACTCCCCCTTACTCCCCCTTACTGCTCCTCTATCCCTCTGTCTTCTTTTTCACTGTCTCCCTTAATGTTAATAAAACTGTCTACTTAATGTCTCTATCTCGTTACTTTCCATTAACTAGTCATATTTCAGCCTGTCTTCTATTTCCATCACATAATTCTAAATTTTTAACAAAATCACTACAAATGACCTTGTTGGCAAAACCCAATAGACGCTGTCCAGATATTGCTCTGTTTAACCTGAAGTAGAGAACTTTTCTGCCATTGCTGACGTGGCTTTCCACTGACCTCTCTGATGACTCTCTCTTGATTACTGTTCACCTTTAGTGTCTGCGTCTCTCAAATATTATTGTCCCCGTTGGTGCTTTCATGGGGTCTCTTGTTGTTCTATCCCTCTCAAACAGTCCAGGCATTCCCTCGGCTTCAATTCCCACATATTCCAAATGATTCCCAAATCAGTACTCCTGCCCCCAAACTTCAAAGATCCCGACGCACACAGAGTAGCCTTTGTAGATACTGCCTGAAGTTCAACAGAATCTCAAATAGAATATTTGCCAAACTTACCTCATCATATTCTTCACGAAGCTCACCCCACTGCATGTCCTCCATCTCATTAAAGAGAACCACAAACCACCCTGTGTTCCAAGGCAGACACTGGCACCTACGAGGTGATCAGAGGACAGTTCAGATGATGAAATAACATAGAAATTACCTAACCCATTGCCTGGCCCAAAATCGCAATATACGTAAGATATACATATACGACTTGCGAACCAGGTAAATAGGCTAAAACCATACTATCTCATTTATCTAATCTTTCACTAAAAAATAATAATAATCACATCTTGAACACAAAAACCTTCCTACGTCTTAACACGGGCTGCAGGAGTGCCTGGAAATCCCTTATCCTTCAACTGGCATTTCGAGCTTTAGAATTTCATGGAAGGCTCCAAGCACTGATTACTCACTCCCGAGGGATGTACAGCTTCCTGTACATTCCTCTCTGTAGGAACATTTATCCCATTTTGCTATTATTTGTTTATGAGCCAGTCTGTGCTATAGACTCTGAAATTCTCGAGTTTGAGTTCTCTTTCTAACCACCATACATCTCTGAGTTTGATTTGATGTGAACTCAAGCTCTGTAAAACACACATATTTTAAATGGATAAAATCCTCCCTCCCCTAATTACAAACTTGTGTGCGAGCCATTCCCGGGAAAGCAAAATGACTACAGCATTCAACGAGTCGTCTCCCTTGTATTTCATAGCCATGCAGTAGAGCAACATTTCTCTCAGCTTACTTTCCCTCATGACATTAAGTACAGGTAGATATGGTGCACAATTAGATCTTCATATTGAAAACCTGCAAACTTGTACTGGGGATTGCCCCCCCACCCCCGCCCACCCCCATTCACTCAGACTGAGAAAGTTTGCTGTGAAGAACATTTGCTTATCTCAGCTGTCTTTTATTTACTCTGTAGCTTGACTCCCAAGTGGAAACTTCTGATTTGAGTTCATGACTAATGCTCCAAGATGCTGATTGCTTGAATTAAAGTCTCTTTGCTCCCCAAGCCGTTCACACGCACTGACTAGCAAAAGAACAAAACAAGGTCGGCTTTCCAAGATTTAAAGCGCTCCATGCAGCGTTCACAGGTAGGCGAAACACGAAACGATTAGGAGTGGCAGCAGGAAGGTGTCTAACCCCAGTAAGCTTCCACGAAGTGTATTTTCTAGGTCTTGGTTCAGATTTCTTACCCTCTTTCATAATACAATCGCAATATGAGAATCAAGGGATTCAGCCTACCTTCATGAACAATAATATCTCCATGAAAACATATGCGTTAGATTCCCATAGCTGCCATTAAAAAATACCACAAATTTAGTGTCTTAAAACAACACAGACTTGTTCTGAAGTTGAGAATTCCAGCAAGCTTCTCACTGGGCTAAAATCAAGATGTTGGAAGGGCCGGATTCCGTACTAGAGTCTCTGTGGGAGAATACACCTTCTTGCCTTGCTCAGCCGTCCACTTCCTTCAGCTCATGGCTCCTTCCTTTATCATCAAAGCCAGCAATGTTAGGCTGGCTTTCTCACACTTTCATTCCTCTGGTCTCTCATCTATGTCCTTCACTTCTAAGGACTTTTGTGATTACCTCGTGCCCACCTAGATCATCTGGGAAAATCTCCCCATGTTGATTGACCTCAGCGGATTAGCAACCGTAATTCCATCTGCAACAGCATGGGCCTTGGCCGTATAACCTCATGGGTTCTGGGGATTAGCGCATGGTCATCTTTTGCAGGCCATTATTTTCTGCCTGTTATCATATGTAAGAAACATCTTGGTTGAAAGTTGCCAGGAAAAACACAGGCAACACCAATAAATCTGAATTTCAGATAAACAATGCATTTTTTAAGTATAAGTATGTTGTGTGTATTATTAGTATATCTAATAATAGAATAGAAGTAAGTGATCCTGATTTCTGATCCAGACACAAAACCACCATAGGACCTAACAGAACTTCACTGACTTTGATATTTATTACAGTTTTGCATTTAAAACTGAAATTCATGACTCCAACCTTATAGGAATTAATTTTTAGGTAAAATGTAAAATATCTTGTTGACGAAATAATCTATGCCAATTAAACTGTTATTTTATTAATTCTCTAGCAGGGAAAATTCAGATGAGTTAATGTTATAAGAAAGCAGGAAATAACATTATATACAAAGTATAATTACAACAACAGAAACAAAATAGGCCCATAAAGATACTGGGAGCAAAGACTCCAAAATGTCAGGAGAGATTTCTCTTCCTCGGTAGAAATAGGGGTGATTGTTTTAAATTCCTTTGCGATTTTTTTCTCCTTCCTTAATTTCTTTCGTGTATTGCTTTCATTATATAGAGATATAATAATATACGATGTGAGCAAATAATGGTAAAGTGTATCCTGCTTGTCAAAGCAATATTATTTTGATGATAGAGCTAGCTAGGCTATATTGGAACAATATAGGGATAATTGGCATATATGAAATTTATTCTCCATTTACGAATAGAAAATATTAACACATTGTGTATTCAGAGTCATTTTGCAAATTCTTTATATTGTATTCCATTTAAAAGTAAACGATCAAAAAATAGAGTCTGTTTCCTTTAAATTGAATTCATTCAAATGTCTATTGGTTTAATAACACTTGAGAAAACACATCACATTGGGGGGATTTAAAGCTGTGATACAATCATGCAGATAACAGCATCAGGAATCGCTGTCACACAACTTCAATGCCTTTGCTAATTAGCAACATTTGTGAGAACCTGGTCATTTCCAGCAACTTGCTCTTTTGATTAATGTCTTGAAAGTAAAGCCAGCTGTTAATTATGTTAACAACCAATTCCTTGGGAATCATCATAATCCATTTTAATGGACTGACAATTATTATTAATCAAACCCAGAGAACTGAAGAAATGTTACAAATTTGAAAATTCAGCTTTCCTGAGCATCAAGGGATAAGATATGTATGAAAGCAAAGAATGACAGAATTAGCTTTATTTTTTAATAAAGAAAATAGTTTTTTTTTTCTAATTATGTGAGTAGTCTTTTGATTGTACAATGCAACTAAGCCTCCCTCCATGATGTAAAACAGCCAAGCCACAGAGTGGAAAAAGTAATTCAGAATTAGCTGTTTGGCATATTGCAGGAAAGAAAAAGGATGTTTGATAGAATTCATCAAGAAACGTGACAACAAACAAAAACTGACATTGTTGGCATAAATTCAAGAGAAAGGTCATTGGAAGAAGAAGCTGAAAACAGGACCAAAGAGAACTCTGCATTTTCTTTCTTGCACTCACATCTATCATTTGCTTCTTGTAAGTCGGACGAATGACATTCAAACCATTCATGTCATAGATAATACAGCATAGATGAATTCCTAGCCCTGGAGCCACAGGCTTTAATGATGGTAAATATCTGGTACATTTGAAAAAGACTCAAGTGAAAGACCATAAATACATTCTATTTTGCATTTCTGGTTGACAGATTTATATCTGTAGCATTCATTCTTTCATTCACTCATTCGTTCGTTCATTCATTCATTCATTCATTCATTCATTTATCCAGTGCTAATTATCTAGCTCCTACTCTGTGAAAGGCTCTGTTGTAAGCACGGCAGATACACAGATGGGCAAGAAAGGTAAGATCTTGCCCTCAGAGAGCTTATGGCGTGTTGAGAGAGGAGGGGTAGCAAGTGAAGAAAGACATAATTCAAGTAACTCTAATTTGGTAATCAGAATTGAAGAGAAAATTTTTTTAAAAGGGCGATGTGATAGTAGAGAATCAAGGGTGGACAGAAGGGTGTCCATAAACCTGAATGACTAGAAAGAATCAGCAAGGCCAAGATCTAGGGGAACATCACTCTGGGAAAGGGTGCTAGCACAGAGCCGCTAATGTGAGAAGGGGCTGAGAGTGCTCGAGGATCAGGAGAGACCTGTGGGCTTGGAGCACAGCGAACGCTGGGGTGGAGAGTATCCAAATGAGAGATGTAGGCAGGCGAAACCTGGCTCTCAGAGGGGCCCCCGTGGCCACAGGAAGGCATTATTCAGATTGCACTGGAAAGCAAATGACAGCGTGTTTAGCGGGTCAGTGACATGACCCGAAATTAGCATATTCCTAAGAGCAAAGGTTTCTCAGCCGATAATGGCAGAGACAATGGATGATGTAAACACAGGATTAGATTCTAAAATCAAATTACATGTTTTCCTCATCATTCTTTTTCAACAAAACACATTTAACATTTGACAGAAAAAGAGTTTAACTTTGAATTGATAGGCATTAATTTCTCTAATATTCATTTTTCCATGAAAGTGATTTGAAAATATCTCAATTAGAAAACAGTCAGTTATGTATCGTTATAATCATCTATCCTAACAAGCTTGTCTCTGAAGCAAAAAGGGAGGGTTCTGATTGCATATGCAGGGCTCCCAGCTCAGACGGGGTGCGAGGGAATGAGCACAGACCAGGTGCCTCTAGGTGTTAGGCAGGAACTTGCCCACTACAGAATGATGTTCATCCACCTCTGCCTCTCGATGCCTTTGGACTCCGACCTTTTCTTCTGTCTTTGCATCACTTGTCATCATTTAAAGGTTTTTGATAAGCACTTGACTGCTTGTTAGAAAGAGCTCCCTCCCATGCAAGGTTTGAGGAATATCACCAGGGATTAAAAAAAAGTGATACATTCCCATGAACTCCTCTATTGAGTTATGAAGAGATGGACATTTGGAATGGTAGAAGGACTTGCTCTAGATACTTGGGCTAATTTCAGTAAAGAATAGAACTAGAACTCAGGTCCTTGATTTTTTTTATATTATGCCCTTTCCATGACAACATAGAGCCTATCCTAACCTTTTTTTTTTTATGGAAATTTAGGCTCATCCACCTGTCAGAGCTTCTTCCAGTGACTTCCGTCCTTGTTAATGTGAAGAATAAGTCAAACGGCCACTTTAGCCTGTGTCTATCAGTCAAGACTTAAAGCAGACAAAAAATATTTTATCTTTTGTCATTTTAAAGATTTTAGAAAAATATCGTATATACATACATATATACTCAATATTATATATGAATTAGAAGTTTTCAATCTTTCATGGGCTTTGCCATTGGGTATAATTTCAAAAGAAAATAAAATGGATAAGAACTTCAGAGAAATTTTGAAAAAAGATGTTGAACACAATTAAGAAACAATGTGCAATTTTACTTGAAATATAATTATTCTTCTTCCCTGGTTAGAACAAAATTAGACTTTGATATTTGAATAATATGTAAGTATTGGGTCAAGCTTTCCTTCAATACTTCTGATAATAATGTGGTATGGGTAAGAGTTAGACTAATTTTCGCTCTTGCAGAAAAAAACAGAAGACTAGGATACAAGAGACGCCTCATTCTAGAGAGCCATGTGATCTGGGGGAAAATGCTGGACCTCTCTAAGTCCTCATTTACCCCTCCGTAAATTGAGATAGTTGCCCAGAAACTTTCTAAAATCCCTCTTTATTTCTATATTTCTACGCTATTGCATAAGAGGGAAGAGTCACAGATTGTAAAGCTAGTCCTAACTGTGCCACTAACTGGCTTGAGCACACGAGGGCCAGCCTTTTTATCTATCTATACACAGAAAGAACCACGATTTGCGATTTCCCTTCTAGATTAAAAATTCATTTAATAACTACAAAGAAGGTAAGGCTTTCTGTATTATGTTGTTTTCCTGCTGGCAAGATGACTTTGTGCTGTGACTATCTTCCCAGACTCCTTGTGCATTAAATATGTGTTTATGGGTTTAGCAGCTGGGATTTGCATCACACATTGTTATACGAGAAAAGATATCATAGACAGGATAATTTATAGACAGTATTATAAGAGATACATGTATTTTTCTAGGTTGAAAAAACCTGAAAAGCTATTGAAACTCTAATTATTTATATGATATTTTAACCAATTAAAAATTCCTCAATATAATGCTTAAATAGGTACTATGCATTTCTAATTGTATAACACTGTATCAGGATAAAAAGGCACATGGGTCTCCTGTACTTTTAATAATATTATATGCTTTTGTTACAGATTTCGGAACTACAGAAAAATATAAAAAGTAACTCACCTCTAATTCTATCACCTATAGGCAATATGTATTGTCATATTGGGTTACTTTTCTTCTATATTTTCATATTTGTGGATGATTTGGATTACAATATAAATGTGCGGTATCATCTTCAGTAAAAAAATGTAATTGCTTTCAGTGTATCAACATGATTTTTAATCTTTTCTTAGCTTTCTTGACATTAAAAAAATTAACCCTTACATAACTCGCTGATTTTTTTTTTTCTATTTTATTTTCTATGATTCTAATTATCACTTGATTTTCTATTTTTCTATTTTTCTAATATTTTCTATTATTTTATATTTTGGTACTTCCATGTTGAATTGAATACAATTCATTCATGCATCAAACACTTACTGAGTGAGTGCTCTCTATGTGCCTAGCAACATATTAGGTTCTGAGAGACCCAATGATAAATAGTACTTAGTCCCTGCCTTCAAAGAGTTTACATTTTAGCTAGAGAAAAAAATCATGTAAAGAAGGTAGCAGGTATCATTGTACAATTAATGATGATGATGATGATGATGATGATAATAATAATAATAATAAACTAGGAGAACAGAAAACAGAAAGAACTTAAATCTTTCCAGTCATGTTTGAGGAAGGAAAAAAAAGAATTTAGAACTGCATCTGAAAAAAAGAGTGGGCATTTATCAGCACAAATATGTGGGAAAAGCATGCACATGCAAATACATAACAAAAAAACCCACTGTGATCAGAGAAATGTCTAGAATTTTCCAGACCAGCTCAAGTTAAGGGTTCAGAGTGAGTAACTGGTAATGATCTAATAAAATAAACTCCGGCCCACCAGGAAGCCATATGGAAATAGATTTTGGAAAAACCTCTAATAACAAAATTAATGATAAAGATAACGGTTACTGAATATTCGTTCTGGGCTAAGTACTGGGCTAACTCTCAGATTCCTGCGATTACTATGCTCATCTTAGAGATGAAGAAACTGTGCCACAGACAGAATAAGTAACTCAGTGGCGCACAGGGAATGGCAAAGCTGAGCTCTTACTCACTGCTACTTGACTCTATAAGCGGTATTCTCACCAACCTCTCAGCGGAAGCATCTAGCACCTCTCGATAGGCCACAGCATGCCTCTCCCCAGGCACTGAAGAACTACAAGAACGGAAGTGAGAGATCCACGCTTCACAAAGATCTCTCTATTGGGAAGAAAATATGTTTCTTCCTGTGGCAACCTCCCTCGCTTCCTATGTTGTAGCACCCTTGAATGACAATAAAGAAAATGCCTTTGATTTATATTTAGCTGAATTTGCTTCCCAGAACACATCTAGAGAAAGTTCCCTTCAATTGTTCAAAGTTTTGTTTTTTTGACAACAGGCCAAGAAAAATGCTTTTCACACCAACTTCCCTCATTTATCATGTTTTTTTTTGTACTGGGTCCTCAAGCAAATTCCCTTATTTCTCCTGTGATGTTAACCTATTTATAGTAATATCAATATTTATGTAGTGGTTTCATCCATGGATACTATAGGATATTCAAATAATATTAATCAAGTGCTCAATGTCACGGTCTCAGGACCTGGCCTATTCCTTACAGGTGGCTTTGACTGGTACATAAAAGAGCCACTGGCAAGTTCATTAGCATTTCAGTGGCACGACTTCCGTAATAGGTTAGCAGGAAAAAAGAGCCTCTGGGTGTGTGCTCTGCAACTTTTGAGTAATGATCTATTTCTGAGACCCAGATACATGGGTAAAACTTTGCAAATCTCCCTAAAGTTAATCTCAACTCGGAGTCTTCTTACTCTTTTTTTTTTTTTAAACTGCTTTAATACACTGGATTTTTTTCAAAAGCCCTTGGAGTGCTTGTTCTACTTTGTGGCCCTATAGATATACAGATGCGAATAACTTGGAAAATGCCTAAAAGAAAGCAATGGAAGTGATTAAAAGGTTGGGAAATAGGTCATAAAGGAAAACCAGGGAAGCCAGACACAGCGAAAAGGAAAGGGTATTTAATAAATCTTTACGTTCTGAAGGAGATGATATACAGATGGAGGCAGTGACTATGTTCCCTCTCTTCCTATTTATCATTTTTTGTACTGGGTCCTCAAGCAAATTCCCTTATTTCTCCTGTGACATTAACTTATTTATAGTAATATCAATATCAAGGGAAAAGAAGTCATGCTAAAGCTGAAGTATGTGGAATTAAGGTCAGTCACACACACGCATATGTAAAAATACGTGTATATAAAATATATAAGAAAAATATTATAGAATCTTCTCTCTGAAGTATTATTTTAACATGGTAATTTATTCAATTTAATTAATATAACATGAATATATGACTCAAGAACACAAGTGCTATGGAAATAGAGATAAATAAGCTGACCAGTAGTTTATAGGGCGGGGGGTTGGGAAGTAGGAAGGACAATATGGAATTATTATTCCCTGAATAAGTGCTAAAATAGAGATAACTAGAAGGAAGGATGACAGCACTGACAGCACAGAATATCATTAGAAACTGGAGGCTAGACTCAGGAGCTAGGGATACATATGTAGGAGTCATCAAGTTATAGGGCGATATTTTGAAGAAATAAAAATAAATGAAATCTTCAAAGAATATTCAACAAATATCGAATCTGTGTTTTGATGAGATTCATCATATGAATGGACCTTACATCTTTTGTTTTGTGCTTATAAAGTTTTTCCCCCAGCAAACCTTTATATACAACTGTTGTAGATATGTATTTTATTTCGAATGTATGTTTTCTTTGTTGTTTTCTTTTTGTGCGTGTATGTGTGTGCAATAATAGGTATCATAAGATGAAGGAAGGAAAACTTGGTGTTGATAATTCTATGTAAGATTTATACAAGTGTATACATTGGAGAACCAGACAGCATTTGTGGACATCCTTCTAAAGCTGAGCCCATGTAACAGATGAAATGGTGATAAAGAATTTAAGGCTTCATTTCTTCTTTTCCAAGAGCTAATAATCTATCTGGGAGAGGAGACAAATACTTATAAAACATAAACTGTTAGAAAATAGATTGTTTTAACACATGGCACAAGCATTCATATAGTGAGATGGGTCTCTTTTTATGGTTTAAAACATGAGACATCTACCTTTCAAATATGAGAGAAAGACCTTGTAACAATAGAATGTCTGAGATATTCTGCAGAACATAAAGAGAGCTTTGCTTTCGCTTCTGAGGGAAAAGGGAGAGTGGTGACTGAAAATAGAGGTCCCGAAAATGGGAAGGGAAGGGGGAGGGAGGGAAGGGAGGAGAGGGAGGAAGGAAGGAAGAAGGAAGGAAAAGGAAGGAAGGAAGGAAGGAAGGAAGGAAGGAAGGAAGGAAGGAAGGAAGGGAAGGAAGGAAGGAAGGAAGAGAGAAAAGTGAAAATATTAGCTATTTGTTAAGGATCTATTCTCTGTTATCTTAATAAAGAGAAAACCCAAGAAATTTGACAGTCTTTGTTAACATTAAAATGCTTAAATCAATTTAAAATTGTTTCTGTCAATACATCCCTCCTCTATCTATTAACCAGACAACATAAACATATTCGGTGTGACTTTCAAGAGCTGGTGGTAACAGATTAGCTATTATGGTTAATTTTATATGTCAACTTGACTGGGCTAAAGGATGCCCATATAGCTGGTAAAGCATTTCTGGGTGTGTCTGAGGGTATTTCTGAAAGAGATTAGTGTCTGAATCAGTAGACTGAGTGAAGAAGTTCCCCCCTCTCCAGTGTGAATGGGCATTGTGCATTCATTAAGGGCCCAGTTAGAACAAAAAAGTCTGAGACATGTCACAGCTTTGTTCTCTCTTCTTGAGCTCGTATGTTCATTTTCTCCTTCCCACAGTCATCAGCGCTCCTGGTTCTTGGGCTTTCAGACTTCTGTGACTTACATCGTTAGCTCCCCTGGTTCTCTGGCCTTCAGACATGGACTGTATCACAATAGTCTTCTCTTATCCATGGTTTTGTTTTCTGTGGTTTTAATTACCCATGGTCAACCATGGTCCAAAAATATTAAATAAAACATTCCAGATAAAATAATACATATGTTTTAAACTTCACGCTGTACTGAGTACCTCGCTTGATCTCACGTAGGCATTGAATCATCTCACATCATCACACACAAAAACGGGTGAGTACAGCACAGTAAGATTTTTGAGAGAGAGACCACCTTCACATAACTTTTATTACGGTACCTTGTCATAATTGTTCTATTTTATTATTCTTTATTGTTATCTTACTGTGCCTAATTTGTAAGTTAACCTTTACCATAGGTATGTACGTATAGGAGAAAAACAGTATATACAGGGCTCAGCATTGTCCACAGTTTCAGGCATCCACTGGGGGTTTTGGGATATTTCCCTGGGAGATAAGGAGGGACTACGTTCCATGTACTTTCCTGGTTTCCAGCTTGCCATAAGTACATAAGCCAATTCCCATAAATCTCTTCTTGCATGAAATATCTATATCTATATCCTATTCATTCTATTTATTCTGGTGAACCCTGACTAATATGCTAGTAATTCAGATTAAGCCACCTATTGAGGATAACAAAAAAGTATCAGCAAGAGTTTTTTTTTGTTTGTTTTTTTTTTTTGCTCAAAGCCATCAAAAAATTGACAAAGAACAAACAGTATAGGGCCCAGGATTTAGGAGGAGATGGTCCCGCTCTTGCTCTAGAAGTACTCTGTTGAGTTGTGGAAGAGACGCTGAGAGCCTGAGAGGCCTGGAGATGCCCAGCAACAGGGGTTCTGACACGTGGAGTTGAAGGCCTAGCAGAGGCTGGGGAGTGATGAAACCCACACACATTAGGTTGGGACTCTGAAAAGCTGTGTTCTTAAAGAAGGGGTGAACTGGAAGTAGAAACTTCTGGCATGGATAAAACCATAAGGATTCACGAAAACCGGAAATCGTTAAAAATAATAATAAAAGAACCAAATAGAAATACTGACACTAAAAAATACAATATCAGAAATTAAGAACTCAATGAGTTGGCTTACCAGGGAACTTGACACACAAGAAGTTATAGGTTAGAAGAAACATCCAAAGAGAATGGAAAATGTAAAAGAGAGAAAAAAAGACAGTGAATACAATGAGAAGAAATAACATGTATAATTGAAGTCCTAAAAGGAGAGGACAGAAATAATAACTAGAAAATTTTACTTTCAAAGATATCAAATTACAGAATCAAAAGCTCTCTACGGTGCTTCTGATTCCAGTTATAAGTACATTCCACTATATTCATCTCAAACAACAACAACGGTAACAACAAAACAGACATTTTCTAAAACAAATGGCAAAACGCTCTGAAAGTCGCAGAAAAAAACGTGTCTAAGATAGTCTCAGGATCTGAGTAACAACACAATGGAGCTGCTTCTCTGCAGCTGCAGAGACTGAGGGCAGTGCTCGGTTTTTCTCTACGACTGGGTATTAACAAGGGAGAACACATCTCCTCCTCCCTAACAATAAAGTTGGGGGAAGATTTCAGAGAGAGGGGAGTTGTCAAAGGAATTTTCAAACTCTGTGAATACCTGAGCAGACCTCTAAGTGGTCCATGCATGAACCTGACAACTGACAGCACCTAGAGTTGAGAACTGCACACCGGTCTGAAACACTACCCAGGATTCAGGTTAGCCATTAAGAAACAGACACAAGTGGGTAGACAAAAATAGCACTGCAACAGCTTTGAAAGCTAGATTGATGTTTTAATCACAGCTCACACTAATGGACCAGGGCGTACATTCTGGACCACAACAGGTCAACTGCCAGAGAAATAGAAGATTTCAATAGGAGCCAATGTCTCATAACATAATACTCATAATGTATAAGATAAAATCTAAAATTAGTCACCATAACAAGAACTATTATAACTTCAATACCAATGAAAAAAAGCATTGAGAGGACACAAATATTGGAATTATCTAACAAGGATTTTAAAGCATGTATGGACTAAATATTGTTGTGTCCCCTCAAAATTCATTTAATCTCTAAGCCCCCAGGTGATGATATTTGGAGATGGGGCCTTTGGGAGGCAATTAGAAGTAGATGAGATCATAGGGGCAGGGCCCCTGTCTGATATGATTAGTGCCCTAGTAAGAGGAATCATCAGAGAGTGTGCTTTCTTTCTCTCCTGGCCACATGAGAACACAGCAAGAAGGAAGATGTCTGCAAGCTTAGAAGGGAATTCTCACCAGAACCCAACCATGCTGGCAGCCTGACATTGAACTTCTAGGCTCCAAAACTGTGAGAAGATAAATGCCACCCAGTCTGTGGCATTTGTTACGGAAGTCAAAGTCGATTAAGACAGAGAACTGTCATAACAGGCAACTGCAAATCCTCTTGGGAAAAAAAAAAAAACCTCAATAAAGAAATAAAAGATAGAAAATAGAACCAAATGAAAGTTTTGAACTAAAAAAAGAAAATGCAGCTACAACAACCATCACAACAAAACATCACTGGTTGGGCTCAATAAGAAAGGAAATGACAGAAGAAAATAACTAAACTGGATCCAATCGTATCATTCAACCTATAAAATAGAAAGAAAATACATAGGAAAATTTGAACAGAACCTAGAGACCATAGAGATCTCGGGAACTGTAATAAATGCAACATTCATGTGATCAGAGTCCCAGAAGAAAAGGAGAAAACACGTCTAAAAAAAAGTTTTGTGTGATATCGACAAAAAGATAGATCTATACAATAATAGCACAGTATAGGTTCCAAAAATAGAGCACACATATACGGTCAATTGATTTTTAGCAAAAGTAGCAGAGTAATTTAATAAAAAAAGAAAAATGTTTTCAATAAGTGGTTCTGGAATTAGATATCCATATTTCTTAAAAAAAAAAAAACAATTTAAATTTTTACCATGTATTGTGAACAAAAATTATTTTTAAAATTAAACATGATCTAAAAATAAAATCTAAAAGTTCTAAAAGAAAACATAAAAAGAAAACTTGTGACCACATGGTAAATAAAACTTTTTTCGGACAGGGATCCAAAAGAAATAAATGTAAACAAAAAATTGATAAATTAAATTAATCAAACATTTTTAAATTCTGGTTTTTGAAAGACACTGAAGAAAAGACAAGTTGAAAAGCCACATAATGGGATAAAATATTTGCAAAATGTATTTATAACCAGAGACTTTATCCGGATTATATAAATGATACATAATAAGAAAACAATCTAATTTTGAAAATGGGCAAAAATTTGAACAATCCTCCCCCGAAAAAGATACACAAATAGCTAATAAGCACATGAAAAAGTACTCAGTATTAGTTTTGGGGAAATAAAAATTAAAGCTCCAGAAAATATTAATAGTCTTGCTATTGAATTAAAGTGATTACAACTAAAAAGACTGAAAATAGCAAGTTTTGGTAAAGAAGTGGAGTGACTGAAATTATTACATATTGCAAGGGGTATAAAATGTGAAAACTTCTTTGGAGTACCTAAGAACTACTTTGGGAGTTCCTTAGAAATTTAAATAAACACTTCTGAATGATGGAATTTCCATTCCTACACACGTAATAATACAAATGAACACATTTGTGTCACACAAGTATGTCTACAAGAAAGTTCATAGAAGCTTTATTCATATTACTGCCAAATTAGAAACAACCCAGTTATCTATTAATAGGTGAATAATCTGTGCTATTCATTCAATCAAATATTATTCAACAACAAAAAAAGAAACAACATGTGTAAATCTCAAAAACTTTATGATGGGTGATACAGAAATACCCCAAAGGAACATTCTGTACTTTTCCACACATATGGAACTCTAGAACAGGCAAAACAAATCTATAGTAGCAGAAAGCAGATCTGTGTTTACTTCACCTGAAATGAGATTGTGGCAGTGATATAAAGGAAGACAAAAGAATTTGGGGGGGGCGGGTTGGAATCTTGCATAACTTCACTGTGGTCGGGGATAAAATATTCTACACATTTTTCAAAATTTACCAACTTGTTTAATTAAATGAATGTATTTTATTGAATATGAATTATACCTCAATCAAATTATATGTATATATTTATGCATATATATGTTCACAAACATTGAACTTGATATATGTGTATGTATGCATATACATACATATATTTTTTCATAAAAAAAGAGAAAACTTTATTAGTGTGCCTAAAGAAAGATATTCATAATTCTAAGAATATAATTCTAGAAAATCCACTACTACAATGTACCACGCAAAATAAGAAAACTAATGCCTACAGAATTAGATACTTTGAATATCATAAAAAATAATGATTGTATTACACTATCCATAGTTACGCATTGAGTGGCCTCGACAATTTTTTGTCTCAAAATCAACTATTAAATGTGGTAAGGAATATATTGTTTAGAGACACATTCAATAATAATTGATGGAGTGAATATTGCTTTTCTAAGGCAAATAATTTTCTACTGATGTGAGAGTTTTGTAAAGCTGAATTATTATTTTAGGATTCAAATATATTTTTAGTGTTATAGACACATATGGAAATAATATATTTCATTTTCTTCTGCAGCCAGAAAGATGGTTATCAATGATAATTTCCTTTGTAAGAAAATTGGGAATGACCTCTGGGATTAGCTTTTCTAAAGCTGTTGCTTCACTATTAACGTGGCTGTGATATTATTTAACAGGTATATTTTTACATCTTAATTGACTATTAAATATAGAAAAAAAGAAACTGCAAATTTGATGTAAATGATATTTGGTAAGTATGTCCTTTAGTGACAATTAATTATTTTAGTCCTTGATAATACTCCTAGGTTCCTGGCGGGGGGTGGGGGGTATTTTCTTTCTTTTGTTTTATCATCTGTGTTTAGGTTAATATTCCTTTTAAAGTAAAATTGTGTTGCTTATTTCATAATCTCTAAAGTTTTCCATTAAAAAAAAAAGTAACTTCCATCTCAAAGATAATTTGAGATTTCCAAGTCATTGAATTTCCTTATTCTTTTTAGTAGAACTATAAAAAATATCCTGAAAACAATAAACAACAAACCCAAAATACATAGACAAAATTAGGCACCATTTTTAGTTCGTAGCTAGCAACGGCATATTCTCTTCAACTCACATTTTTACTTCAAACAGGTTTATTAACAAAATTTGAAGGGCTTAATAATTTTCAAAGAAAAATATTGCCTCTGGGAGTCAAAGGTCTTTTATATTGTGAGCCAGACCTGTCTTCTGGGTTCCAGATACTTCTCAGCTTTCTGGTGAGAATTTCTAGTGCAACATGCCGTTTTTATTAAGGTTAAGAATTATTAGATCAAATGTGGACGTAACCCCTAATTTAAAACAAAATAATTAATAATAAATACTTGAAAAACATTTATTTTACTTCTCTAGTACCATTTGTTCCTCATTGGAACAGTTTTAAATTTCATGCAGCTCTGGAGAGAATATTTTCCATGCTGGCCAGCTATCACGGTAGTATACCCATCAAGTGTATCCAGGGTCCTGTGTTTAGCGAATACAAATTGGAATTCTTTGTTTTTTCTTTCTCTCACTGACTCCGGAAATATCATTAAGAAGAGTTAAAAAATGAGTTCTTTCACCCTTCTCCAACCCACATTTTCTCCTCACCTAACTCCAGCCCTATCACAAATATCACAAATCTTCGTGCATGTTGAATATCTTGGCCCTTTTTCTAATTAAAGGCGGCTGCCCAATTCCCTAGGCAGTGTGAAAACCCTTCAGGTCCTAAAAAGAAATGACTTTCAAATCGAAAAGCTAGTAAATAAGTCAGTTTGAGGCCCAAAAGCAATTATCATTACAGGGAATATCTTGTTAAAAGTCTATTGTGAGTTGGCTAGTTTTGGTCTTCCAGTAATTGGAAGGCAGACAGACAGCAATTTCAATCCCAAACATTCATACAAAGACAATTTCTCTACCTTGTAATGACATTTAGATAAAGATATTTACACTACAGATGCCTAGACAGTAACAGTGTTTGTCACTCGTAAAAAAATCTGTGGTAAATGAGATGATTTTATTTCAAACTACATTTTTATAACTCTAATTATACTGACATTACTAAGAATTTTAACTGACTATATAATACAATTCAATTCGGCATCCGAGTTTTTATTTGATGGAAAGCACTGTGGTTAACTTTGGAACCGAGATGACTATCAAGGCGGCTAAATTACAAGGAATTTAAATTTTCAGAGGAAAGAGACAAAATCCCATGACAGGAGGCATTAGAGAAGTTTTATAAATGATGTGCTCAGGCCCTATAAAGATACCAGAAAGGAGAAATTGCAGCATCTGAACCTGGGAAAGATTTCATGGAGAAAGTGACATTTGAGATGGTGTTTGCAAGACATTATTTCTACAGGCAAAGTTGGAACGAGAGGGCTTTCTAGAAAAAGGAAGGAGAATGGTTAAAAGCCTAGAGATTGAAAAGTGTGGGGGTATGTTACAGACACATAAACCATGTGGTTTCAATAGAGGAGAGAAAATGAATAGGTAAAAATAGGCAATGTGTCTTCACAACCATTTGAGACAAATATGTGAAATTTCCCATTTTTAAGACATGGGCAGCCAACAAATTATTTTTAGCAGGAAGTAATATGATAAGAGCTATTTGGGGAGAAATAAATATATCTTCATGGAGAATAGTAGACTGGAGTTGGAGAAACCAGAGGAAGGAGAAGCTGTGAATTACCTGAGGTGGCTAAGCAAGAGATTTAGAAGAAATGACTGCTGGATTAACTCTGATGCCCTCGGAATGAAGAAAAGGGAGTTAAATGTGAACGATGTAGTATGAATAATTTATAAAATGCTCGAAAGGGTGGAAAAAAGAGAGGAAGGGTCATTATGATTCAAGGTTTAAGACCTAAAATTTTGGCAAGATTGAATAGTAACAAATGTAGGCGATTCCGTTGGGGATATATTTTGAAATGAAGTGACAATAAGAATAAATGAAAAGTTTCTCTTACTCTCATAGTATCAGTCATCACTGCTATAAAGACACAAACACCAAAATTATATTCATTCATTTGAAAAGCACCTATTCTAAAAGAGAAAGGAATTGAGTATTTTACATGCATCATGATGTACTTAACACAGTAAATAGCTAATATTCATTTAGGATTTTTTATATGCCAGGCACTATTCTGAATTATATAATCATTTACACTTCACAATTATATTATCTCCATTTGAGAGAAGACTGAAGCTTAGTGGGGCTGGGACACCTACCCCAGGACACACAGCTAGTATATATCACAAGCTATTTGTTTCCAAAACACATGCTTTTAGTTTGCATTATGCTGTCTAAGTTGCTACTGGAGCCCAAGGGATAACTGTGGATAAAATGATAACAAGAAGGCATCTTAGAAGACGCTGACTATGTAGCTGAATCTTGAAGGATGAAAGGGAGGCAGCTGGATTTAAGATTAAATTGGGAGAGAGGGTCAGGAGAGAAGGGCTTTCTAGGCATTGAGAGCCTGTGCAAAGGCCTGGAGGTGAGAAGCAAGGGATGTTTAGGGAACTATAATCCAACACAAGCTTATGATACTGTCAAAAGAAGTATCTCTGGAGAAGTGGCTGCTGTTATGTCACCCAATCATTGCTCTCTGAAAATGATATTAGAAAGTTATTAAATTAGATCTCAATTAGGCAGAGGCCTCAATTAGCCAGATTGTGTCTCATAAAATATTATTTCTTAATAAGAAAATGTGAATGACAAGCATTTAACCCTCTTTCAGGCAGTCTCTTGGGCTCGGGCTCAACGGAGCCTCAATCCTCTTCTGTTAAGTGAAGTTTGACGGGAATATCTCTGAGGTCCGTTGACAAAAAAAGTAAATAAATTTCATTTCTTTGATTTACTGTCTTTCAAAGAAGATCCATGAAAGGTGCTATTTGAAATGAGATATGGAGTCCATGACCTCTTTTATAAGAGATATCCAGGGGTAGGATGGTAATGGTAGGTCTGTATCATTAAGAGTGGCAGGAAGTGGTGGTTAAAATCATTGAATCTGGAGAACACTGTCTGGGTTTGGATCCTGGTTCTGACTTTCATGAACTGTGTGACCTTTGGCAAGTGTATTTGTTATCCCTTGCTCTGTAACAAACTCTCCCAAATTTAGCAGCTTAAAACAAAAAAAAATTTTCTGCTTTTTTTCTTTTTTATTAAATTTATTGGGGTGGCATTAGTTAATAATATTATATAGGTTTCAAGTGTACAATTCAATAATACATTATCTGTATATTGCATTGTGTGTTCACCACCCAAAGTCAAACCTCCTTCTGTCACCATATATTTGCACCCCTTACCCTGATTTACTTCATCCACCCTCTTTTCCCTCTGGCGACCACTAAACTGTTGTCTGTGTCTATAAGTTTTTGTTTGTCTTATTCGTTTGTCGCTTTCAGTTTTATATTCCACATATAAGTAAAATCACATAGTTCTCAACTTTTTCTGACTTATTTCACTTAGCATGCTAATCTCAAGATCCATCCATGTTGTCATAAATGGCAATATTTCATCTTTTCTTATGGCTGAGTAATATTTCATTGTATATACGTACCATGGCTTCTTTATCGAATCACCTATCGAAGGACACTTCGGTTGTTGCAATGTCTCGGCCTCTGTGAATAATGCTACAATGAACATAGGGGTGCATATCTCTTTACAAGTAAATGTTTTCCATTTGGAGAGGTAGATACCCAGAAGAGGGATTGCTAGTCATATGAGAATTCTATTCTTAATTTTTTGAGGAACTTCCACTGTGTTTTCCATAGTGGCGGCACCAATTTGCAGTCCCACCAGCAGTGTATGAGGGTTCCTTTTCCCCCACTCCACTTTGACACTTATTACTTATCTTGTTGGTAACAGCCACTCTAACAGGTGTGAGGTGCTATCTCACTGTGGTTTTGATTTGCATTTCCCTGATAGCTAGAGAAGTTGAGCATCTTTTCATGTCTGTTGGCTGTCTGTATGTCTCCTTGGGAGAAGTGTCTGTTCAGGTCCTCTGGCCATTTTTAAATTGGATTGTTTTTTGTTGCTGTTGTTGAGTTGTATGAGTTCTTCATATATTTTGGATATTAGCCTCTTATTAGAGGTATTTACAAATATCTTCTTCCATTCAGTTGGTTGCTTCTTTGTTTCATTGATGGTTTCTTTCGCTATGCACAGTTTTTAGTTTGATATAGTCCTATTGATTTATTTTTGCTTATACTTCTCTTGCCTTTGAAGCCAAATTCACAAAACCCTCTCTAAATCCAAGGCCTATCAGTTCAGTACCTATGTTTTCATCGCTGCACTTTATTGTTTCAGGTCTTACAGTTAGGTTTTAAAATGACAGTTTATCACACAATTTATGAAGGTCAAGAACCCAGAAGAGGCTTGGTTGGCTGGTTTTGGTTCAGAATTGCTCATGAGATTGGAGCCATCTGAAGAAGCTAGAGAATTTGAGCTCATCCCTCCCTGTGGCTGTTGGCAAGAAGTTTCAGTCCCTCCCTGTTTGGGTCACTTGGTGGAGCTGCTCAGAGGTACGGTTACTGGCTTTCCCTTGAGCAATGATCAGAGAGAGAGATTGAGAGAGACAAGAGAGGCCGAGATGGAAGCTGTAGTGTTTTTAAACCTTAGCCTTGAGAGACAGTCCATCACATCTACTACATACTATTCATTAGAAACGAATCATTAAGTTCAGCCCAAACTTAAGGAGAGAGAAATTAATCTTCACCTCTTGAAAAAGAAGTATCAAAGAATCTTTGGATTTACCTTTCAACTACCACAGAAAATTATGTTGCCTCTTAGTGTGTGTTTTCCTATCTGTAAAATGAAGATATCAATAGTACCTACAACACAGAGTTTCTATTAGCCCAAGTTCTCCAGAGAAACAGAACCAATAGGATGGGTGTGTGTGTAGGGAGAGAGGGAGAGAGGAAGAGGGAGAGGAGGGGGAGGGGAGGGGGAGGGGGGGAGGGGAGGGGAGGGGAGGGAGGGGGAGAGGAGAGGGAGAGGAGAGTGAGAGAAAATTAAGAAACGGCTCACACAATTATGGAGGCTGACAAGTCCTAAGATCCTCAGTTGGAAGCTAGGAACCCAGAAAAGCCAACGTGTCATTTCGATCTGAAGGCTTGCAGGCTAAAGATTTAAGCAGGGCCAATGTTTCATGTCTGAGTCCAAAGGCCAGAAAAGACCAAGGGCCCAGCTCCAACAGACAGAAAGAATTCCGCCTTACTCAGGCTTTTTGTTCTATATAGATATTCAACTAACTAGATGAGACCTACCCACATTAGGGAGGGAAATCAGCTTTAATCTACCAATTCAAATGTTATTCACATCCGGAAACACCCTCACAGACATACCCAGAGTAATGTCTGACCAAATGTCTGAGTACCCCAGGGTCCCATTCAAGTTGAAACAAAATCAACCATCACCAGATTGTAATGTAAATTTAGTTGGTAGATAGTTGAAAAATGCTTAGAACAAGGCATAATGAGCCTTCCTTACTGTCATTTTCAGATGAGACTGACTTCTATGGAAGTAAAATGACTTGCTGTTTAGTAATAACATGTTAACTATTACTAAATCTTCATTTTTCTTGTTACCCTTCCTTTTACTGTGACTTTAGAGACAGTCAAAAAACTACATACAGTTCCCTTGCCCTGTAAGCAAAACAGCTTCTGCATCAACTGATGATGATATAAGATGTTGACTATTTTATGCATTAAATCTTTACCTTCTCCAGGTGATTCCCTTATAAGATGGAAAGGAACTCATTAATAACACCTTTAATTTTTTTTTAAAAATCAAATAAAATAAATGGCCACTATGTAAGCCTGACATCCTGGGAGAGTAACACATCAGGTCAGGCTCCCCATGGTGTATACTAGCTTTATTGGGTTGTTTTTCTCCTTTGTGAAAGCACTGACGATTTCAGAGAGGGAAAGCAGATGTCCTAGAGCGATACAGAGAGAGAGAAAGCTGGGCAAAGCAAGCCTTCAACTTATTTTCCCCAAATTAACTCTCTATCAGAGTGGGGAGAAATGACAAAGTGCTGGAAACCAAAGGGACACCTGAAGCTCAGCTCCCGTGTCCCAACCACTCCCAAGTCTTCCTCTCAGGAAGGTTTGTTTGGGGCCAAGTAATTGAACATGAAGAATCTACCCCGGCAGCTCCCCATCACACAGCTGTTTCTGAACGCCTTGATTTGGGTCTCTGCAGAGGATATAATCAAGGGAACTTTCCTTCAGATACATAAAATCTCCACGAATCCCAAAGCGCAGGTCCCTCTTGCTTTTGGCAGGCAGTAAGATGTTTCGGCTTTCAAGCTAGAGTTCCTTCTTCAAGGTCACCAGGTCATTGAGGAATTGTAGTAAAACAAAGACAGGCTTCCCATGGAGAGGTTTCAATAAAAGCTCCGTGTACACGAGGAAAATGCATCAACATATTAGCCCCCATTGTCTTCTCTGGCTCTTTATTGAAGGGAAAGGGACAATAAAATTATGGGGCGGGGGGAGGTAGGAAATGGATCTTTGAGCAAAAAATGAATAAAGGTTTCTTACAGGTCTTAAGACAATGTCAGAATATGCCTTTAAAACTTTTTTTTAAACATAGCATGTCATTTGAATAAGGCAGGGCCACGTGGGAAACAGAGAGCTATAAAAAGGAATTGAGTCTAACGTCTGGTATATGATAAGTGTTCAGTAAATGTCTGGTGGATGAATCTGATCGATGAAAGAGGAAGCAATGGGAAGAGACAACAGTCACGATTAACTTCTGCATAAATCAGACATTCCTTAAATCTTTATTTCTTCTCATACCCAAACTCTACACCCGAAGAGATCTTTGAAAAACTGCTGGCCTTCATGGTGCTACCCTGCATGATGGTTTAGGTGGGAAAACACAGGATGGTCTGATGGGGTGTATCAGACTCACACGGAGGGCTCCTTAACACAAACGCTGAAGCCCACCCGCTGAGTTTCTAATTCATTAGGTCTGAGCTGGGGCCTGACACTTTGCATTTCTACCAAATTCCCAGGTGACGCTACTGCTGCTGGTGGTCCAGAGACCACACTTTGAAAACTACTGTTTTAAGAGAAAAACCAATGGTCTGAAAGTTCAGAAAGGTGTTTTGTTGTTATTTTTTATTTTATTTTATACCAGGATATACCAGTTTCAATACTGCACACCTTGAAAATGACTTAAACATAATAAACTCTATATATCTACAAGATAGATTTGTGTAATCTTTTATCATTAATATTTTTTCATGTATGTTATCAAATTAGATTCTCATACTAGCTTAATGAGATAGAAATGGCAGTAAGCATTATAACAATATTTTCGATAGCTCATTAAACTCAGATGATATAAAAATAAACGTCTTGAAGACAGGGATCATATCTTATGTATATTAGCATCCTTAAAACTTAGCAAAGTGAACAAAACATATACAGTGTTCGAGATTTAATTAGTTAATTACTTTTGCACAGAACTCATACGTGGTCAAACCAGAGATCAAACAGAGTCATGTGATGCCAAATTCAGTGCTCTTTCTGATTTTCTAAACTACTATCACATCGGGGTATCTCTGCCACTATTTCCCTTCTATTTGTATGCCAAGGAGCAGATGAACCGCAACAGAGAAAATAAGCCACAAAACTGTAAGCTACTTAAAGATAGAGACAAAGGCATATTCATCTCCTCCTTCATACGAGAGTGTCTGATACACAGTAGGCACACCGTCCATGTCTTAGGGGTTGAATTGCGTGTCTGTCTTCCCTATCGGCTATAAAACCGTGACTGTATGTATCTGCCATCACGGAATTGCTGGCAGGCCTCAAGCCTGGGGATAAACTTCAGGGAAACCACAAGTCGTGGAGGAGAGCCACCTGGGGCTTGGGCCATATGGTTCTGGCTTCTTCCTCGTGGGAGGGAAGCAGCCTCTTTAGACCAAAAAGCTTAGGAGGGGTGCCTGCCAATTCTTCTAACTGGCAGCTCCAGACTGTAACCCTTGAGCTTGCTCTGCTATGCTTCCAAGTCCCCAAATGTGTTTGAATCAAGGGAATGCTGCTGAATTGAAATGGATTTCCCCATCGCTGCGAGGAAACAAGGCAAGCCTTAACTTTGACTTCTAAGCAGAGTCCCAAAGGGAGTATGCCTAATTAGACCAAGGATCAAACTCCTTCATGCCCTGCCAGAGAGGCCCGCTGAGTTTCTGTGGGCCGATGGCCATCGAATCTGTTTTCTGCTCAAAGTGGTCTGGCTTCCCAGAGAAAAAACATAATGTATGTTATCTTATCCAAATAATTTATAATGTTGGAAGATGTTTCCTAAATCGGCAATAAACTAAATGTTTTGTATTTCTGGTATTTTTACAAAAAGAAACAGCTTTCATAAGTGTCCCATTAATCATTTATATACATCTCACTTGGTTATTTAAATCATTATGTGCAAAATAAAAAGTTAGGCCTTCTTTACAAATTATGAGCAACTTTAACGTCCATAAAATCCAAGTCATTTGTTTTTATTTACAAAATTAGCTGTAATATTAATACAGGCCACAATTGCCATATACGACTGAAAGTTTGCTAAAAGCATTTTAAAACTAAGAATCAGATTATGCTTTTTTAAAGAACTCATACCTTAAATAGACATAAAATTATTTTTACTGAAAACTAGACATAACTGTTGAAATATTTTTCTCTCAGTGACAAAGCCATGTATTTATAAATCAAATGAGCACATTTGAGCACTCTATTTGTATTATTAAACCCTGCACAATGGAACTGTCTGGACATCTTTATGTCCCAACCCATTTAAAAAAACCCCAGTTGCCTCAAGAGAAGGGTCTCAGATCCTTGGGTTTAGTAAGACAAGTCCCCAAGTGCAAGATGCATCGAGCCAAGAATGGAATAAGTGAGAGTGAACACGAGACGCTAAGGTGAGAGGTGATTTGCAAAGGGCAGCTGGAGCTGAGGAAACATAAAACGATGAGGGAAAAAAAAGTTTATCAGGGAAAAGGGACAGGAAGAAGCCAAATGAGACAAAGGGCTGTGGTTCAGGAAAAGGGATGGGACCACAGTCGAGGTCCTCGAGTGAGATCTACTGGACACAGGGTGACAAATGGTGACTGCTGTATCTTACCTCTTTCGTGGTCTCAGCAACTCTGATAAATATATATAAAAAAAAAAAAACTGTAGCAAGAGGCTGTTGTTATTAGACATCTATGTCAGTTTTAGGAAAGTGTCTTGTAAGAGGAGACTAATTTATGCAACAAATATTTATTAAGCATTTATAGCGGGAGAAAAGCTCTTAATATTATTTGAACCAAAGTAAATATATTCTGAATTATTGATTGAATGTCTGCATATGTGTGTATGTGCATGCACAGACAAGCAAAGAAACCTATCATTGGAATAATTTCAGCAAAACATCCTGATAAATTCATGTCAGATGAACTATTCAGCAAAACAGGCCAACCACCAAAATACTTCCAAGTTGATCCAACATCACAGGTTAGCATCTAAGGATGACCAAAGCTTTGGCATCAGGAAGTCCGTGTTTTTATCTTGTCACTAGTCCTAGTTGAATCACCTGAACTACTTAAGAGTCTCAGTTTTGTTCCATTTCAATAAAGGATTCATCAACCACTCACTGTTCGTATAATAAGTAGGTGTTACTGTCACCTCAGGAGATAGGCAACCACCCTATCCATCCTCAGAATGGTGAGAATAAAGGGTCTCGTCACCACTTCCACGGGGTGAGATGGTGTTCGGATGAAGGGATCCTTCTCATTTCTTCTCCATACTATTTCACTTACTTACCACAAGCCCTCTCCCCTGTGATTTCTCTGCCAGGAGTGAAGCGTGTTCACTCATCTAGCCTCCCCAGTGTGCATGCACACACACACAGAACACGACTGCACATGTGACATTTCTCAGATATGTTTATACACGACTGCTGTATAAACCTCTGCAATACTATTGTTGGCTATATATAATTGTGATTTTCTATTTATTTTCAGTCCCTCAATATCTGAAGAATAGAATGCCTCATTAACAGTGACTTCTAGACCTGGCATTCCAGCTCAGAGGAAGGACGACGATCTCCTTGGCGTGTTTGAATCGGGGTGTGGAGGGCAGGTCTCAGGAAAATCTCCGCTGTATGGGCAAGCACAGCATCCTGCATCCCTTTCATCAGCCCCGCTGAGGCTCGCCGAACTCCCTAACAAGACCTACCAGCCCTGAGACTCAGGCAAGTTACTGTGTTTCCCTGACCACAGTGTCCTCTTTAGTAAAATCATGCTAATGATACCTGTCTTTCAGGGTTGCTATAAGTTTACAGAATGAGGTATGAGTAGTGCCTGTTTGGAGTGCATGGTAGCCAGAGAATACTTTATGGTCTAGCTCCAGACTAATCAATTTATCTATCTCTTCCTTATTTCTCTCATACACTATCTACTCTAGTTACACAGTAAGGACTTATGTGTCTCCTCTCATGCTTAGGGATATTTCTCTTCTTTCTATACTTTGACCTAGTGGGTATTATTCATCCTTTGTGGTCCAATACAAATGTTACTTCTTCTCCTTAGATCTTTGTTGAAGTTACCCACAAAATCACTCGGGAACTAATCCTGACCTATGCTTCCGGCATTCACACAGAATTTTCTTTACCTCCCTATTATAACACACGTTACAATTTTAGACAGATAGATAAATATATAAATAGATCCATAAATGATACGAAGTTACGTAGAAAGACAGACAGATATCCTGAGCCACCGGGAGCTCTCTAAGATCAGGGACAATTCCTTATTCTTTTTTCTTTTTAAATTAACAGATTGTGTTTTAGAGCAGTTTCATGTTCGCAGCAAAACTGAGTGGAAAGCACAGAGTTTACACATACTCCCCCTCTCCACCCCCCATCAGCCGCCCCACCATCGACATTCCGCATTCCTGTGGTATATTTGTTACAACTGATGAAACAACATTGACACATAATTATCAACCAAAGTCTATTATTTACATTAGGCTTCACTCCTATGTCATACATTCTCTGGGTTTTGACAAATACGCAATGGCATGTATCTACCATCGAATTATCACACAGAATAGTTTCACTGTCTAAAAATCCCCTCTACTCCACCTAGGCACACCTCCTCCCTCACCTGTGAACCTCTTAAGCCACTGTTCTTTCTTTTTTTTTTTAATCTCCTTTTACAGAATGTCATAAAGTTGTAATCTTACAGTAAGCAGTCTTTCCAGAGTGGCCTCTTTTGCTTAGCAATAAGCATGTAAGTTTCTTCTGTATGGTTCTGTGGCTTGATAATTCATTTATTTTTATTGTCGAATAAAATTTCACTGTTGGATATACCACAGTTTCTTTGTCTATTCATGTATTGAATATCTTGGCTACTTCCAAGTTTGGGTAGTCATGAACAAAGCCTCTATAAACATTTATGTGCAGGTTTCTGTGCAGATATGTTTTCAGCACATTTGGATAAATGCAAAGGAGTGCCAATTGCTGGATTATATATAATAGTATGTTTAGTTTTATAAGAAACTACCAAAATGTCTCCTAAAGTGGCTGTACCATTTTGCATTTCCACCAGCAATGAAGGAGCGTTCCTGTTGTTCAATATCCTTGCCAAATTTGGGTGATGTCAGTGTTTTAAATTTTCAGCATCCTAGGTGTGTAGTAGTATCTCATCACTGTTTTAATTTGCTATTTCTGAATGACATAAGATGTTACTCTTTTCACATGTTTTCCATATGCTTGCTTGCCATCTGAATATCTTCTTTGATGAAATGTCTGTTCAGATCTTTTGCCCATTTTTTATTGGGCTGTTTATTCTCTTTGCACTGAGAGTTAAGAGTTCTTTGTATATTCGAGATAACAATCTTTTATCAGATATGTATTTCGCAAAGATTTTCTACAACCTGTGGCTTATCTTTTTCATTCTCTTAACAAAGTCTTTTGCAGAACAGAATTCTTTTGTTTTGTTCTAGCACTGTCTTTTCTCCATTGGTTTGCTTTTGTTCCTTTCTCCAAGATCAGTAGGTTATGTTTGTGTGGGCCTATTTCTGGCTCTGTTCTTTTCCATAAATCTCTTTGTCTATTCATTCACCAATACCACACCGTCCTGATTACTGTAGCTTTATAGTAATCCTTGAAGTGAATCTCTATAAAATAACCACGGGAATTTTGTTTGGGATTGCATTGAATCTACAGCTCAAGTTCATCTTTTTACTGCCTGGAACTGGCACAGTATTTGGCACATTTTGGGGGTCCCATTAACTTTTGTTGATGCCAGACATTCATCGAGACAAATTAAAGGTAGATAACTTGCTGCTACCACCCTAAAATCTTAAAACTGTAGGCTTTCAGTGGTTTTGCAATATAATCACCCTCCTTCCCTAAATGGTAATAAGATGGGAGGAGGGAAGAGGGGACCATGAGGATGGACTGTGGAACATGCTTCACAAGGACAAGAAACATTCTCTGGTTTGCTGATGGTCATACCCCCAAGCACCTGGAGCACTTCCTGCTATATCATGAGAACCAAAAAAATAGGTATTTTTGAATATTGAATGAATATGTTTTTTGGCTAGAGACCAACATGCTGAAACAATTCCGGTTCTCAAATACACCATGATTTCTTTGCATCTAAGTCCTCGCCTGAGCTGGTTCTTCCACCTGGGACCCTTACCTTACTTTCCCTACTTTCTACCTAACTCACTCATAGCAACTTTCAAGTAAATACTTGCACATCACTTCTTCCTTGTCTGTATCTCTCAAGTGTTTTGTTCTCTATTCTACTTCCAAGGATCAGAACATTTTGACATGCATTAGGTACTCAACACATAATTGCTGTTTAAAATAATATATTTCACCTTGCGCAAGGACCCACTTAATACCATAAAAACACATACATGTAAATAATTCCTGAAAGAGTTATTTATATACAGAGGCCAATTCTACACTCCAGAGTCTATAATAATATATCTTTGGATGTAGTATTGCACTCATAAGAGTATTTGGCATTTTCATCTCCTTGATCTATGGTGCAAACAGAATGGACACACCAGATTCAAGTTCGTTGTCTTACTGGAAAAATTGCCTCCGATATAAGAAGGCATCTTGCATCTCATCACCTTAAAGGCAGCTGTTATCCATTTCCTGAGTGTTCCAGTTGCAGCTTCTGGTCTTCTGCTGAAAGATTTCATTCTATTATTTATGACTCGACCTATTAAATGTCGATGGGAAGATTCCCTGGAAAGGTGTGTTACTGTGGTAACCAAGAGCTTCTCTCATCCCAGGAAGAGTCTGCTTGCTGGGCTGCAGAACAGGCTTTAAATTCAGCAGGAACCACACATGCTAAAGCAAAGATGTGTGAAGGGCACAAAGAACCTGCCATTATTTTCAAAGCATCCTGGGAAATGCCAGAAAGGATTCTGGGGGTTTTCTTTCAAAATGATAACTTATGGACAGTTTGCAGCAAAGCCATGGAAATGAAAAGACTTGATCCTCCTGCCATAGATAGAACAGTGACTTTTTATTCTGCTGCTATCATCCCCCACCTCAAAAAATGCATTTTTTATGAGACAGTCAAATTGGCCTTGTCTCAGAGGCAAACACTCCTCATAGAACAAATGAGCCTTTTTTGTAAAATTACAGAAACAGTGAAAGATTTATGATTCTGCTGGACAAAATCCTTTTGTTTTAAATAGTTGCCATTTTTCCATAAAGAAATCAGACACCTTGTTGGTATTTTCTTATAGTAAACATAAGGTCACTGAAAGGAAACAGGCTAGATGAAAGATCACCACGGTATTAAATTACTTCCATCTGCAAACACTGTAAATCCCGTAGACATAAAAAGAAAAGTTATGGTTAGAGCTCTGAAGTGTCATGTTTTTGGACTTGAAAAAAGTCCTTCTGCTGAGGACTTTATTCTATTGCCAAGATTAAGAAACATGAAGTCGTGATGCAGTAACTGGACCATGTCTAAAGCATTCTACAGTAAAAATCTCTCTCGTTTGCTCTTTTTCTCAGTCCTTTGCTTCCATCCACTTCTTGCGCTATCTAACTTTCAAGTTTATATTGGAAGAAACTGCTACAAATGAGAATCCAAGTCCCATAGTATTAGTACTCAACGGATTTTAAAGAACTTATTCAAAGCGTACAATTATTCTTTTCAGTTTTTCTTTTTGCTAATTATACATTGTTTCTGCTTGGGATAGAACTCAAAAATGGTATCTTTTAGAAACAAGGTTATTTACATTTGTAATCAGATAATGCTATCTGCAGTTACAATTTTACTAAGTTGCGTGGTGATCTTTAAGTAGGACTTAGGTTTTTCATGCAAGGTTATTAGTAGTTACTATAACAGAGTGGTGACTCTTAAGATCTTTCGGCTGCTAAGCATCTGAACTCCATTCCTAGTTTTGAGAAATCTATTACTGCATGAGTCCAACCATCAAAAGATGGATATTGGCTTCTTGATCTAGAAGACGAGATAATGGATATGAGAGAGCCACACCTAAGTTTTTAATCTGGAACGAGTAGTGCAAAGCAGCAGGCTAGTGCCCAGTGCTTAGGGGCAGTAGAGATGGTGGTAAGAGAGCACTATACGGTGAGTAGTAGAAGCAGGAGTGACAGCCTGAAGAGGATGCTCCTACAGCATGGACTTTACTGCTGCTCTAGCTCTACCATTTCATAGGTTAATGTATCCACACATAGCCCAAGGGTCTCCACTGACATTACCTCTATGATCCATTATGACTTTCCTAAGGTTGTGCACGTAGACTGAACTATATTCCTTAACCTTTCCCTTCATTATTTCTGTTTTTTTTCCCCCTTAAATTAACCAGAATAGTTTTCTGTTGAACACAACCAAGAATCATGACTGAAGTCCATCTCTAAGTTTATTTGCATTTTCAACAAAACAGCAACAAACACTTTCACACTAGAGATTCATTTTAAGCTCAGAATGGGGGTATCTGTAAGAAAATTGTTTTCCTTGATAGTACTCCATTTTTATAATGTCATCACAGAAAAATTCTGCGTTTAGTTTTTACAATAACCATCCTAGCAATATTGCCACAGGTATTCACTCCTTGATATGATATAATTAAAAGGGAGATTCAGATTCTTGAAATAACTGCAAGAGTTTCTGAAGTTCCCATGTTAAAGGAGAATGATTTTTAGAGCTTGCTGCAAATAGAGAAAGGTGGTTTGTCTATTTGTGTTGACTTATGAGCATGTCACAGAAAGAGGAGGACAAGCAATACTGGTCCATTCGTATGGATGACATTGATCTTCGACTCCTGAAAACACAGGGCAAAGGTGAAAGCTCTGTTTGGCTTTTGTCCACACAGCCTGCAGATGTTACGGGGAGATCATCAGGGAGAAAACACCAGCACAAACGACATCGTGACTGTCAGGCTCTGGCTCCGTGTTTAAGAATTCCAGAAAGTTGTCTGGAAAATAAGTAACACCAGAAGCTTCCTTGAATTCTCTCTTTAATAAGACCTCTTCAGGGAGGGTCTGAAGCGAAAGAGAGATAAAAGATGATGTTGACGAAAGTTCTAGCTGCTTCAAAGGAAATCTGTGTGGTTTGCATGCCTTATATAGCCCTTCCTAAAAAAGGAAGACAGCTGTTTACTGTAGGAAGGCCTAGACTGCTGTGGCCAGTAGCTTCAGGCCACTAATTACTAGTTGGAGGCATCGGAGGCATCAGAGAAGGCACACTCTTTAAAATCTATCTCATATCCGTCAATATCCTTACTTTACACTAAGTATGGGCTGCTTCTCATGACCGGAGATTAACCTAGAAGAATCAGGCACTTCCCTACCTTGCTATGGAATAATTATGATCATTTTTACTGATGGGGAGAAGAATGAAGGGCACTTGATGAGCACTCGTTGGGTTTCCATCTTGCAGATATTGCACACATTTTGATAATTAGTTAACTTTACTTATCAACAATGACACGTTGGTTGCGGTGGTGTGGTGAACAGGAAAGCATCAGGAGAGGCCTCGGGCCATCATGGCTCCTAGTCTGGCTCAGGTATTAATTGCCTGTGTGACTTTAAATGTGACCTCACAACTCTGTTGGCATCAGTGTTCTTACTTAAAAAATAGGTGTTGACTGAGATCACCTGCAAGGTCGTCTCTAAATCTAAATTATATAACTTAATTTAAAAGAGTACCTTCTCCTAGTTAAAAATTATAATAGCAACGACAACAAAAACTTCACAACACTTACACAGGCCACATGTGTCAGAAAATAGAATGCTTGTACTCACAATCATTCACTTTTTAAAATGGAGATATATATGTTGAGCTATATTATGATAAATATTTTACATAAAATGTTGGCAAGTAGTTTATTAATAATATCTAGTGATTAAAGAGGTGATGGACCTTCCATAAAAGTCATATAATACACTGATAACAATAATAAAGATAATAACCAGTAGGTATCATTTACAGAGCATTCGCCATGTGCCAACCACTGGTGTAAATGCTTTCGATATATTCACTTATTCAATCTTCGAACCACCCTGGGTGTTAGAATTCTAACTCATATTTTAGAAATTAGAAAATTGAAGCAAGGCCATACCATTAAAATGTGGAGGAGCTTGGATTTGAACCATAGGAGTGTGGCTCCAGATTCTGTGCCCTTAAGTATTCTACTATAGACTTTTAAAGTTGAAGGTATATTTGGAAAGCAGGTTAATACAATTTATTTTTGTAAGATTATGACGAAAGAGTTCAAATTAGAATTAGTTCACATTCTAATTGTGGGATAACCTCTGAAATGTGGAGAAACTATTCGCTTTGTTTATCTAGAAAATAGGGATAATATCATATGGAATCATCAAATGGGTTTGATGAAATTTAAAAATGTAAAATTAGCCAGCTTAGTTAACAAAGCAGTCAATTTATTTATTTAGCAAATATTTATGGAACACCTGGTATATGTCAGGCACTGGTATGAAGGACACTGTGGTGAATAAAATAAAGTTCATGGCATCATGGAACTGACATCTTTGTAGGGATATAGAGATTTTTTAAAAAGCAAACCAATAACAAGAAAATTCCAGACTGTAATCAGTGTTTTTGTTGTTGTTATTTGTTTTGTTTTCTTTTTTTCTCCTGCTGTGTAAGAAATACAGGAATTCTAAGTCAGGAATTCTGAAAAAGCATAGTGCAGATGGCTCTTTGCTCCATGGGAAGACTTGAATGCTTGAGAGAAAAGACAGCTGGGGCTGGAAGATGCACTACCAAGAAAGCTTCTCTACTTGCAGACTTAGTGTTAGGACTGAGGTGGCTGAGGCTCAGACAGTCTCAGCTGGGATGCAAACGTGTGACATCTCCAACAAGCTAAGATGCATACAGAGACTTGAAATAGGATACTATAGTTCTGAGTGACTAGGGGATTCATTTAGAAAGTGTTCAACAAAAGCTTCTCTGAGGAATGAATGAAGTCGAGATTGAAGATGGAGCAGGATCCAGCAAAATAAAGATGAGGAAGGAGGATTCCAGGCAGAGCTTGTGCAAAAGTCCTGAGTTGGGAAGATGGAGCACAGTAGAATACGGAATGAGATAAGACCAATGATGTGGGTAGGGATCAGGTTAAATGGGGCGTTTTAAGCCAGTTTAAGAAGTTGGGATCTTATTATAGGCCTATGGGAAACTATTAGAATGTTTTGAGTAGGAGAGTGATAGACCATTAAAACGAAAGAAATAAAATAGAAGAAAACAAAGAAACACAATAAAAGAAACAACGAATGCAATTCTATTTCAATTTCCTCTGACTACGATGGCATCTTTACAGTGGCTCCTAATTACCAACTCTTTTCGTTGCCAAGTCTGATTTTTATTGAAATAGAACATTTAAATTCTTTTCCTGCTCTAACAATCTGTATTGACCATGTTTACAAAATTAATATTCATATAGAAAGGGGATGACATATTTGCAGACCACCAAATCTCATAAAAAGATACTGATTTCACTCCAAATCTAGATAAAAGCATTTTATTCTTGTATCATTCATTCAGGCATCTATTCACTCAGCCATCTTTCAATACTGATAACCAGGTATCAATAGGTGCCAATAACAAAAATCTGTGATCGTTTCTGTTTTCATGGCATTTCTATGGCACAGAGGTGGTTTTTTTGTTTTTTGTTTTTTTATCTTTTTGTTGTTGTTTTTTTGTAGGAAGTCCTATTGTAATACAAAGAAGAAGAAAAAAAAATACAGTGTCTGATACCCCAATGCAGAAAACAATGAAGACTGTTTAGCAAGTTATGTGCCCTTGTAAAATACACTTAAACTAATTAAAGTGGAATTTGTGTCAACTGTTTATGATTTGACCCACGAAACTCTTATCAACAGAAAACACTGCATTTGGTTGCTTCTACCAAGAGTTACTTAAGCAAACTGAAAATGGAAGTCTTACTTATGGTCTTTCTGTGCAGTGTTCGTCCATCATCAGCAGTCCTCAGGAGCTGGATTCCTTCCACATGAAAGGAATTCTAAAACTCAACACATTCCTTAGCTTCCAAAGCAGAACCAAAATCCTAGACAATTGTTCCAGATGAATGGCGTGTGTTATGCACACACACGCGATTTGCAGAGAGGACTGGAGAGAAAAATACCTTGGTAATTATTTCTTTCAGTTTGTTATCTCTTATCTTGTACCTCATTTGAAAATAACTAGTCTTTTCTAGGTAAATATATTTGATCAGACTTAAAAGATAATGATTTTAAGGCTGAGACTGACCAAAATAAATATTTCAAACTTGAAATTCTAAGTGATTAATTGGTTCTCTATAATCTATTACTGGCTTTCCAAATGGGATGGATTGTCTCCTTCTCACAGCCGTGCAAATGTCAGAGGTGGTGTCAAAGTCTTGAAACAAAGATCACTGCAAGTCTATCATTCATTTTTGCATTTTTCCTGAATCAGATATTTAAATGTTTGGAACTAACTCTTTTTGATGCTATCTTAATCAAAAATTCAGAAACAGAATTTATACCAGTATCCATTCTCTTATAACTTACCCTCCCATAATCCACATAGGCACACATTCTCACATCAAATCTTTTTATGAACAGCCATAATAATATTGTTGTCTCATTCTCTCTCTCTATGGTCATATTATCTAATGTTTTAGAACGTGGTATTTAGAGTCAAATATCCGGGTCCTAATCTTGTCTCCACACTTGCCATGTGACCTTGGACAGAGTTACCTAACCTCTATGTCTCAGTATTCCAATGGGAATATAATACTGACATTATAAGGTTATTAGGAGAATTAATTTCATTAGTATATATGAAGCATTTAGAAGTACCAAGGATACCATTTATATTTAATCAATACAATATTCCTAGGAATTCAATTTCTGTTTTCGTTTTGTTTTGGGCTCTCATTTCCCTTCCCAGCATCCCTATCTACTTTCTGATTTCCCAAACCAAAATTACAACTTCTTATCCTCAAGAACATATCTTTATCACACCCCATTGTTAAAAGCCACTGATAGCTTCACACAGAAGTTCAAGTATTTCCTGCAAATAAGAGAAACTGAGGAGCAAAGTGAGGGGGAAGGACACTCTAGCATTAGATGTGCAGGAATTTCCAGAGGACCAGGAAACCTGTAATGTAATTGATGGTCATTGTCATAGAGGTATATGATCAGATATCATAAAGGCTTTCAAACGATCTGTTCATAGATTCGTCAGTTCAACGTTAGGGTCAGAGTTATGGGAGATATTTAAAAACATCATTCTCATAACTCTAACAAACTTTTAGATGACCGTACATGTAAAGAATAGGGAGAAAAATAATAAATTACTTTTAAAAAATACATTCTGTTATTAGTTATGTTCACCTCAAGAAATACTGGAAGGATGAAAGGCAAGAAAAAAATAGGCTTACAGAGATAGCAAAAAAGGAGAAATTTAAAATATTTGAAGAATTAAGATATTTTATGGGTCAATCTGAGTATTTATGAAAAGTAGAAAGACTCGATGGAAATACAGGGTAGGTTGGGATGGGAGTGAATCAGATCTCAAAAACACAAATGGTGGCCTGATTTTGTCAGGAGAGTCAAAATTACAAAGCCAGGCTCTCAGCTCTAGGTGATTATGGCGAATGAAGACTGACTTCGGAAACACAAAGTCAGAGCCTGTTATTTTAGGGACAGTAACACTGACCTTGCTCAGGAGCACAGAGGAGTCTAACAACTCCTACTTTCAAACCAGGTTTAAGATTCACATTGTATGTTACTGTCTCATATTTCACTGTTTGGCAGTGAAGTATAAGACAGTAATATACAATGTCCTCGACAGTGATGTTGACCAGCACAAAAACAAGCTGGTTGGGAAGAATCCACATTTTTCTGGGGCTAGAGACCTAATTAGTCATTAATCACAGATTAATACATGTGCATAAATTTCGAGCACGAACTCTCCACCAAGGCTTTCACTGGTCAACAAAGATTCAATAATTGAGGATGTAGCCCCACACATTTGGATGGTCTGAAGTCAGATTCCCAATAATTGACACAATGGTACCTCTGTTATCACGTTTACCTGCCTAAATTCTAGGCGATCATCAGCAGATCATCAACAAAACATCCTACTTCTGCTCCTGTGTCCTCTTCTCAGAGTCTTCTAACTGAAGAAGGGGTCAAGAGATGGATTGCTGAAGAACACATGTATTTGACTTATCCTTGCATCTCCAGTACCCAATACAATATGAGTAGAGATAAGGTACTCAAAGCAGTTCTGTTGAATGAGTGAATTAATAGATATACATACTGATTCAATTTGAGAGATGTGAACTGGAAGAATGGTAGAATGAAGACTGGAAGAATGAATGAATGAATGAATGAATGAGTGAATGAAAAAATAGTAGGCCTGTCAGAAATCTTTGATGAACTAATGAATAAATTAATGCGTGAGTTAACGAATCATGCATTATCCCCATAATTACCGTTCCTGGTAGCTATTATGATATGGGGAATAAACTCTATGTTTTGTACAGGTAAGTCAGGTACAGTCAGCTGACCACTTGTGTTAAGTATGTGTGAAGTTATGTATGTTTTTCTGCCTCATTGAAGAAAAAGCTTTTTTATAAAAGTTAGCTTTAAATTGATCCTTGAAGAAGGCCATCCAAAAATAGCCCAGCATGAGAAGTCCAGCATGCTGTTTCTTTCGCTTCCCTAGGCTACTCCCTTATGAAAAATATTTTGATTTAGTTGGCTCATTTCATGCGATGGCAGTATGAATGATCACTTTATAGAGGACGTCAGCAAAAGGGTAGGAATTTACCATTAAAACACAGTGAAACTGAAACTATTTTGGCCTCCCTCTGGTTTTGTTGAAGATAAATGATTATGATGTCAGTGAAATTTGAAAGAATATTAAATCAGAGGCTGAAAATACCCAGCAGTTCCAACTCCCTCACATCACAAGGTCCGATTCTCACAAAATCTAAAAACTAAGATGATTCTCTCATTCTCAAAAATCCGAATGGCTTTTCTGTAACCAGTTTCGGGACACACTGAATGAACAAATTCCTCTTCGCTCATGATGATTTTGTATTTACAATTGACTACATAATTTGGTTTTATTCCAGATGCTTTCTAAGCATAAATCAGATACATAAAACATACAAGACCCTAAAAACTCACTAAAAGAGGAAACAGATATGTGCCATAAGGATAAGACTTCTGCGTCCTTATGGCTTTTAAGACTTTTCCATTTTACTCTTAGAGGATCCTATTAGCCTTTCTTTCTGGACCTCTGAGAAGAGTGTTCAAGGTGAGGAAAATTGGGAAAAAGAGTAATTAGGTCTCCCTTGCCTCCAATTATAATAGAAGAAGAGTTACGAAACATATTGCATGACTATCTGTGCCAATACCTGTGTTAAGTACATGTGATAGGCTGGATAATGGCTCCCCAAAGATGTCCACATTCTTATTCCCAGAACCTGTGAATGTTACATTATATAGCAAAATAGAGTCTGTAGATGTGATTAAGTTAATGGCTTCGAGGTGGGTAGATTATCCTCGTGGGTCTGATGTAATCACAAAGTTCCTTATTAAGTAGAAGGCTGGTTAAAGAAGGGAGAAGACAATGTGATTACACAAGCAAAGATGCGGCCACAAGCCAAGGAATGAGGGATGACAGCCTCTAAGAGCTGGAAGAGGCAGGAAATGAGCTTTCCTGGAGTGTTCAGAGGGAACCATCTTTGCCGACTCCTCGATTTTAGCCCTGTGAGACTGATTTGGGGACTTTTTTTTTTTTTATCTCTAGAACTGTAAGAAAACAAGTTTGTGTTACTTTATACTCATAAGTTTGTCATCATTTGTTAACAGCAGTGATAGGAAACAAAATACTGTTAGTTTAATTAATTAACTGCCATTATCTTATGATGGATTCATAACACTACAAAGAAGTATACTCTCCATTTTATAGTGACACCCAAGGCTTAGAGTGGCTCACCTACTTATTAACTGCTAATGAATAGTTAGGGTTAGGGCTCAAATCCAGACTTGTCAGCCAATAAAGCCCCTAATTTTTTCATAGGTCTATGTAACCAATAATTTGGTCCAGGTTTTCCCCTTATCCATCAGTGTAAATCCAATACGTTGGTCACACTTATGAGTTATCTAGAAGTCTATTCTGCCTCATAGACTATTGTTCCCATTGGATGAACACTATACTGTATGGATTATCCTGAAAGTCTGCATTAATTTATACCGTCTTTATTCACACAACTACAAATTTGGAAATTATTTTCTTTGCAAGGGGAGGAAGGGAAGGATGGAGAAGAAAGTGAAAGTCAAGATAAACCTCACTGTATGAATCATGGCCCAGAATCAGTTTTCTAGCCGAGTCAGAGTCTAGAGGGATGAGTGTGGGGCTTTTATTTTTCCTTAATAACTTCAGCAGGAAGTTACTCCAACACTCGGCTCCTCCTGCCAAAATTAAAAAAATAAAAAATAAACTGGCTTTGAGGGATGTTTGTGGAAATGATTGAAATGGATCCCTGCTCCCTAAGCTACCAGAGAGCTGTCTCTGACATCTTTAAGGGCAGTTTGGCCTTCTTCCAGAAGAGATGCTATCCGATTTACTGCAATGCCTACTATGATGCCTGCACAGTCCCATTCTTCACCTGGCCATGAGAAACATCTGCAGGAGAGTGTCTTCTTTGGCAGCCTCATTCTAGACGGAGGGAGGAGGCCAGCCCAACAGCTGTCTTTCTTATCTGTTACTGATGTGCACAAGAGTGCGTGTTTCTTGGTGGTTGTCTGTCCAAGAGGATTTCCAGCATGTAAGTTGCTCCTGTACTACTCTTCTTTGGATCCTTCTGTAATTCATTTGGGATCCTCAAAAAATAAAAGTAACTCCTCCTTCACGGAGCTCAACTAGAGGATGGTAAAGCAGATGCATATTTTATAGATTAGTCCCCCCTAACATATTTCCACAGTTTTCATTGTAAAAATGAAGTCACAGGGAACAGGACTAAAAAGTAGACGTGTAGCATGTCAGCCATCATCGTGGATATGAGACTTGGTGTCTTGGCAAAAGTGAGATCAGGATGCTAAGAACTGCGACAGTTATTAGCGTTTCTTGTATATTTTTCTTTGATAATTTTCCCTGCTTCCCCTCCCCACTTTATCAAACGTGTTCCTTCTGAGAGTGAATAAAATATTACTCAGCAACTTTTGTAGCTTAAACCTAGCTTGTTTGATCATTTCCAAACTGGGCTCATTTTATGCAATCTTGTTGTTCTGCCGTGTGCATGTAGAAGAGGCATGGGAAGGCAGTGTAAAATAAGAAAAAATGATGAACGATACAGAGTACCTAATAAATTAGAGTGAAACCTATTATTTATTAGGAGGGGTTGAGGGGAGGAAATAGTAAAACAAAACTCTAGGATAACTATCTTGAGCCTACTGGCATTTTCTTATTTGTGATATTCTAATTTGCTACCAAACCGGGGTAAAGTCAAAAGAGAGTCTGTAATGCAGTTTAAGGAAAGTTAAATGAACATTTTAAATAGACAGTATACATTTAGGGAGGAAAATGCAGCTGAGGAATATGTTGAGGGTAGATAGTAAATTTTTAAACCAACCATTGAGAAAGTGCTAGAAGGTAACATTATGTTGATTTCTAATTAAAAAAAAATGCAGATGGAAAAATTTGGAACTGAAAATTATCAAAACATGCATTATAATTTAAGTGATTCTTAATAACTGAAAAGAAATGCACCTTGAAAATTGAGGCTGATTTCCAGAGCAGAGGAGTCCAGTGAGGTGGAGTTTATTAGAAGATGATTCTAGAACATTTTCTGATAAAACTGTGGCCATTTTAAATCAAATTGAAGAAGATAATAATGCATATCTTTGAGTAAGACTTTGGAGAGCATGCTACGTGTCAGTTTATATTATGAAGTTTGAAAGTTTTCAGGCACTTCCTTTGATTTATTAATAGAATAATTTTTAAAAGTTTTATCTGCCTCACTATCTTATGGACTCCTCCATTTCAGTCTTCCTGGGCTACATTTAGTTGCCCAAGTAGCATTCACAGCCCCACCTGCATCTCCTGTTGTAGTCTTATCTGGTGAATCCTGATCCATTTTCTCAGCCCCAATTTCAAACACATCTTCTTCCATATTGAGGTCCCTCCTTCCTTAGAAACCCAATATGTGTGGTAACAATGCATTTCAAGTACGCACTTAAATAAATCTACCTGGAATTTTCTCTTTCTCTCTCTCTTCCTTCTCTCTCTCTCTCTCATCTACTCTATATTTATACTTTCTTTTGGTTGGCAAACTCTTTGAGAAGATGAATTGTGCCATTTTTATCTTATATCTTCACAAGCAAACCTTATAAAGCCTAGAAATAAGAGGACACAAAATAAATATTGCAAAATGGTAAGTTCGTAGAATTTGGTTTTGACTTTCTATTGCCTAATTGCATATGTAGTCTTAAGTATAAGATAAGTGACAGAAAACAACCATAAATAATAATAGCCAGTTTTTATTGAACCTATTATGCTCAAGATAATATTCTAATCTCTCGATTTATATTATTTCATCTAATTCTTACAATAATTATTCATTCTTTCAAGAAAAATTTGAGTACCCACAACGTGTGACTCCAAATACACAGTATATGCCTATTTCACTTATGAAAAACATGAGCCTAGAAAAATTAAGGTCACAGAGCTACTAAATAGAAAGACTAGTATTTATACATGGGTATGTTTAATCCTAACCTCTCAATCTTTTTTTTAAAGGACTTCATTAAAAATAAACTGTTCTTAACTGAAACAAAGCAAAGAGAAGATAACTTCAGAATTTATCCCTAGCCCATCGCAAGCACACTGGTTTGTATTTCTTCTCTGAAAATATTAAAGAAAAATTATTCAAAAACATTCTTCGAAAATGTCTATGGTGTTTTAATTTCTGTTCAATTGCTAGAACTATTTTATAAACAGCTAATTCTAAACCCTTAATAAACTATTTAGTCAATTCCTTCTTGCAAATAAAAAAGAAGAAGTGATCTCTATTCTTTGTGGTCAATGTTTTATGACATTTTATTTTAGGACCCTTTCATTTACAAATAATAGAAAACCAACTCTAACTGTCTACGCAAAAGAAAAAAATAAACAAAAGAGATGATTTATTGGCTTATGGTACTGAAAAAAAATCCAAGTTAAATTTTAGGCACTGCTAAAACCCAGGGGTTAAATGCATCAAATTATAGTACCTCTAGTTCTCATTCATATTCACTCTCTCTCGCTTTCTTCTTCCCTCCCTACCTCCATCATTTCTATTTTTATCTTTCTCTGTCTCTTAATTTTGCTTTCTTCTCTCTTGGTTCCATTCTCTGACTTTAGGATGGTGGCTGCCAACAACTCTAGAATTTTATCCAATAGTATCGGCAGTACAATAGGAAAAAAAAAAATGCCTCTGCACATTTAGCTGAAACAAAAGTCCATGGAAATAGAGTGAATCTCTTTGTTTAAGTCAGTTACATTCTATAAAGCTGAATTAACAAATACTCAAACACTGCTTCTAAGTATAAGATAGGAATACGGGGTGAGGGTCCTGTGAGCCCCTTGTCACAGCATTCTCATACACCAGTCAATAATAACCTTGTTTTATGTATGTATGTTTCTGTTCTAACACATCTTATTTACTATATATTGTTCCTTCATTAACATTAAACTCATACCTCATGCTTGAATGAAGCTTATCTATCATACATATTTTCTCCATAAAGCACATCAGAGCCTTCTTGCTGTTAGGAACACAAGGCAGCACTTTGCCACTATGCTGGGGTTGTTTGAAACAGTAAAATCAGCAACTGATATCATAGAAGTTTTCAAAAACAAACAAACAAACAAACAAAAAAACACAAAAAACAACCTGGCAGTAAGTAGACCCTGAAAAGGACCCTTGCTTATACAATAGGACAGTTGAAACAAAAACTCAGAACCTCACCACATTCGGCCAGCACTGGGAACACGTACATTCGGTGACTGAAATGTCTGCCATTCTGTACCCATCTGTGAATGGCTGGGGAATTATTGCGAGTATTCATTTTGGGATTACAAATACATTTTAGCAAGTAGGAAACATCATAAATACGGAATCCGTCATAAAGATTTAGATGGACTCTAAGTCTTATGGGCTGTGTTTGACTAAGCCTGAGTCACCTATGCACTCCTGGACAAAAAGAGAATGGTGTCTGTGCCCCGAGCAACAGCGACAGTTGAGACAATTCAAGATGGTCACCTAAGGAAAATTGGTGGGATTAGGAAAGAAAAGTCTGGATGATGGGTAGGAAAAAGATCTATAAGATAGCTGTAACACCCTCTTTCAGCCTACTCATCCCAGGCAAGAGAGATCTAGTTCTTAAGACTTTTAAAATTGTTACCTCTTAGCTTCTAGCTTTCTTCATAAGGAATTGATCAGTTATATATCTAGGGATTCAAGAAGGAAATGTATACCCCAATTCATATTTATTAATTAGTATAAAACCATTAAAGTATCCTATATAATAGTATATATTATGTCAAAGTTTATATTTTTTTTCTAAAAGATCAAATTTAATTTGGCATGATTCTGTTTTTATTGCCTTTACTGGAAGCTAATAACTAGTAAAATTACTAAGGAGTAAAATTCCTGTATTATCTAGAAAAAAAACTTAGTGTGTTGTACTTATGTCAGGCCAAATTCACCTTTACTTTTTAAAAGATAGAGGAATAATGCTTATTTTTTGCCTTATTGTATATTAAGTCCTGGATTTGTTAAATTTATAAGTAGTTTGTCATCAGAAACTCTTCTTCTGAGAAGGAAACCGAGTCTCAGTGTGGTGAGGTTATTTCACTCATTTTATGTAAAGACGCATCTAGTGCTTACTGAGTGTCTTATCTGTGCTAAGCCTGTGCTGGGTGTTAGAGAGGCAGGGCTCCCAGAGATAGTGAGATAAACATGGGGTTAATTAATGCATTCACTCAAGTAAGTTTTAAAGGCATCTTCATGTTAACATTGAGGGAAAAAAAAATGTCCTGTCTTTACAGGGTGTGAAGTCAGGCAAGAAATACTTCAGCCCAGTTCAGGAAGTGCTATTCCAGAGGCGAGCACAGGTCACATTGGCAGCATGCATACAAAGCAGAGATGAAGGTAGGTGAAGGATGACATTTTAGTGATATCTTAAAGGGTGCGTATATGCGTCTGAGGCGATCGAGAGGTTTGGAAGTCATCACTTATATATTGGGGGCTTGCTAATTGGGGGTTGGCTAGTCCTTTGGGTACATGTAGGTGACAGTCACCTCCTCTGTTGACCTCGAGTCTTGTGAAATATAAGTGGGTTGCTCTTAGGCAAAAGCTTTCAGAGCCGGCACGCTGGGGGACACCAGATGCTCTCATGCCTTGGGATCGAGGCTTCCCTGGGGGACGCAGGGCTTTTCAACCACTGTTTCTCAGAATAAAAGTTTTGGGGGATGTTAATCAGTATTGTAGGAGAAAAGGGTCTGAGATCAAATAAATGCTAAAATGCTTGTGTTATAGAGGCCGACGTGTACTTTTATCACAGTATTCCCTGGAACTCTCAGTATTCTAATGAGTTTTGTGACATTGTAAAGGAAGATCAAATATGAAGCATTACTGATATTTGTTTTACTCACATATCACTAAATCCAATCGTTATCTTCCAGTCCATAAACCTACAACTGCTCAGGAATGTTTGACGTTGTTGCCCTCCTTTTATAAGGTGTATTGTGTTGGTTGGTCCATTTAGTTAAGTGTGTATTAGCTATCCCAATAACAGTCTACTGACCACACCGTGTGTGCTAGCACCTGCTAGGCTGATCACAGAAGGTAAAGCAGTGAGCACAAACAGGCGTGATCCACTCTTTCATGGCGCATATGTCCACTAGTGGAAATGGACTTTACCTTAGCAAGAGGGTGCTTAATGAAGTTCAAGATAAGTGATTTTGAAAGGAAGAATCTTATCACCCAGGAGACTGCTCTATCCAGAAGGGCGTGACTGAGGCTAAGAACGTGGGAGTGACAGGACGGAAGTACACGCATTTCAGAGGACCTGAAACCTGCAGGAAAAGAGCCGTGCAAGCCGGAGAAGAGGTGAAGTCTGGTGTGGCTGAAAAAAAGGAATTCCTTGGCAGTAACCACCAGGTCCTGAAGACGTGACGTGGATGCACCAAGATTTGCTTCTAAGCCATCCAGTAGCCCGCTGAAGGAAGTCTGTACTGCAGAGGGTTCTGTGGAGAAGTACTGATCACCATGTATGTATAGGTGTGGTTACTTGATTTGTGTGGTGTTTAAGCTTGATGGAAATGGAGACTTTACCTGTAAAGGTTCACTTTTGTGTTCCTAGATCCAGCATAGTCACTCATCCATTGTACTCTGCATATTTTTATCGAATGACCGAAAGAACGAATTATATAACACTTTCTACCTTAAATTCTCTCCCACAGATTTTCCACAGTTCAAAAAGCAATGCCCTGCTTCATGATTTTTCAAACAATTTGAAAGAGCGACAGCCTCACTGAGTACTTTTCAAACTTTAAGGTGACTGCGAATCACCTGAATCACCTTGTTAGACTGTGGCAGGTCCAGGGTGGGGCTTAAGGCTCTTCAGTTCTAACAGGTCCCAGGTGAGGCTGGTTCTGGGGCCCCTGGAACACACTTGAACAGCAAAGTCATAAGCACTAACTCCAAACCTGGCTGTGCAGAGGAGAGGGAATGCAGCCTGTCACCTTCTCTGTTAGTGGTTTTTATAACCGACTGCCCATAAAAATAATCTGGAATTTTTTTTTTTTTTAAATACACTGTCTAGATCTCATCAGTAGAGATTCAGAATCGAATGATCTGGAACAGGGTGTGAGCACTGCAAGTCTGATAGAATGCCCCTTGTCGGCCTAAGGAACGGCTATGGCTGAGAGTGGGTGTTTCGGATGGCAGTCTACCTCCGGACTGCCTGGAGTTAAAGCCAAGCACCTCGCCCGCTCCCCTCACTCCTGCAGCCCCTCGCCAGCCCCTATGGACTTTGCTCATTAGCCTGGCTTCTGCACAGATGGTGTTTGTGGCCATGCTGATGACTTCCATCACCATCAGGCTGCTCATTGCCTGAGGGTGAGGCAAATAAATCATCTGTGCAGGTACACTAGGAGAGGGAGGAATGCCTTCTCTCCTGATCTATTCGATCAAAATCAAAATCCCCTTGGCTGGCCTGCAAGGACGTGTACTTCGTCATGTTAATATGAAAGAAAGCAAATGACATCTACATAGATTTACTTTTCTTTCCTCTTCTTCCTTCTCTCTCTCTCTTTTTTTTTTTTTAAACCTTCCAGGTGTTTAGAAGCTTGGCATTTAATATCCCATGTTTGACCTTTCCAGTCTTCTGCCATCTGCCACACAGGGGGTTTCAGCATGCTCATGTCAAGTGGCATTCGATAACGGATGAACTCAGTTGTGACACATTTTGATGATCCTAGTGAAGGTAAAAATTCCAATACTATTAGTGAATTAAGTAAGATTTCTCATATGCTCCCGCAAATGTGCTGATAGTATTGCCCTCTTGCCACTGTGTGAAGTCAAGCTTATATCTCAACATAATCTGTTAGGTCCTTTCTCGAATTATACTTTCCCCCTTTCACGAGTTCCAGGGATGTCCTACTTCTAATTGACAGGCATAACTTCATGCGCCCTCTAAAAATTAAGAAATCCCCAGAAAATGCAATATCATGAATATTAATATCAAAATATTAATATTGAATATTAATATGTAATATTCAAGTATGTTAGCTTAACCGAGCAACAGGAAAATAATGCTAACAATTTTAGGGAAAAGGAAAACTAAACACTAAGAACAAGAAGAGTATTGTATCTTCCTATGATAATCACAATGGAGCCCATTTGCTCACAGCACCTATATGCTACAAGCATCTCACTGATAGTTCGCTGCTAATGTCTCATGTTATAACATTTTTTGAAATCTCTTGATCAAAGCTCCCTCCTTTTGGGCTGGGAGGTTTATGAATTCCCTCTTCGTTCTTTCTTTTCCCCTCTGATTTTTCATTTTGATCAGAGATCTCACTAGGCTTATTTGTTCTTCAAGCAGTACATGGATCTACTTTACTTTTACTTGGATGCTAAAACAGTTCCTACCTCCCATATTGAACTTGAGGACTAGTGCAATTCCAAATTGTTTCTGGATATAAGAGGGATTTACCCAGTGCAAGGACTGTGGGTGGTGTGGGTCCTAATGAATCTGTGGCCATTGAATTCAAGGAAAGTGATTTATGAGAGTGAGATGTTAAAGTTCTTTTGTGATTCACAAGGTAGTTTTCTGGCACTTAGGTATGGGTGGGAGTAAATTTTCAAGTTGGCCCAAGAATAGGGTTTCTTATCTTAGTTCAGGGTTCATTTGGAAACTAGAAAAGAATTGATGAATATTCTTTGTTTACAGTTCAATTGCTATTTTGAGAACTATAGTGTGACTTAATGTTAATTAACTAGTAAATTAGGAGTTGAATGAAACTCCTAATTGTTGGGAGCCTCTGTATTAATGATTATCAATATAGTACATGTCACTAGTCACTGATCTGATAATATCCATAAAGACAGGAGGACACTAATAAAATCTGCTATAGATTTTTCAAAATAACTAGTTTCCTATCATAGAAAGTCTGAAGAAATTCTTTCTCTGGAAAGATATTTCTCCCTTCATGTAGACTTTCCATGAACATGTCCATCTTCCTGAAAATGGCTTCTAATCTTCTGAATCTCTCTATTGTGTCCTTTTATCAAGCTGGAATTTGTTCTAACATCTTTCTTCTGATATCTTTATTTATACTGCTTAAATTAGAATCAAGATATGAATCTGGATTTGAACCCTATTAGATATGTGTGACTTTGGGTTTCTTAAACTGTAAAATGGAAATAAGAGTACGATTTATGGTACAGCCTCTATGAAAAACAGTATGGAGTTTCCTCAAAAAATTAAAAATGGATCTACCATATGATCCAGCAATGCCACTTCAGAGTGAAATGAAAGGAAACGAAATCACTAGTCCAAAGAGATATCTGCACCCCCATGTTCAGTGTAGCATTATTCATGATAGGCAAGACATGGAAAGAACCTAAGTGTCCACTGATGAGTGCATGGATAAAGAAAAGGTGTTCTATGTGCACAGTGGAATATTACTCAGCCACGAAAAAGGAGGGAATCCTGCCGTTTGTGACTACTTGAAGAGAACCTGAGGGCATTATGCTAAGTGAAGTAAATCAGAGAAAGAAAAATACTGTGTGACTTCCCTTATACATGGAATCTAAAAAAAAAATAAACTCACAGAAAAAGAGGACAGAATGATGATTGCCGGAGGTGGGGGTGCAGGGTAGGGAAAATGGATGAAGATGGTCAAACGGTACAAACTTACAGTTATAAGATTAGTAAGTCCTGGGGATGTAACGGACAGCATGGTGACTATAATTAGCAATACTATATTGCATATTTGAAAGCTGCTAAAAGAGTAGATCACAAAAATTTATCATGATAAGAAAAAAAACAATTTGTAACTGTGTGAAGCTGATGGATGTTAACGAAACTTATTGTGATACTCATTTTCAATACATAAATATATGACATCCTAAGGTTGTATACACCTTAATAAAATGTTATATGTCAATTATATCTCAATAAAACTGGAAAAATTTTTTAAGTTTCAAAAAAACCTAAAATAGAATACATTTTGAAAAGTACAATTTAAGGTATGTCATAATATTATAATTATTAAATATTATAAGGTACAGATGCATTACCTTCTATATAGTGAGTCCTAATAATCATCAGCTATGATCATTATTATTATTGTTGTTGCTGTTATTACTGTATTGTCTATGGCACAATCATTATCTTAATGTTTTAACAGGCCAGCATTATTTTGAGATATATAAATTAAAGTTATGTAGAGTAATTTAAAAGATTGAGAAACTTTATGTCTTTATATGGAGAAAAAAATTTTTATGTGCAAGAAAATAGTATATAACATTGACTAAATGCTTAAGCTACTTTTATCAAAAATGAGAGAAATCGATAGATAAAGATCGATCAATGAAAGCATACATAGAAACGTAAGTAGACAAATAATAACATGCTTTTCTCTGCATGCCAAAATTATATTGATTTTCTTGCTCTACCATTTCAAAATCCTCCAACTTTTTCTCAGTAGGCTAAATTACTTTTACAATCAGATAAACATTTATTTCGAAAAGAAATAATTTTGAAATAAGTATAACTATCTAATTGTTAGATATACTCACTGCATTTTTAAAAATTGCATCCCATTTTAGAGTACTCATATCGGAGTCAGAACTCCTCCACCAGGGAGCACGGATACATCTTCAAACGTCAGGCTTCTGGCCGGAAACTCTGAGAAGTATTGGCCGTCTTCCGCGCCTGTTTTTCCTTCTCCTGGATGGGTAAGGACCTTCTAGCTCAGAGGTCCCCAGTCTCCTAGCCGTGGACCTGTATGGTCCGTGGCCTGTTAGGAACTGAGTTGCAGAGCAGGAAGTGAGTGGTGGACTAGCCAGTGACGCTTCATCTGTATTTGCAGCTGCTCTCCAGCGCTGGCATCACCACCTCAGCTCCACCTCAGATCAGCGGGCTTTAGATTCTCACAGAAGCACCGGTCCCTGCGCTAAAAAGGCTGGGGACCGCTGTTCTAGCTTGCTGACAATTGCCTCATTCCCTTCAAAGGTATTTCACATTCACCAGCTATCATCGATCAATAGTTACCCCAGTAAGTATCTCGAATCATAGATGTGGATAATTCTTTTAGGACCTACCAGCCTGGGGATTCATAATACCAAAATTCGTCTGACCCAGGCTCCCACAAGTCACAAAATCTGAGCCCTCTTCCACGTTCTGCATCCTTTCTGAGCGTCTTATGGGGGTCATTCCTATGCCCTTCGAGTCCTCATCAATACCGAGTCGATTCGCCCCTTTCCTTCTCTTCTAGTTCAGCTCTCTCCAGGGGAGAGGTCGCTGTCATGGACAACGAGGAAGCCCCTGTCTAAGGGCACCGCTTCCCCTACCGAAGCTGCCAACACCCACTATCAAAAGGTCTGTGTCCATGTGAGTGTCACACTGCTGCCGCCACTGTCACAGACACTGCAGGTGGCGCCTCTCGCATCCCCAAGGTATGGCTGAGATTGCAAATAGAATATTCTCTCATTGCAAACCACTATAAACAGATTGGCTCAGAGGCCAGTCTGAATGCTGGTGATTCTGCAGCTCTAAAAACCCCTGTCTAATTGTGACCCATCATTTTTAGGGCTTTTATACTTCTTCACTGTCTCTTAAGGATAAATTATTCCTGGGCATCTTCTTTATTCCTCCCTAAATAGTTTGCTAACTGCCACCTTTACCACCACCAACCCTGGCCAGCTGGCATATTAGACATTTCTGATTATCAGGAGACATCTAGCAGATATCCATTATAGATGCTTCTAAAATTCAGCCATGGACATATAAATTAGAAGTCTCCTAAAGCCCAGTTCGCAGCACAATTCTGGACGACATCAGTGTAATCTAAGTTCTAAAATGCACAGACATGAGTGGTGTGGTTATTTATTCGTTCTGGTGTGGTGTACCAGTAAGAACATTGAAGTGAAAATCAAGAGATGGATTAGGGCCTGTTGGTTCCTGAATTAGCTTTATAAGCCTGGGTAAGTCTCAAACTCTTAGCTCATTTGAAAAATTAGGGTGTTGAAATCAAATATCTCTAAGGTTCCTTTCAGGTCCAAATGAGAACCCTTTAAGGGAGCCTGCTTCAGGGGAGCAGCAGTGAGAAGGTGCTTGCCCATAGGATTTAGGTTCTGTAGTTTAATACTGAAACATCAGTTTGCATGATCTTTTCATAAGACTAAAAAGAAGAACCTCATCAAAGAGATGATGTATGCCACACTTTCAAATGTTTGTTTCAAAGCTTGTAGATACAAAGAGGTTTTAGCCTTGCTTTCAAGTTACGGTTCTATCTATACAAGAGAAAATGAGTCTTCAAAAGAATACCAAAGTCCGAGAACTGTCACAATGCAATTTAGGAAGGATGTCAAGCAAAACAGTTTAAGGATATAATATAGAGAGCCAAATTCAAAGAAAAAGACATCTGTAAATTTAGTAAGAATTCTCACCCACTATTTATTCAATGAATATAAATCTTCTGAAAAAACTTCCACTGAAATTCAAATTATGTAGACAGAGGAAAAAAGAATATATGAGTGATTTAGGGCGGTTTTACTAGTATGGTAAATGCATATGCCACTACCAACTGGCTGTGTTGAAATGGTATTGTGTAGGTTGTGTGCTTTTTTTCTAGCATCTACTCCTGGATTTGGAAGTAAAATCGCAATTGCAATTCAAGTTGAAGAAGGAGAAATTTTCCTGTGTGGAAAGAAGATTCATCTCTCTTTAATTGACTCTGATCAGAATAAAGATTTATAAGAAGAAAATGCAGTACGTGTCTAATAAAGAATTAGGGATGATGAATGAGGAACTCATTAGCATTATGGGGATTCTAGGAAGGCATGTACTTCAAGACAAAGTAACCTTTACTGAAGCAAGATAATTTAAGAAGTGAACTTAATGGCTAGATTCGAATGTATTTGCAAAGAACTTCTTAAAGTTGCTAGTAACAAAAATCCCAGTTCTCACATTGGTTACAATAGCAATTTAGAACAAGTTCTTCTTGTCTTTATTATGTACTTGACAAAAACACCGGGTAGCTTATAAAACTCCATAAAAGCAGGAAGAATGTTGTTTATATTTTCCATAAAGGTCTCAGCTCACAATGAATGCTAAGTGGATGCTAAATCCAAGTCATGAAAATGCCTCTCTAATGAGTACTAAAGAATTCCCAGGGTAAGATCAGGTCTTTGTAACTAGTGTCAAAAATCAATCTTTCCTGCCTTTGTGTCAAAATGATTCTCAGAAGCTCTCTGCCTACAATCTTTTATCATCCACAGACCAGGTACTCAGTAAACGTTGATTAGATTAATTTGAGAGTTTTGTTGAAATAAGATGGTGCAAGAGAGGTCTTAGTCGAACTTATCCTTCCAGCTCTAATAACATTTAATGAAAAGTTATCTATCTATCTATCTATCTATCTATCTATCTATCTATCTATCTATCATTTTAATACTATGATACAATACTAGCAAAAGTCCAGTTTTGATTTCATGGACAATCATTATTATCTTTCCCCTGCACACAGTCTCAATGTTTCTGCCTTTCTTTTTTCATCCTACTCACTTTACAATACTACCTCTGATCAAATTCCATTTTGGATGTGCACCAGCACATGTAAACGTGGTTGGAGACCAGAGCTATGCTGGCTAGCTACGTTTTAAGGTCACGATCATTAACCTCAGGTAGGCCATAATGCTGCCCAGAGATCAGAACACAGTTCTCTAGTGTGATGAGTTTCCTTCTCTCCTGGACCACCGTGTCTTACTTTCTCCTTTCCCTCCAAGTATCCAACATATTGGCTCCCAATCTCCGTTTCCTTCGATGACCTTCTATTTCACTTAGAAAACGGAAATAATCTCACTGTTCCATCTACCCACTAATGTTATTAGTTCAACTCATATTCTGTCATCTCTCCTAATACCTTTGATAAACAAACTTTCCCCTCAAGGACACTGATCCAGTGATTATCCCCTTAATCCTGAACCAGTTTTTCTCTCTACTGGATCATTTCTATTGGCATATAGACATGCTGTTACTTGTTCCATCTTAAAAAAAACAAAACAAAAATCTCTTTACTTCCCTTAACCCTACTCCTCCAACTGAAGCCCCTCTTGCTCTTTGCCCTACAACAGCAAAACCAAAGAATTGTCTATGTTTACGTCTCTAATTCCTCTTCTCCATTTTCCTTTGAACCCAGTCCAAGTCGGTTTCTGCGTCTATCACTCTAGCTACTTCGTCAAGGTCACCACGACCTTCATATTGTTGAGTCCAATGATCAGTTCAGTCCTCAGCTAACATCCTGTCAGCGTCATTTGAGAGCCACTCTCTCTCTCTCTCGTCTTTTATTCGCTTTCTTCTTTTGTCCTCACTTTCACATCACTCCTATCTCATTGGCTTTTCTTCCTTAATTTCATTTTCTGGTTTGTTCTCTCCAATCACTTCAATTAGGAATATCCCAGGGCAAAATTCTTTGGCGTCTTCTTTTATTTATGGCTCTCGCTTTGTGATCTTATGCAGTCACTAATGCTATCAAATGTCTATCTCTGGCATGGTATTTTCACCTAATTCCACACAAACACACACACAGACACAAAGACACACACAGACACACAGATACACACACACAGACACACACACACGCACACACTAAAAACTGCCCACTTGATATCTCCAAATACATGTCTAATTGGTATTTCAAAATTAACATTCCCCAAACCAAAATCTTAAGTTTTACTTTTGCTAGCTTCCAAACCTGCCCTTTCAGTTCCTTGAACAAAAATTTTTAATCATTCTTGACACCTCTGTTTCTCTGACACTACCCAGTTAATCCATTAACAAATTGTGTTCTCTACCTTAAAAAGAAAAAAACAGTATCCATTGTATTCATTGAACTGTGCACCTGAAACTTACTGGATTTTGTTAACCAATGTCACCATAATGAAAATAAATAAATTTTTAAAAAACAAACATTTCCAAAAACCAACTACTTCTTACTACTTTCATATTTAACTTCCCCATCGGAATTATTATAACAGCCTCCTAACTAGTCTATCCACTTTTACTCTTGTCTGACACAATCCCTTCTTAATAAAGCAGGAAGAGCGAGCCTCTTAAAACTTAAGTCGGGTCATGACTTCACTCAGAAACCTGCAATAAGTGCTGTTATGGTTATCTACTATCGCATAACAAATGATACTAAAATATAACAGTTTTAAACAGCAATTTTTGATTCTCTCTCATAAACTGTGTGTTGACGGATCTTAGCTGAGTGACTCTGGCTTGGGGTCTTTCATGAAAGTAGCACATGCTAACAGATAGTGACTGGGGGTAGAGTTGTCGGAGAGCTTGATTAGGCTGGATATTCGAGATAGCTCATCCACTTGGCAGTAGTTGCTGGCAGCTGACTGGGAGGTCAGCTAGCTGTCAATCAGATTGACTGTCATGGTCTCTCCATGTGGGTTGGGATTCTCAGAGCATGAAGCCCTCTGAGAATGAGTCTTCCAAATAACAGGAAGTAGGAGCTGCCAGTCTGTAAAGCCCTGGGCTTGGACACTGATGCAGTGTCACTTCTGTTGAGTTCTATTAGTTAAAGCAGTCACTAAGCCTACCCACGTTCAAGGGAAGGGGACATACGCCCTATCTGTCCACGGAAGTAATGTCAACAGTTTTGTGACCTTTTTTAATCAGCTACAGTTTCCATCTCATTCACAGTAAAAGGCAACATTGTTACAGTGCTCTTCAAATATCTGCATAGTAAGGATTCTAGTTACTTCTCTGACCTCATCTTCTACTAAATTGCTACTATCTCACTATACTCCAGCTACACTGACCTTTCTCCCAACCCCCTGCAGCTATTCCTCAGAGCCTCAAAGTCTTAATGTTTGCCATTTCCTCTTTCCAGACTCCCTTTTCCTTCAGGTATTTATATATTTATGTGGCTTGATCCTCCTTTAAGTCTCTATTCAAATGTAACCTCCCTGTGGCCTTAGCTGACAACCCAGGAAAGTTGTCTGTCTCTCATCAGTAGAATGCAAGCTCCTAAGAGTAGAAATTTTTTTACTATTTTGTTTACGGCTGCATTTGTGGTGTCTAGACTAGTTCTTGTCTACGACCATGCTACCCTGAACAAGCCCGATCCCGTCTGATCTCAGAAACTAAGCAGGGTTGGGCCTGGTTAGTACTTGGATGGGAGACCACCTAGGAAAACCAGGTGCTGTAGGTGTCAAATAAGTAAATAAGTAAACAAAAAAACAAACAAACAAACAAACAAATAAATAAATAAATAAAAGATAAAAATAAACTAGTTCTTGGGACATTGAGAAAGCTCAATATATATATAATTTTTTTTTGAACGAGGGAATATCTGCCGTATTTATTTAACTCTTAGTAGTAGTTTTATTCCATTCACTTGCAACAATTTAAGATTTTGCCCACCGAGTTACTTTGACTCCATTAAAGAACTGTTTGTGGAAAAGTTACTTATCCCCTAACTACTTGATCACACTCAGGGAACAAATCCTGGTACATTCAGCCTTTAAAAGGGTGACTTGTTCTGAACACATAATGGTGGAACTACTGACTATGACAAAACAAGATCTCATAAGGAAGCAAACATGGCAGTAGAAGAGAAGATAATAAATTCACTCTCCAACACCACCTTGGAATCTGAAGATTCCAAGAACTGAAATGATTGCTTTGTAGTATTTTAAGGTTTTGAAGTCGATATGCCTATTTCCCAGGATTCATATGTACATAGATTTAAATCAGGCTAAATTCCGGCTAAATGTCAGAAGCTCAGAAGCCACCCAGTGAAGACTTTTAATTTCTCCTGACTTTCTGTCTAGTTCTCTGTTTATCCAACCTTATTACCTCAAGCAAACAAATCAGAGATTTAACAGGTGGACACTCATTTTTGGCTTTCCTTCATGAGGCCCTCCTAAGATTTCTCACAAGCTCAGTGTCATTTAAAACTGCAAGATATAAAGAAATCGTTGAATTGTAAAAATGTCTTTTTCACCACAGATATTAGACATTATTAAAAATTCTAAATTTCACAGCTGATTGACTCAAATTCTATTTTGGTTGTTGCTAATTACTTTTCAGAGCTCTGCTGTCAATACACCATTGTTTGGAACGTGTTCATTAGTTAACTTACCAATGGTGCAGGTGGGACACGGAACACACGATGAAGTTTTCCAAAGGCTTGAACAGAATCTGACCTTTGTTGATAAGACTTCAAGCATTCCATGTCAAAAGAAGTAACGAGGAAGCTCTACTGTAAATATGTTATTGAATGCAAAGTCACTGGGCTCTTAGTAACAGGAGCAGCTGGCTGAACCCTGGAAATATATCCTACATTTCATCTACAGATCAGCATAGAACAGCAGCCTCTGCTACATCTGTGCAAGATTTCACTGATGCAGAGGTGGAGTGCAAGTTCAACAGGAAAAAGGGTGACCCTGCAAAAGACGTCATTCCGAATTGGTTTGAAGAATGCCCAGGAACTATCCAGTGGGTCCTTTCTCCTGGTATTAGGAGACAATTATTCACTTGGTGGCAAATTTCAGGAACTGTTTCATATTTAGTAGGTTAAGATGCTTCAGGATCCTGCATTGATTATAATAATTACAATTTTGCTAACCTTTAGCAAGGACTTACTCAGTATCAGAACAATCACTAAATACAGGTATTATATCATTAAAAACAACACTAGGCATATTAATGCATATTAGTCTATCAGTATTAGTCCATTCTCACCACAACCACCAGCGAGCACTGTATTTCACCTGAAGCATTTCAATAGCATCCAGGTACATCTCCCTGCTTCTATGCTTATACCTTATTCAGTTCTCTTTACAGGACAGAGATCTATCTTTTTATGTGGTCATCATATATCATATGTGACCTAGACCCTGCCTACCCAGGTTAATTTCAGACCACTTTCGCCCTCAGTTTCTGTATTCTAGTTGCATTAGACTTTTCTATTAGACTTTTGTAGTTTCTTGAACATGCCTCTTCATGACTTGTACTCTTCTCATATAGCAGGAATATTTTTTACCTACTATCTCTCATGTTACCTGGCACACTATTGTTCCTCATTTCCCCAAGTCCCCATTTTCCTGTTAGGCACTTCCTTAACCTATACCTCTCTTTCACATTATTTACTATAATTGAATATAAATAGTCCATTGTGAAATTATTTTGTTTCCATCTCTGCTAGACTAGAATGTAAGCTTCATAGGGTCAGGAGAACTTCTTTTTGTTAATTTTTTTATATCTCTGGTAAGCCGCTCTATGACTTGAAAATAATCAGCACTAAATATAAGGTCTTGAATGAAGAATGACTTTTATGCCTATAATATTAGAGGAAATTGACATTTAGAAGTGTTAATTTCATAGAGGAGATGTCACATGTAAGAAACAGACAAAGGAAAGTATTTGGAGACACATCTTCATAATATTATGGTCAATATTAGATCATAATAATGCCCCCCAATTAGGGTGACCATGGCAATTGACAGCATATATTTCTAGGAACTCACAAGCAGAATTGAGAGTTATTCCACATATATATGCAGGGGCAACATCAATTCGCTTTAAAGGGAGAAATAGCTTTCTTAATCTAAAAAAAGAAATTGACATATGAGACAAAGATTAATGATTATCCACACTGATTGGACTTTTTTGAGGTATTTGGCTCTGTCACCTGCTCACCATTCTTTCCTTAATACGTTTTTCTTCCATAGCTGAATATGCTTCTCTCTTCTGTTATTTTTGGACTTGCTTCCCTGATTATGTTTTAAGTTTCTTCTCTAATGCACTGGGCTTTCCTCCATTGTTCTGTCCTTAGTCTGCCTTTTTTTTTTTTTTTAATTCTTACCTTATCTAATCTTCTACATTGACTGGGCTTAAATCACTAAAACTTAGAGTTAAAAAACTCATAGTTTCTGTTTTTCTTTGATGTCAGCATCTCACACTGATCATATCCTACTCAAAGACCTGCCAATGGCCCATTGAGAGTCAATGTGTTATCCACAGGGTTGGCAATCTGCAACGCAACAGGGGAGATTTGTGCCTTCGCTGAACTTAGAAAAGAGCCCAAGCGGGACTGGAAGCCGATAAATATAAATATTTTAATAAAAATAGATTTTGATTATGAAGAAAAATGCACAAAATGTCATGAGAGAAGAAAACACAGGAGACACATTTAATGGGGGTCAAAGATGACCTTTCTGATACAGAGAATGTTCAGCTGATTCCTAACCACAGGTATTTTTTAGACATGCCAAGAATATGGAGAAAGGAAATCTGGCCCAAGGATAAGAAACGAACTGTGTCTATGAGAATGAATAGGAGTTATTGGGCTGGGAAGACAAATTCTAGCAGATCTCTGGTTCACAAAATCTCTAGTCCTTAGATAAGTAAACCGGAGTATCTGAGATGGCAAGTGAGGGAGGTAGGATGCTTTATGACTAGAAGAGTATGACCCTCTAAGAATTGTGTGATCTCCAGAGTCCAAAAGGAAATGAAAGACTCTAAATATGGACCAATCTAATGCCTTGGAGGTGGCAGAACTTTGTTGGGGATGACAGATGAGTGCCTGAGTGGACCAGGTACTAATTGCTATAGCCTTGGAAGATTGGCTGAAGTTTCTTGTAGTCCAGCTTGACATCAAAGGGTCGGGACTGCCGAAATAACTGTTCAGATGTTTTCTGGGAAAAAATTCTCTAGCGCAGGGAGTGGCCCATGAGCCATATCCAACCCATGGCTTGATTGTTTTATATACAGCTTTAATGAACACAACCACTATCATCTGAATTATCTATATAGTTGCCTTCACACTACATCAGAAACATTTAATTGTTTCAATAGCTGCTGTGCGGCCCACAAAGCTTAAAATAATATTACCTTGTTCTTTTTCGAAGAAGTTTCCTGAGCACTGCTCTAATCCATATTTTTTTTCTATGTCTTCTGTCTGGACTGTCCTTTAAATCACCCTTTTGGATCTACAGGACCCCTTCATCCTTCATGACATAGCCCAAGTGTCACCTCTGCTGAGAAGACCTCTCATAATTCATCTTTACTCCCATGCCACAAAGTTGATCACTTCTAGCATATCACAGACTATATTTACCATACAGTATTACAGTCGTCATGTGTCTCTCATCATAGGCTCTGACTCTGTGTCTCATGTATTTTTATATATCTCACATACCTTACAGTGTATATGGCACATAGTCGGGCACAATAAATATTTGATGGGGTAAGGGAAGGCATCAATGTTAAATAGAAGATAAAGTTTCTTTACTTGAAAGATGTATTTCTCCTCCTAAGGTATGTCAGAATTTAATTGTAAGTCAACATTATACATGGGTCTTTTGCAAAACATTTTATAACAGTTTGTTTCAGAGACTATAGGAGTCAACTGACTATTAACACACATGACCAGGGTGATTTTCAAATGAAAGATTTGCTTTTGTTGGTCCTGTGAAATAAATAATTTGGATATTTCTACATTTACATAAAATACTAATATGTTCATTAATGTAATCCAGCAGTAGTCCTCTAGACATGCAATTAAAGTCCACTCCCATCTCAGTCATCATTTATCAGAAACTTCCTGGCCCTGAAGGTCATCAGAATTTAGTTCCAACAGAATACAGAGAAAGCAGATGTCCCTTTGTAGAGAATGACCAAAATAAATTTTTCTGAACAACAAATTAACAGAGAGCATTGTAATAACTCACACTTAGTGCTCAGTTAAAAGGTGGTTTTCAAGATAACTATTAAGAAAAAGGGATGTCAACCATAAATGTTCATTAAATTGTCTATTGATTTCAAACAGCAAATTAGTTGGAACTGGTATTCGCTGATCAATGTGTGCCAACATCATCAGAAGATACTTACTGCATTTCCATATTTGGCATAATTTTTATGTTTAGCATCAATGAGACTCTAAGGGATTTATCATAATTGCAGAAAGTAGTAAAAAAAATAGTCCCCATAGATTTTCCAAAGAAAGGCTAAGTTCCCCTAGGTGACAATAGAGACTCTATAAACAGTAACCTTAAAGTGTTCGTCAAGGACCAACAAATGATCAGAAGTTCCTTTTGAGGCAGTAGATTCTGAATAATCAATTCAGTCATTCATCTGTTTTTCATACGTATTTGTGAAATAAGCAAGCAAAACTATAAGGCAAAAAATATAAGAAGCATATACAGCTTTCCACACAGCGTGTTTGTAATAATTCACACACATCTTTAATCACACATGGTTATGTTTATGTAGCCACTTCTCCTCTTTCTAGAGACAGGTGTTTGGGAGCAGAGTCTTGGTCCCAGGACTGGTTTTCTTCTTTGTCTTTTTGTCTTCTCATCACTAGACTTCCCCGTTGGCTTGGGGGCTCTCAGACTGAGGCTTTGCCCAGAGACCGATAAGGGCAAATCAAGACCTTGTTATCTATATCGTAGTCTCTTCTCTCCACTGTGGTTTCTCCTGCCCTCTGTGCCTCTAAACTAAACTCCCTTCCTGTGCTGCCCTCTGGAACCCCTCTAGGGTAACAGTTCTCCTTTGATTACCAATTATTAAAACACGTTTTAGACTCTCTGACCAGGTAAAGGACAGCACTCTTGGTGGGGTAGTTTCAGTGGCTTCATCGGTCACACATCTGCAGTATTGCTGATGACACTGACTGCTTCATTTGCACCACCCAAGACTAAACACTGAAATGGTCCCTCTTCCCATCAGCTATCATATCTGTCCTTTTTGACTTTTTATCTATACTCCAGTGGCATGATCATTTCATGAGGTAGAGATAATTAGCTCCATTTGTGCAATGCTGAGACTTAGAGAAGGCTTAGAGAAGTTGAGTGACATTTCCAAAGTTGTCAGCCAGTAATTAGTTGCCAAAGTCTGCATCCAAACTCAGTTATAATCTGAAAACATCAATGAGTTGCAACGTTAGAAATCAACAGTTTCTGTATGAAAGTCTGGGGTTACGCTTCTTTTGAATTATCAGAAGTCCGTGATATTTCATGGGCTTGCAACAGCCAATTAACCAAAGAGCACTTGTAGAGTACCTGGCCAAGGCTAGTCAGGTAGTTTGAGGTTAGGGAGAATTTCCAAGTGACAAGCTTCTCTTGGAAAGCTTGGGATCTTATTTAAAAGAATAAACAACAGTACAAGCAACATTTTGAGAATCTTATAAGAGAGTATAATTAGATATTAATATATTTGGAAGAAAAAGAAATGAGTGACCATTAACAATAAGTGGAACAGGAGATGAACACTGGCCTGAATATCACTGAAAACCATGTGAATTAGGTCACTCAAGGGAGGTGTGTTAGTCTGGGTTAATATGGGTTAGTCTGTTAGATTAGTTTGGGTTCCCTTGTAAGCACAAAATGAGACAAGAAGCTGACTTTGATGAGTTTATTGAGAAAAGATTCTGGAAAATATGTTCTTGGTAGAGAATTTTAGATGTTAAAAATACCAGCTTTTAGTTTGTGGAGTCCTGTGAGCCTGTGGGTGGGTCACGGAAGAAGTCAGCAATAGGAGGGCCAAAGGGAAGAAGAAAAGAAAGAAATACAAAAACAAAAATGAAAGTAGGCAATGAACTTAGCTTGAGACGTGTTTAATTTAAAATAGAGGATCTGAAAGTGAATATGGTATAAATGGCTCCAACATCCCACATTGATGACTAATTCTGAGTTTGGCCAATATGGATTGATTAACGTCTCATTTTCAACACAAAAAGAGATTTCTAAGAAAATGCCTGAGACAAGATGCACTTGAATTTCTTCTGGTCAACATTTTTTTCCTAAGTTATTTGACTAAAGGCAAAACGAGCATACATATTATGTTTTCTGGTGAATCAAATATTAGATAACTGGTACCTTCTAACAAATAATTCAGAGTCTAAAAAGATTCTGGCTAGAAAAATAACCTAATGTGTGTCAGATAAAACTAAACATCGACAAAATATAAGCTTTTATACTTAGGTTCATTAAACAATCCCTCAAATATTGCAACTAGAAATTATGGCTCAACAGCAGTTAATGTGAAAATGACACATGTTACTTGGTTACTTTAAAACTCAACATAAATAAACTGGATGATATTAAGTCATTCATTTACTAATTTATGCATCCAGGCCTTATACCAGATAATAGGCACAGGCACATAAAAAAAGATGAGACACTTGAAGAGCTTAAAATGTGTTGAGGGAGATAACCAATAAGTAAATTGCTGATTACAATATTTTTGATAAATGTTTTAATAATACTATTATTTAAAGGTACATATGACACCTTTCCTCAGTAGATAAAATACTCTGACAAACTTACTAGCTATCAATAACGGAATAAAAGCTCCCAATGTATTTGAATGGTAATAGATTAATATCAAAGCCTCTTCGTTCATTTATTCCAAAAAAAAAGTTATTAAACTCTTTCTCTGTGCTAGGCATTATCTTCCTTGGGACATTTTAATATTTAGAAGTTAAGAGAAATAGTAAATTAGGAGTGATGTTCTCTCAAGCGAGAAGAACGTTTCAGAGCAAATGAAAGAATGACTCAAGATGGAAAGCTTTATCAACGATATCTTAGGTGGGTGTCAGAGAATAATTTTAAAAAAGGAATGAGAATTGACCGTCGCATTTGGCAAGACGGCAATAATTGGAAACTTTGTTAATTCAGTAGATCGATGGGAATTAAGGAATAATAGAAGAAAATCAGAGGTGAGAAATTGAGAGAAGCCAACACAGGAAAATGCTATTTGAAGTTCATCTATGAAGTGTGCAGAGAGATAGAGGCACACCTAAGGAAGCAGCTGATCTGGAGAGGTATTTAAATATAGACAATGTTGTAGCACATGTGCGTACTGAGAAGAAGAATCCAACAGAGAGTTTGCATTTGATGGTGAAAGAGGGAGAAGAGATTATTGTCAGGATAATGAGGCCTGGAATAAGTCAGAGGGCATGAATCAATAGTTCTTCTTGACACATATAATGACAGTTCTTCTAACTGAACAGAAAATAGTGTAGAATATATGAGTACTTCTATAAGTGGGTTTATAGAATAGGTGAAAGTTTAAAGATGTAATCTTCTAAATGTTATTTTCTTGGTAAAATAAGGAGAATGTCATCTGCTGGGCTAAGAAAGTAGAGTGGAAGGGTTGAAAGTTTGAGGAGAAAGAAAATATTTAAAATAGCTTGTATCAGTCAGGATATGCTATGTGATGCCGAAATAACAAATGACTCCTGAGTTTCAGTGGCTTAACACACAATGTATTTTTCACTCATGCATAGGTGAGCCAGAAGAGCCTCACACTGTAGTCACTCAAAGACCAGGATCAACCGAGAATCCATTTTGAATTGTTACTATAATAACACTGACACAGGAGGAAGGGAATGTATTCACTTGTGCCCTGGCTTTAAAACCTTCTACCTGTGCTAATTGGTATGTGGCTTACAAAATAAGCATAATTATGTAACATAATATGCAGATTTAACTTGCACAAATTCAACCATGAGTTCTTGATTGGAATTCATTCTACAGCGTTGATTGCATCATATAGCTATCATGCATAGACATAGTAAATGTAGTTTATCAAAGCTATAACAAATAATTGTATGGACTTTTCCTAATCATTAATAGCATTTGTGCTTTGTAGATAATCTATGTCATTTTCAGTGAAAATTTTGGGTTGATTTTTCATTTTAAAATGTGATTTTATAATCTATTCCCCAGGTATGATGCAACTGAACAATAAGACTCTCTACCTAAGCTACTTATTATATAAAAGATAATCTTATTTGATCAAAATATTTGACTCAGCAAATCTTCAAAATAACCTTAGTGAAAAGTGGTTTAAAAAATTCAACTAGAATTCATTTTCAGCAATAGTCTATTTTGTTAATTTCTATATCTAAATTCTCACTACTGGGCAAGCTGCTCACTGGATCCCTTGTAGATTCTGAATTACATGAAAGTAGAAGAAACCAAGTTGTCTATCTGGTGAAGCGTAAGATAAAGTTGACAGAGGGGTCACTTACCATGTCAAAGCAAGGCAGACTCTGGGCCTATTAGTAGTAGTAGCGCTTATAGAGATATGGAGTATTTTTATAAAAAACAGTAATTTCTTGGAGAATTATGTTTTTAAATCAGCAAAAACACAAACTCAACTTAAATATCTTTAGAATTGGTTTCCCAGTAGAGAGAGCTGAGTACATATTACCTGTAAGCCAATGAAGAAAGACAATGGGAAAACCATCTAACATCATCCGAAGCATGTGATATGTAAATATCACAGAAAGACGTTAAAAAGGGTGATCCATGTATACGGAACACACATGCACACACGCACATTATGAAAACAAATTTTTTTTTAACCAGGAAATAGACGGAGTCACTGAGCACAGAGATTAATCTCTAATGGGAAGCACTGGGAACTCAACTGCCTGAACAAATTAAAACTGAATTGACCACAGTGACATTTTACATCAGCCAGCAAGCAGGATTTAGGAAGGAGAAATCAATGGATTATTTCCCTACTCAGATATCAATGCTAATATGACATGAATCCACAGAGATCAAAGCACTCTATCCTAAATGGTATCTATTCATCTATTTCAAATAAAGGATTGTTACCCTCACCTCCTCAGTGTGGGAAGACATTCTATGAAAATAAACAGGAGAAGGGTGGTACGTACAGAGGTAATAACATTTGTAACACAACAGAGCATGAGAAAATCCAGTGTGTGAACAGACTTTTAAAAACTGTTCAAGGAAAACACAGTTGGATTAGATGAGGAGTAAAAATAAGTAAAAATACCTGAACTCATTCCAATTGCTCAAAGAGCTTTATATTATAAAGTCAAGATCAAAACTAAATTGGAAAAATAAACATTTCCTATTCACTTTCATTAAAAAAAAAAAAGGCATCAAACCTGAGTATAGCCATTGGGAAACTAGAACCACTCAGCTAGAAAACCTACATAGATCAATTTAATCAAATGATGGCTTCACTGCCTCAGCCTTATATTACTGAGAGTTGAAAAATGTCCAAGGAAAACCTTACAGTTTTTTAAACATTTCTCTAATGTAAAAGTCACAAATATTTATGATATCATTCCTCTTGTCCAATATATGTGACAAGCCACCCAGCCACCTAAATGCACTGATGAGTCTCATATTACACATTCATATTCTTTCGCAACCAGCCCCGATCTTCGATATATTATAAACCAGTTGAATCTTAATCTACTTAATAGCAATGATGAGAGAAGTTGAAAATTAAGTTTCAAATTCTGTAAACTTGATAGCTAATACTTTCAGATGTTACTTTTGGAGAGATTCTGCCTACTTTCTCCGTTGTCATCACAATGCTTTAGAATAATACAGAACAATTTTTTTAAGTGAAACCAAGAGAATAAATTGAAATAATAAAAATATTAAAAGCACAGTAGGTTGCTACTTAATACACCTTACCTTAACACACCTTATCTTGCCTTACCTTCACTACTTTAGATATAGGTTATTTCTCCACACCTTGAAGTCTAGCGGGCGTTGTGACTTAGTCTGTGTTGGCTGCTATAACAAAAACGTCATACAATGTCTGGCTTTAACAACAGATATTTGTTTCTCACAGTTCTGGTGGCTGGCAAGTCCAAGAGCAAAAGCAAGGGGCAGGCAAATTTGATGTCTGGTGTGAGTCAGCTTCCTGGTTCTTAGCCATCTTTTGGCTGTGTAATCACATGGCTGAAGGGGCAAGAGATTTCCCTGGAATCTCTTTTGTAAAGATACTCATCCCACTTATGAGGGCTCTGTTTCCTGATCTGATCACCTCCTAACACCATCCCATCGGTCGTTAGCGCTTCCACACATTCAACACATAAATTCTTTGGCTTGGGGGACATTACGCACATAGCTCATTGCAAACATGACTCTGAGAAAATAATATCGATAAAATCTTTATCTCAAATACAGTGTTTTAAAACAAACTATAAAGAGTATATAAAGCAACTCCTGGGGGATAAAAGAGAAGTGAGCCTGACACAGTCTGTGACGTTAGAGAAATATGAGACATGCTTCTCCTGCTGTGGGTGAGGGACAAACAAAAGCAAAATGGGGATGCCATGGGCCATCGACCGAAACTCAACCCTGAAAGTCTGGCGTTTCTAAAAATCTGATCTGCCATTTCCCAAACCTGCAATATGAGGTTTGAAAATGAGATGATTGTGCCTGAAGAGGAAATGGGTGTGGGTTTTGAGGCTTCCAGACAGCGGAAGGGAAAATGATTGTGTCTCAGGCCAGGGTCATGTTTTTCTCAGGCTTGGGGGTGTTGATGGCACTTAGGCAAAAGAAAGAAGACAACCCGATTATTGGCCTTTATTTTCCCTCCTTTAGGGTTGGTCCGCAAGTAGTTATGTATGGAGAAGGTCAAAAGGCAAAGTAAAGCCGACCCGTCTTTTAACCTCTCAAAGCCAGATTCAAGATATCATAAGAGCAGCTGCTAGAGATGAAGAGAAAGGAAGTCTATCGGAGTCTAAGGGAAGCAGAAAAGGGAGACTTTTGAAAAGCCACCATCATATTAAGCCATCCATCTGATACCTGGCTAGGAGATACATCTGCAAGGGGCAACTAGGATGAGTAACTGAATTCTGATTTCTACATTTTCACTGACTGTGTATGTTTAACACCTAAATTTTAAACACAGGAAGATTTGTGGACACTCAACCCTCTCCGAGAGTTCGTTTCATAGGACACAGGAAACATCTGGGGGCAAGATCAAGTGGGTTTAATGGCCGTCTGAACAACTAGTGGTTGCACTGTTTCGTTACGGACCTCTGATGAGTAGTTAAAATTCATTTGAGGCTTCCCCTAAATGTATGTGACTATGTCACCTTTTCTCAGAATCCAGCCTGAAACAAGACAGAAGATACCTCAAAACACATGTCAGACCAGGGAACAATAAACAGCAATGTCCTGGAGCAAATTCACATTCCCTATGATGAGTTGGTAAATTAGTTTGTGAAACTTCGATAACTACAAGTTTGTTAGTGCTACTGTTATTCTTATTATCCAATCACACAGAATATGATGCAACTGGTCACGCTGTGGTTTTAAGGCTTAAAACAGAGTTCACAGTTCTGTGTTGTTGTTATTCTGACCGAGGAGAAAAATAACCAAGAGCAATAAAGGACTGGTATGACATAAATGGGAGATTCTACTCTTTATTTTATAAATTTCTGAATTTAAAACGAATATACATATGTCGAGCGCAGGGATTACAGCACAGCAGAATTTCAATAAACTCGAGATTTTATTCTCCTCCTTGACCTTCACCAGAAACTTTCCATTGCAAAGTTTATCTAATGATTCCCCTCAAGATTGTATAGGGACTATTTAATCTAATAAAAAAATTCAAAGGCATTGATATTTGGTTTGTTCATGCACTCAGTAAACATTTACAGAGAACCTACTATGTGCCAGGCACTGTGGAAACCATTGGGCTGTGAAGCAGGCAAATATGTTCTTATATTTGTGGGGTGACAATTCTTTGGAAATGAGAAGGGGGCAGAAATACAGTGGTTAAATAGGTCAAATTCTGTACAGTGCTTAATCCACATCTAATCTCCACTTCTTATCAGCAGTTATCCTTAGGTAATCTATGTACCCTCTGTGAGTTGGCTATATATCTAGGAAGTGGAGATAGTAACATTTAGCTGACTCAGGGTTAAGAACAAAGCGAGTTAGCACAGGTACAATATGCAGAGTAGTACTCGGCACCCGGTACATAGTAAATGAGCCATAAACGTTAGTGGTGCAGCTTATTCCAGGGGACCTTTTAACAGAGGTCTTCAACTTCGCTTAGTCATAAGATGTATTCAGATTAAAGAGGACCCTTTTCTAATCATCTAGAAACCCTGGCTTTCTCATAAGAAGCTGCATCCTGTGCCCAGAGGCCAGAGGAAAGGTTGGTGTGCGAATTAAAGAAAGATTGGATAGAGACTTCAGAAGAATTTGTTATCTTGTGGTTCCTAGTTGTGGCACTAGTCTAGACATTGCAGAATCATGGAAAAAAAATACAAATGACAGGTGACAGAAAGAGATGTTAGCAAAGGCCCTAAATAACAGCTTGCAATTATGGGCCGCTTAGTTTGGAAGCTAATCTTAAAAGCACTTTATGGGAATTAAATTGTTTTATGTGCTCAAGAGTGGGTTTTAAACGTTCTATGAATTTGAAACTTGAGGGATAGAGAAGTAAAATGACTTATTTGAGTTTACACAGATAGAGGAGGGCCAGGTTTCTAACCTAGGCAGACTGAACCAGCTTCTAACCTCTACACTTCACTGCTTCTCTTTGCCAGCCAATGCAATTAAAACCAACTAAAATATCCAGAAATATTGATATGCTATCATGTTCTAGTGTAGAGGTTAGATCACAAAAGATATAAGTGCTCTTTCTCATGTAGAAAGTATACAACTGCTATTCTCTGTGGATGAACAAGAGGGGTCCTATGGAAAGTAACCTCACAGGCTATTACGATCATAAACTCCTAGCTGGGCAGGTCATGGTGGGTGTTCACCTCCCAGGCATATAAAGGTCTTTAGTACTTATCTTAGCCTTAAGCCATATTCATTTTTTTCTGTGCATCCAGGTTAACATGCATTTGAAACAAGTTATCACCACCCTACAGAGAGCACATAATCTTGTCAACTATTCTGTAACCTGATCCTGGCCTTGCTTCCTCCCACCTCCATGTGATCTTCCTATGATCTCTCCTTAATCTCAAATGCATAAAAAAGCTGAAAAATGTTAATTTCAGAAGCATTTGAGATCTTGCTCCCAGGCATTGTTGTCATTTCGGCTCAAATAAACTCATAAAAATTCTCTACAGGTATGGACGTTCTTGTATCAACCTCTCAAGAGAAAACTAAGACATTATATAGTGCCTATATGTAATATCAAGAAGAAAAACTTGAGAGCAAAAGCAAGAGATTTCATACTCTAAACAGATAAGATCCAAATAGTTAATAGATATGAAGTAATCACTAATGAATCTATATATTCAATCATGTGCTTATTAGAAAAATAAAATATGACCCCTTCTAGACTATCATACTATCATACTGTATCTAGTGACACTAAGATTTTTGTCCCTGATTTGTGCATACCATTGTAAATCATATACTTAAACACTTACTAAAAAAAGAAATTTTGCATTTCGTTACTTTATTTATTTATTTTTTTAGCAGAACAGAGTGGAAGGGGAAAAGTTTCATAAAAAGTAAACATGTCTAGTTCGAAATAGGAAGAGAACTAAGAATTCTTAAAGATAAGAACTCTTGAACATGTGGAAAAAGAAAATCCTTTATTAAGCATATGACATCTACAGCTATAGTTCTGCTGCCAAACACATGTGTGAGTGTGCGGGCGTGCACAGAAACGCCTTAACCTGGGCCACGTGGAGCACTCACAATGAGATCGAGCGCAGGGGCCCAGCTGCACGTGAACAATGAGGTCATCCCACCGTGTTTGTCCGACACTTTATTGACTGTGTAACAGCGTTTGATATGGCTACGACAGGGCTGTTCTGGAAGCACTGGTGCGTTACAGCAGAGACTTGCATTGTGCATGATGAGTCACGCAAATTTGTGCTCGGTCTCTACATGGTAAGAAATAAAAGAACGAGACAGAGTCACACAGACCTGGGGAGAGAGACAGTTCTCAATGCAAGCACGAGGACACCTGCACTTTTGTGCAGGATGGAAAGGGCTTAAGTACACTTGGTTTTCTACAGAGTTCCAGAAATCTTCAATAGCGCAAGTCCTGGATCAAATGCTAGTCTAATAATACTTCCACTGGAGAAAAAGCACTTTTCATTTGTTAGTCACTCTGCAGAAGGGATAATATCTAAACACTGTAGCCTCTTCTTGGTTACCATGAGGTTTGGATGTCTGCCAAAAGGGAAGTGCAAGAAATAACATGACCAAGGCAAAGAGCTTGATGAGAAACCCTCAAAATTTTTGAGGGAGGAGAGGAAAGACAATCTGAAACATGAACATATCCAGAAAATTAATCCATTTGTGCAACCTGTGGTGATTGGCAAGAATTCGCTGGTTTTCAAGAGCCAATCCTCAAGTAAGAAAATGGACACACCTCAAAGGAAAAGAATCCTTAGTAGGAAATGTATGTGTCCTTCCTCACCGCTCCATGATTTTTAAAGAGAAAACCATGGCCTGCTGCCAGAGTCACGGCTGGACGAAGCAAATCTGCTCGACGCTCCCCCAAACTTCCTGTTTTCTACAGAGTGAGATGCAAACATCTTTCTATGACATGTGTGAACCCTCCGCAGTCTGGTTCCAGCCTATTTCCTGGATTCCTTGCCCATGTCCCCTGCTCTTCAGCCGCACACTCCACTCTGCATAGAGCTTGAAGGGGACTGTCACACTTCACTCTTTGGCACACTTTCATCTATAAACAGAATTCCCTCCACATCTCACCTACTTGGCAAAATCCTACTCTTCTCTCAAAAAAACAGCTCCGATATTCTTATGTTATGGAAAATCATCCAGGAGCAGCACCCCACTTCACTCCACTTTGTCACTGACTCCACCGTCTGTCATCCTTGAATGAAGGCAAACCTTCTTTGCCCTGACTTTGTTATCAGGCACAATTCTAAGACATGTTCATATAAATTAATTCAGTTAATCCTTACAATAACCCCATGGGGTAGGTACTAATACTATCTCCACTTTACGGGTGAGACTAAGGCACAGGGATAATACATGATTTGCCCAAGATCATTTCACACGTACACAACAGAGCTGGAATATGAACTCGGAAAGCATGTCCTGACCAACCAGCTAGTCGCTTCTTTACTGGGTTCATATCTCGATTATGTCATAAATCACACATTATTTTAAATATTTGTTGGCTTACCCGTCTCTGCAGATAGGTGTCAGTGCGTAGGGAGTAGGGTCTGAGCTTTATCTATCTGTATTTTAAGCGTCTTTTGCAGAAACTGCAGATTGTAGGTGCTTTGATGACAAATGACCAGTCAGCAAGCAAAGAAAACAAGAGTATAAGAGAAGATGGGTGTATTAGACAAGTTTTGAGGTAGAGAATAATGGATAAAAGATCACCCTGGGAGAACAGCATTGTTCATTCTGATTCAAGGGCTCTTTTGGTTTTGTGTTTGTGTATGTTTGTGTTTTTCCAAGTAAAACTGAGGCCACGATGAATGACATGACAGCGAATTAAGAAAGGAGTGAAGCGAAATGGAAAAGAGTGCTGATCCTCTCATAAGGAGTTAGAAGAGGACGTGAGGCTCAGAGAACAGGGGGCAGTGCCAGGCGAGGCTGGAGAAGAAGGTGTCTCAGAGCTGGCCGCCACATGATCTCTGCCCGAGGCCAGGCTGTGACGGCCGCAGATTTCAGGCAAGGGGTTAGTTCTGGGATGGCTCCATCTGCAAGAGCCGATTCACAAGGCGACGTACGGTTTGTCTGGTGAGAGAAGGGTTCTTTCCGGTCAGCAAGGAACATGGGTTTGGCACCTGCCTGGGAAGACTGGCAGGAAATGTGAAGATGTCGGCACCGGAAGCACCGAGGATGCTCTCACATCTTCCCTGGAGGACTTTCACTACGGATCGAAGGGCTCTCCAGAAAGTATCCCTTTCTCTGTCTCTGTCCCTCCACCACCAACTCTGCTCCGCCTTCCTTGTTAGGAGTGAGTTATATGATGGGTGGGAAAGGGAAGGGCTTGATGTCACTTGGTTTGTGTTGCCACTACATACAGTTTCTAACTGAAAGGCACCTGGACCATCCCTTCTCTTATATATTATATCTTTTTTTTTTTTGAACTGCCTATGCTCATGAAGGGACGGGGTCCTTTGAACTCATTTTCCATGATAAGGAGACTGAGATGACCAGACATCTAGTCTCTGCTCTCTCCGTTCAGACTTCTCCACCTAAAACTGGATGGGCGATAAATGCAGCCCTTCATTGGGCACCTGGTATTTTCAAGATACGAATGATAGATTAGGCCACCCTTTCAGCCATGGGGAAAAACTGGATGTTCTAATGAAAATGGTCATGATAGTTTGATTCCTATTTGGCCCCTTGTGTGTGTTCTCTCTATTGCTTAGAATTTGGAGGGGGCCCTCCCACAGGAAACACCAGCCATGGAAGACATCTGTAACAGTGGTGCTGGGGGTTGGGGGGGTTCACCTTCAGACTACAGAGGATTTTCACGAGGGAGCTGGGTAAGAAAACTCTAAGAGGTGAATCTAGCTGACAGATACATTCTCGCGCTTAGAAACTGCATTTCCAAACCTAAGTAAGAAGACTTTGCTGGGAACTGTGTGAACAAGCAGGGGCAAAGGTCAATGAAACATGGGTTATCATGGCTCAATTAGTATCCCATAAACAGCCAACAACCGGTCAGGCCTTGGGAAATAGATTACATTATTTAATCTATTAAATAATGTAATAACTAAATAATCTAATTAATTATTTAGTTAAAAGAGAACTGGGAACAGAATCATGGCAGGTATTCTGAGCCGGCCTTTCCTTCCACAGGAGTAAGTTGTTTGTGAAAAGAGAAGCCTTGTGTGAAAAGTGACGTTGAGTTCTCTTGGCAAGAGATTGAAGTGTGGAGACAGAAAGAGTCGAGTTCAGATATCAAGTCTCTCATCAATAGCTATGTGATTAGATGCAAATCCCATAACCTCTCTGAGCCTCACTCTCTTAGAAAAAATTTGAGCTCCGTAATCACTCTCAGGCTTCTCTGATCTTGTTGATAAGCACGATAAAGGTAAACGCCTTGGCACTGCATTTTGTAGGAAATTATAATAAGAAATCTAATACATGAGAATTTCCATTTCGATTCGTTTAGAAACTTTTTAATGTCACCTATCATTAGTGGATCAGATCATATAGGCTTCAAAGAAAACAGTAGAAAAATCCCGAATGAAGGGAAGGGAGACTGGTTTGCTTTTGAATCTTCACTGGGCTACTTTTTAAGTTCTAAAACTGAGGTTAAGTTAGATAAACTCCGAAACTCACTTAGCTCATCTGTAACGTGGAACAAATAACGCCCGAATTAAAATCTTAAATGCTATGATCTAGCCTCATCTGCACAACTAATCAGCAAGAGCCTTGTGTATGCAGCTCAAGCCTTCGTTTCCGCTTCTGAACAAAGGAGATAGAAATATCTGAAGGCAACGTCTAGTTAAAATGTTTGGTGGGACCAAGAATAAAGATTTTTCTTTTCTGCAAGTAATTTAATCTGGTTTACCCAGTGGGAAAGCACTAAAGGCTATCATTTTGTTTTCCTTAGTTGAAGCTATTAACTGTAATTGCTTTCGTTAATAATACTTTACTTATTATAATAATCAAAGCTCAATTTCTGTTCTTATACCCTGGGGCCCGTTTGCGGAGGAACAATTTATAAATGGATACAAAACAATTAATAACAACTAGAAAAATCATTAATGATCTTATCAACAAAGTGCTAAGTAATCTCCAACTGCAAAATCATGCACAACACATGAAAATGAACACTTGGCCTTGGCTAGCGCTGTGGGCTCCCTAATATTGACCAAACAGAGAGCATTCCAATTGCAGAAAAACAATGCCTCTGACGATATTCTACTCTCGGCCTTAACAGGGGATGTTTCTATTAATCTGCTAAAGGTCAGATGCAGCCTATTTAAGTTCCTGTGTGTGGGGTGTGAACCTTCAAAGAGAAGAACCACAATAATTTAAAGAGAAAAATATTCTGTCGTCTCCCCACACCAGCGGTCTCTCATTGTGGTCAGTAAAGTAGTATGTGATAAGGCTACTCTCACCCTATTATACCAGGCCACTTCCTTGCCCCTTAAATGCCCTTTAACTCCAGAATCCATAATACTAATGTTCTAATATTAAAACATGCCTGAATGTCTTCTGCCTAGAGCTTTTCCCTGGAATAACTCTTCCCTCTTTCCCAGCCTCTGCCTAGAAAACTTCATCCGTAGATGCCTGCTTCTTGTATTCAGATCTCAGCTCTGAGGTACCCTTCCCTGACTCCATTTCTAACGCCGCTCTCAAAAACCCTAGTCACTCTTTAGCACAGTCTCTATCACTCTCTATCACCGAAATTACTCATTCAGTGTCTTGTTTACTACTGTATCCTCGGTACCTTGATCAGGGCCAGCATCATCGCAAGCAAGTACTCTATAAATATTTGGTGAATCAATGGACTAGATAAATTAATGAATTCCCACTAGCTGATGGGGCAAGGCAAATAATTGCTTTCTCATGTCTTTCCCGTCTGGAGAACAGCACCTGCTAATGGTTCGTTCTTTCCTCTCCTCTACTCTCATCCCATTCATCGCTGTTCTTTTTCCTCTCACCCATAGGTGAATCGCTTGAAGCACAGGCTGAGGTGTCCAGCGGGCTGTGAATCTAGATTGCACTTAGTTGTAAGTCTACAAGGGCAAGTATGTATCAGTTTTATTCACAGTGCCTTCCTAGGGCTAGCAGAAGGCTAGCAGATGCTCAATATTTGTTATCAAACGAGAAAAAAAATTGAACAAATAAATGTTTTCTATTTTCTAGTCGAGTGATGTCAGATAAGTTGCTTAACCTCTTTCTCATTTTTCTCATAAAGAATAATTTAAAAATACTATTTTCTACGTGGAGTTATTGCAAGGATCAAAGGAGGCCACCTATGCCCACAGATAGTAAGTGTTCGATAAAAGATCACAGAGTTATTATCAAAATATTCCCCATTCATAATTAAAATGTAATTAGCTTTGGTCCGATCATTCCATTTGGATAGTCCATCCCCACTTCAACACGTGGCCTCTCCTCCAAGGAACCATGCCACCACCACAAAACGTCGCCTCCCGCAGCTTCGCAGGTGTGCACCGTGGCCCGTGGAGTTGGGGCTTGGAATGTCAGTCTCCCTGGCCACTCTAACTTGCCTCCCAAGACTCAACACTTATGCATCCAGCGGGGCTGTCTTTCTGATAACGGATATGTTTGCTTTGAATTCCTGAATTTGCTTCCTTATTTCCTCTTTGATGCCAAGTCTCAATGAGTTGCATCAAATATCTGGTTGGAAAAAAGTCATTTCTTTATCTACTCGCTCTTGTGATGAAGTACAAATAACCAGAAATGCACCCAATATGAAAGATAGTTCCTTCTTCACAGAAGTAACATGAATAAACTGGTACCGAGCTGCCTTTGTGCGTGCACATCGTCCCGTCATGGACCTCACTGACTGTCTTAGGACATCTCTTGCCTTTCTACAAGGAGCTAACACTTCAATATGCTTCAAGCGTCAGTTTGGGCATCATTCCCTGTGGAAACTTCAAAGTTTCAAATAAGGTGAGCAGGACACTCTTCTAGACACCCAGAACTTCTTATGAATTCATTCATTTGATATTTTTGTTTTTAAAAGTACATGTGCTAGGCACTCTTTTAGACATCAGTTACACAGCATTGAAAAACAATAGCAATAACAACAAAATTAAACAAAACAAAACAAAGCAGGTAAAAAGTCCTATCTTCTGAAACCTTAGGGAACAAAGACAACAAACTAGAAAAATAAGTAAAATAAAAATGCGTTACATAGTTTCTGAGCAGGAAGGTAGAACAGGCAGAAAGAGATGGTCGGGGGGAAATAATTTTATATAAAATGGCCTGGAAAACCTCCGATAAAGAAATATTTACATAAAGACCAGAAGCGAAGGGAGAGCTCTGCCTGTCTCCGTCTTATTACCGACTGCGTCAGAGGAATAGAATCTTCTCACGTTTCACTCGCTGCCATCACCACTGCAATGTAAGTCCCCGAAAGGGAAGGGTCACGCCCACTTACGTCCTATCCCCAGAGCTTAGCCCAGGGCAGAGGGGGCCATACGCTCAGCACGTATCTGTGGACGCCACTGCTGTTCTGTCAGTCACAGCCGCGTCACCCTCCAAGGCCCAGGACCGGTTCCACCTTGGAGTCCTTTCTCAGTGTTCCCACGACCACCCTCTCTGGTGTTTTCTACACATGAACCTGGATTCCTAATCACTGGGTTCCATTCGCCTTGTCGGGGTACACCTCCGGAAGCGATTAAGCGTTTGATCAGCCAGCTTGCCGATCTATAATGGGGTACAAAGACATTACTGGGAATGTAACTCATTGGAGAAAATCTCTAACTGATCTTCTTGTGGTTGGAAAGATCAATTTCATAAGCTGGAAAGAAATGGGGGTTATGCCCTCAAGGAATGTGCTTTCTAACATTCGATCATCACTGAATTATGTATTAGTCTATGTGGGCAGCTATGACAACACACCACAGACTGGGTGGCTAAACAACAGGCATCTATTTCTCACAGTTCTGGAGGCTGGAAAGTCCAAGATCAAGGAGCCAGCAGATTCAGTTCCTGGTGAGGACTTTCTTCTTGCCTAGTAGATGGCTAATTTCTCAGTGTCCTCACATGGAAGAGAGAGAGACAAAGGGAGCACTGGTCCTCCTGCTTTTTGTTGTTGTTGTTGTTGTTGGTGGTGGTGGTGGTGGTGGTGGTGGTGGTAGCGTGGTGGTAGTGGTGGTGGTGGTGGTGGTGTGTGTGTGTGTGTGTGTGTGTGGTTTATAAGGACAGTAATCCCATCGTGTGTGTCCCACCCTCAGGATTTCATCTCAACTTAATTCTCTCCAAAGGTCCCATCTACAAATACCACCACCTTGGGGTTTACGACTTCAACATATGATTCTTGAGGGGACACAAACGTTCACTCCATAGCAAACTATCTTGTGAAGAGAACTATATGCAAGAATGATTTAAAAAATGCATCGCCCTTAATCTTTCAAGGATATAAAAGCAATGAGGAAAACTGAATAAGTGAACCACTTAGCATGAGTCAGCTGGGCAACGTTTATTACCTAGCTCTGAGTCTTTAAAGACAAAACTTCATTTATTATCTGCCTTAGAAAGTAAGGTGTCACATAAGTGGATTCACACTGAAAATAATGTGTATCGGTCACTATTATCATAATAATACTAATCGACTATCACTAAATCTTAAAGGCATTCTCAGTAAGCTACAATTTCTCACACATCCGTGGTTAGCTGGGGTTCAGCTAACCTAGGCTGGTCTTGGCTGCACTTGACTCTGATTCTGGGTAAAACCAGTGGTTACCCTACATATATTTTCATGGGAAAAGGCAAGAGCACATAAGGGCAAGTTGAATCACGCAAGTACACTTCAAGCCTCTGCCACCACATCTGCTAACATCCAAACTTTTGGACAACCCTTGGCTCTAAAACACATCAAGCCCAAAGTCAAAGTGCAGGGAGGATTACTCCACCCGCCATAAGGACAATGCGAGGGTGTGGGTATGTAAGAGTACTCTAGGGAAAAGTGAGATCACTAATTCAACCTACCACATAATCTATTTCATTTCAAGGGGACATTCAGTAGTTACTGCTCGGCTTCAAGTCTAATGATTAAGAACTTCTGAAGACTAAATGTAAATAGTAACACAGTGAACTCTGTAAATCCCAGGCGCCGATAATTTCCTCGCATACTACTACGATATAGTTTATTCTTTAGCTAATATTCCTTGGACTTTTTAAAAACTTTTTATCTTATTATTATGGAGGCAATAAGATACCATGGAAAGAATATTAGTGAGAATTCAAACACCCAGGATCCCGTCCTCTATCTGCCACTAATTAACTCTGAGACCATCAGCAAATTATCTCAAATTCTTTTGGCCATGTTCTCCTCTTCTGTAAAATGAGGGTTTGGACTGGATAGTTACACTTTCTACCATAACTTCATGAGTGTATGTTTACTGACATGGATGCAGGCCAATAGGCCTTGTCTCATCTTTCTTTTTTTTTTTACATTATTGTTGCATCATATTAAGAGTTCCCTGCACCAAAAATCCTTGTGTGAAATAAAGTGGGGGTCTTTTCTAAAGTCATAAACAGCATTTAAACATTCCTTGGATGGACAGAGAGTGAAATGGGGCCCCCATTTTCTGGCCATGTACTGTCACATGGGAGATAAAGATCACCCATGACCTCAAATTTTAAATTGTGTCCAGAATGGAGAGGATCTGCAGAGCTGAATGAAACACAAAATGTGTTTATTTGTATCTCCCAGGTTTGCATGAAAATCCAAAGTACATTTTGTAAATATAATGGTATTTGTCTTTCTGAAATTAGCACAAATTGCATGTTTGTTTGGGAAGTTAATAGTATCACATATGCTTCTGACAGTGATATATCAGCAAACTGTTTTTATAGAGCATTGTATGTACTTTTACCACACCACAGTTGAAGTCTGATTCAGGCTGAATCCCCCAGTGACTATAAACCAAACAATTATTTTTTTTAGTTCTAATGTGTTTGTTTCCTAATGACCCGCAGCCTTAAACTCACACTGGGCAGGACGGCAAAAACTGTTTTTTTATGCTCCAGGCCCCAACAGGGCAAGGCACATTCTGGAAAACTAGTTGTGGGTGACCAAAACACAATTTAAGACATCAACGGCCTTTGATCAGAGCAGCTTGCTTACTTTTAATTGTTTCCAGAATGCTTGTTTGAAAATTTGTTAGATTACACATCACATGCAATGGGAATTGATGGCTGAATTCACTGCCTTAATTCTTGGCTCAGAACGTTGCTATGCTTATTTCAGTTACACTTAGGAAGCTGAGCTTTTGGCTGAGCAATGTAAAGGTGATTTCAGTTGCTTTCTCTTTTTGCCCATACCCAACATAACAAGACATGAACTCAGGGAACCTTCAAGAAAGCGTGAGGTAATCGGTTGCTGGTATCTTTTCTCCAGCTGCACTAACTTTAATCAAATTCTTTGTTTCTTCTTTCTTCATGGACATTAGTGAATATAAGTACTGTAAAGTTGTCCGTTAACAGATTTAAGAAGTCAGAACAAAATTAGTATCAAAGAAAATTTCTTTAAAACCGGAGATGTCAAAATCAAAATCCTTCAGTTTATGAGTGAGAATCAGTCTCTCCTGATACTAATTAAATGAAAAGCCACAAAGAATGAGAAAAAACTTCCTTTAGCAATCCAATGTTTAGAACTTTTCTCTTCTCTCCTAATCTCTTTGGGTGACCTCACATAGTCCCACAGATGACATTTAAAGTTTCATTTCCAGCCTCAGGCTCAGCTTTTCAACCTACATTCTGACTACCAAGTAGACATCGCTGACCAAACAGAGATCACGCGTACACCCCAAGTTCAGTGTAGCTAATGATAAGTTGACTGTCTTTACAACCACACCTCATGCTCAATTCCATTTCTTTCTATGTTTTTAATTCGGTGAATGGCTCCACCATTTTACTATTCTAATCATTGCCAAGAACTTAGACATTATCTTCAATTGCTTCTTATCTCCTTTGTCCTACATTTAATCCGTCACTAAGCCTTATTTATTGTATACCTCTATCTCCATGTTTTTCCTAAATTCATCATACTTTCCTGTAATAATGCCTTCGAAACAGATTTATAACAGGACCCTGAGTCTTCTAACTTGCCCGATGCCAATCCACGCTTTATTTTAATGTCAGGATTATCTTCCTTAAACCAACCGATTTGACGATGTCACTTTCTGGTTTAAGTGAGTTAATACTGTCTGTAGCCCAAAGACTAAATGCCTAGACTCCCAAGCATGACTTAGAAAACCTCCAGTTGCCAGCCCTACACTATACTATGAAACTTGCTTCCTGCCAATTCTGCTGCTGGTACCCTGGGTTGCACTGATAAAGTAATTTGTACACTATCTGGCATATTCTCTAATCGTCAGTGCCTTTTCCTTTGCCAGAAAAGCCTGCCTTCTTCAAATCCTTACTTACTTCATCTTTAAAAACTCAATTTCAAATGGTACATCTTTTCTGAATCTTAAAACCCCACTGGTAAAGCCAAATATGCTCTTCTTCTGTTTTTACACAGAATCTAGTGAAAGCACACACAGATAGGGTTAGCAACTGTCCCTCATTACACGTGACTTTTCCTGATTTAGTATGAAATGTTTTTTGCCCAGACAATAGCTCAGTCCTAGGCAGGCTAGAACAGTGGTTCGCCCTTGACACAGTACGTGGTCACTGTTTGCATGTGTGTCTCATCCATCAGGTTGTAAGCTGCTCGAAGTCAATGAAAAGGTCTAATTCATCTTGCAGCCTAAAATTTAGTGCAATGTCTGCAAAATAGTAAATGTAATCATGGATTTAATATTGCAATGTCTTCTTTTTTGTTTAACTCTCAAAATCTTTAAAGGATGTGGATATTAACTCTAATTTTTTATACATGAAGATAATACATCTAAGAGAAATTTAGTCATCTGCCCAAAGTTGCACAGGCACACTACATGTGATGTTTTTCTGATTAATAAATTATGCTTATCCCTCCATAAAAACTGAGTAAATCATTGACTGGGATACCTGTGATGTGTCAGACTGAGTATTTTTCTACACACAAACTGACTGGGTGAAGAAAATGATTAAAATCAGATAGGCAGTTAATTGTCAGCCCTTTCACACAATTAAATTTTGAAATAGTTATTTATTTGAATTAGATATCTTCAAACAAGATTGACTGTCTAGATATAACTAGTACAACCAAAACAATACAAAATTAAAATAAATGTTATTTTCATAAGAACTAAATGAGTTCATTTAGAAAATGAGACCACTGAGATTTTCCAGTTAATCTATTTATAATTCTCTGTCACACGCCTATTATTTAATACTGTGGTTCTCAACTGGGAGAATTTTGTCCCAAGAGGCAACTAGCAGTGTCTGGAGACACTTTTAGTCTTCACGACTAGGTGAGGGGTAGAGACGAGGGAGGCCGCTAAACATCCTGCAATGCACAGAACAGCTCTCCGCCACACAGAATTTTCCACCCCTAAGTGTCAATTGTGTTAAGGTTGAGAAATCCTAAACTGCAAAAGAAGTAAAGCAAAGATCGTCACGTACATATTTTAATTAAATCTTTTACTAGATGTGAAATGTTAACAGAAGAGTCCATGAATATTTTTTAAATGTCTAATGTTTAATAAAAAGCTGATAATAAGTGTTTACTTGCAGGACACACTGAACTAATACGATCATTCCAGGGCTAAGTCTTGGGAAGGGCTTTTGTGTGACAAAGGACTGCATCACTACGTGGCAAATCCCATTCTTTCTTTCTCCTCCATCAATGCGGGTCGTTGTCATTGATTTGGTAACAGCGAGTAGCGAATAAAGAAGGGCGCGGATAACTTATTCTGGTAAATCAGAATCCATATTTGACAAACGAATTAAATTTAAATTAAAATTTTATATATAATTAAAATATATATACTATTGACATATAATACATATTACATACATATATTAATATACTATATAGTCATTACAAGGTTTAAGTATATATATTATATATTCTTAAATATATATATATACACGCTATATATATAATATATACTGGATGTTCTGGTTTAACTATATATATATTTATTAAAAATATGTACTTTTTAAAAGTGAAAATAGAGGTGGTATTTATATTCAGTTCTCCAATATCAAGACAGCCTTTTTATTTTTTCAAAAAATTGTGTATATTTTTTCATTTGCTAATAATGAAACAACTTATGCTTCTGGAAGATATCTTTACTTGGATAGGAAACATTGTTTTAAAAATCCTATAATCCAAGCATTGAAAAGGAAAAAGAATGAAAGCATTTGAGTATATGCTCTAGTTGGTACATAATAAAATTTAAAAAATTTTTATTACACTTATATAAACAGTTTTGAATCATGCTTTCTTTACTCAACATTATATCATGAAATAGCCTTCTAAAAATGTTCTAAAAATTTGTTCTATTGAACAAATTCCATCATATGAATAGACCATAATTTATTTAATAAATCTTCTAAAGTTGAATATTTGGGATTTTTCCTCTATGTTTTGCTATAATAAATAACACCGTGATGAACATTCCTGTACATAAATCTTTATCCCTTCTCTGATTATTTACTTGGGAGAGATTCCATGAACTAAAATGTTGGGGTCAAAATGAAGCCATTTAAGGTTTAGAGTTTCAGTGATATAATCCATAAAACAGAAATAATAAACTATAGCCTCTCCCTAGTCCATAGTATAAAAGGGTCACGGAACAGCGATTTATTATCATAAACCGTGGACTAGGCATCTGACTGTGAAGTTATCTCTACATGTGCAAATGGGGGGTGGGGCGGGCAGGGAATACACAAAGGCCCTGTTATAGAAATAAACCTGTTCATGTTTATTTTTGCTCTGGTTCAAAAGATTTGTGTCATATAAGACCCCCTTTTCAGGTACAATGTGGCAGGCTGAATGTTCTGTGTGATGCCCACTTCCCCCAAAGATCTGGCAAAAGAAAAATGCATTTCCAGCTGATATTTACTGCAACATGCATATTATATGTCATTTAGTACTCATTTAGTGAAAATTCAGTGAAATGATCTGAGAAACTGTGCTATCTTTAGATTCTTTACGGCTCCTTTTGTTCCTGACCTTGTAACGTTACTGAAGTAGGTATTGTCTCTATTTCACAGATAAGAACTTGAGGATCCGAGGGCATTAAGTAAACTGGCCATGTAAACATATTACTTTGTGGAGAACCTAGTGTCTAAACTGTATTTTTATGATGCCTAAACAATTGTTCTTAACCCCAGCACTGCCCTTCATGTTTACAATATTCATAGCTCCACAATTGAGTCTACTAAATGTAATTATGTAGAATTAATACCTTCTTTCCCTGTATTTAACGTGCTTCTAAGCCTGACCATCAATCCATCACTTGCAGCCCATCAAGCTTTACTGCCTTCTCTGTGGGCTGTATGTACATGCAGATATCACCCAATTTTGTTTGTAGCGAAGTCAAAGACCCAGGGATATACACATTAATTCCCCCTATGAAGGTCTCACTTCTGGGCATTCCTTTTAGGTTACTGCCCTAGAAACATGGTGCTGTCCCTTGTTTCTCTCTAGAACCCCTCCTGTGTAAGGACAGCATTCTTGAAAACCTTTGGTCTGATGATAAGATACCACTGTTCTGCAAGTGTACCATCAGGTACAGATTGTGTACTGGCTGCCAAAGGTAAAGATTAAGATCTGAGCTACGGGTTTTTTTTTTTGTTCGTTGGGTTAGTTTGGTTTGGTTTTAATTGGTTACATTCAAGGATTGTCTTTATTCTGAATTTGTCTTTCCTCGTGGCTAAATACACAAAAAGTATGCTTTCTATTCTTTGTTACTCCATTATTTCTCTTTTCACTCCAGGATAGAGCCCTATTTCCCAGGTCTCTCTGCCCACCTACCCATCTATACATTGCTTGAGGTTGGGGGTACGTTGTCTCTCTCTTTCTGATTGACTTCTTTGGGCACATGCTCATGACCCACATTCATCTAGGACTTGATGACATTATCTAGACTCATCTCCTGACTTAACGTGCACTTTATCTCCTTTAGTAAACAATTTTCACACATCTAATTTAATCGTACATTTTTTTCTCACATCTTTGGATATTTATTAAGCCTTCCCTTCTCCTTTTGACTCATTCATCCTCCACATGAAATCCGAGTTCCCAAATTATTATTTTCTGTATATCATAATTTGGCCTATTATAAATGAAATATGGGTGTTTTGGAAATGCTTCACTTAAAACTCACTGGATAACTCTAGTTTCCATTACCATGTAATCAGTGAACATAAATGTATCTGTGTGAGCATTCTCCTTAACCCTTAAAACGGATATTCAGATTATAACTGTGCAGTTCAATTTAACATTTTATTTGTGCCTACTACACGGTAGGAAGTGTGCTCAGTATGGGCAATGCAAACATTCACAGACAAGGAATCACATCCAGTGAGGTAAAGTGACTTGTCAAAGATCATCGACAGCGAGAGCTTTGTAGATGTAGCCAACCAGCTCACTCATTCTTTCAGAAACATTCACCACAATCCCATTCATGTCTGTAGTGCATTCACGTCCTTTGTTTCTTCAACCTGTTCTTCACAGCGAAATCTCTGAAAACACAATTTAAACATCTCCCTTCTTTGAAGCCTTACTCTCCCATTATCCCTTCATCAGGAAGAACTGTTTTTGTCTTGCTCTCTCTGTCAGTGTGTCACTCTAGCAGAGTAGTCATGGCATTAGGCTGTGAAATCGTACATCTCACAATAGAAACTGATAGCGTGATCCTAGGCAAGTAAAGTGGGCTGGTTCAGTTTCTTCATCTATAAAATGAGGCTAATATTATCCCCACACAGGTTTTTTGAGTCTCATACATAACAATAAATTTTTAAAAACAGCTGACATTTTAGTTCAAGAAGGTGGAACAGTCCCTCAAAGATGTCCAGATCCTAACATCCAGAATCTGTGAACATGCTGCCTTCACAAAAAGGAATTTGCAGATGTAATTAAGTTTATAGACCTCGAGTTGGGAAGATTAGCTTGGGCCCAAGCTAGTTACAAAAATTCTTAAAAGGGAAGAAATTGCCCAGTTATGCTCAGAAGAACAGGAAATAACAGAAGAATGACCAGAGAAACATATAACATTGCAGGCTTTAAAGATGGAGTAAAGGTGGCCTCTTGAAGCTGGAAAAGGCAAAGAAACTGATTTTTCTCTTGAATCTCCAGAAAGGAACAGAGTCTGGCTGGTATCTTGATTTTAGCCTGGTGAGACCCCTGTTGGACTTCTGACTAAAGATAATATATTTCTGTTGTTTTTAAGCCACTAATTGTGGTAATTAAATGTTTATCCTGGCCTTATTGAAATGCTGCTTCATCATATGGATGTCTAATGAAAACGAAAAGGGCAGGCACATGAAGCATATAAAAAGTTCATGAACTATGTTTTTATCTAGGCTGACTATTCAAGTGAACAATTGTTTGAGTTAATGGAGTGAAGACTTGTTCAGTGACCATTTCAAGCTCTTTTCTTCATGGTTCGCATTAAGGATTGGTTGCAAAATTTTGTAGCTTCTAACTTACTGTTATGCAATAGAGTATATGATGAATATTAAACTGCAATTATTTGCATTATTCATTCACTTACTAGTCTACAAAAAAACTCTTGGGAATTTACCCAAAGAAAGCATTAAAAATTTAAAAATGTACTTAATAAACCCCTTCTGCCCTCATGGAACATCCAGACACAAATAACCAAAATTCAACAACCTGATAGCCTGAGGTCAGAGCTCTGCCTTACTCTCCATTGCAAGTCCAGGTCTCAACACGATCCCTGCCACATAGTAGGTGCACACAAAGAAATTGAAGAGATTTGCTGAGTGGACCGGTGTATACATTATAAGATAATAACTTGATAACTTAAAAAAGACAATCAGCCAAAGTTTCATAGAAGAGGTGCAATTTTAAATCTTCCCTGAAAGATAAGTAGAAACTGAGAACGAAAAGGTGATGAACTTGGCCAAGGTCATAGGCCAGGAAGAAGTGAGAATGCTTAGGAAGGGAAGATAATTGAATTGGAAAACAGAGATTGTGTATGAAAACAGTAGAATAAAAAATGGGGCTTAAGAGTAAGTGGCAGATAGATCATGAGAATCTGGGTTGACAAAGAGAGCTTCAACACTAGAAATCTGAACAAAGTTTGTAAGTAGCAACAGCGAATGCTTCTTTAGTCAAATAAATTTGACTGGATTAAATAAAGTTAAGCAGGCTTTTTCAGTGCAGTATTTTTTTAGGCCTCACTAGGCTAATGTGCATTAGACATTTCATGTAAAAGAAAATATGTCTGTATCCATTATCTATTGCTCTGTAAGCAACTGCCCAAAACACTGGCTTTAAATCATGCTTTATTATTTCTCATGATCGTGTGGGCTGGCTGAGCAGTTTTTCTGTGCTCACTCAGCTGGTGGATGCACTTGTCAAATGCTTCTTTTTTTGCATCTTTTGAGATGATCATATGATTTTTATCCTTCATTTGGTTAATGTGCCGTATCACATTGATTGATTTGCAGATGTTGAACCATCCCTGCATCCCTGAAATAAATCCCATTTAGTCGTGGTTTATGATCCTTTTAATGTATTGTCGAATTTGTTTTACTAGTATTTTGTTGAGGATTTTTACATCTATGCTTATCAGTGATATTGGCCTGTAATTTTCTTTTCTTATAGTGTCCTTGGCTGGTTTTGGTATCAGAGAATGCTGTCCTCATAGAATGAGTTTGAAAGGGTTCTCTCCTCTTCAATATTTTGGAGGAATTTGAGAAGGCTTGGTATTAATTCTTCTTTAAATACTTGGTGGAATTCGCCAGTGAAGCCACCTGGTCTGGATTTTTCTTTTTGGGACACTATCAGGAACAAGACAAGAATGTCCACTTTCTCCACTTTTATTCAACATAGTGCTGGAAGTCCTAGCCAGAGAAATTATACAAGAAAAAGAAATAAAAGGCACCAAATCAAAAAGGAAGAAGTAAAAATATCTGTTTGCAGATAACATAGTATATGTAAAGAACCCTAAAGACACAACCAAAAAGCTATTAGAACTTGTAAACAAATTCAGGAGAGTTGTAGGATACAAAATCTATATACAAAAATCAGTTGTGTTTCTATGCAAATAACAAACTATCAGAAAGAGATATTAAGAAAATAATCCTATTTACACATGCATCAAAAGGAATAAAATATTTAGGAATAATTTTAGAAAAGGAAGTGAAAGGTCTGTACACTGAAATCCATAAGACATTGATGAAAGAAACTGAAAAAACAATAAATGCATAGATATTTTGTGCTCATGGATTAATCGAATAATTAATACTGTTAAAATACCCATGATACCCAAAGTAAGCTACAGAGTCAGTGCAATAACTCTCAAAATTCCAAAAGTATTTTTCACAGAAATAGAAAAAAAAAATTCTAAAATTCGTATGGAACTACAAAAGACCTCAAATAGCCAACGCAATCTTGAGAAAGAAGAATTAACCTGAAGGCATTGTACTTCCTAATTTCAAACTATTACAAAGCTATAGTAATCAAAAATAGTATGGTATTGGCATAAAAACAGACACGTAGACAATGGAACAGAATAAAGACACAAGAAATAAACCCATGTGTACATGTCAATTGATTTAAAATAAAGGAGCCAAAAATATACAATAGAGAAAGGACAGTCTCTTCAATAAACAGTGTTGGGAAAACTGGACAGCTGCATGCAAAAATAATAAAACCAGACCCCTATCTTATACAGTACACAAAAATCAACTCAAAATGGATGAAGACCTGAGACCACAAAACTTCTAGAAGAAAACATAAGGGGTAAGGTCCTTGACATTGGTCTTGGCAATAATATTTTTAATTTGACACCAAAAGCATAAGCAAAAAAAGCAAAAACAAAAAAAACAAAAAACAACAACAGTAACAAAAGAAGCCAAAGCAAGTAGGAGTACGTCAAACTAAAAAGCTCTATATAGCTAAGGAATCCATCAACAAAATTAAAAGATAACCTACAGAAGAAGAGAAAATATTTTCAAATTATACATTTGATAAGTGGCTAACATCCAAAATATATAAGGAACTCATACAATTCAACAGCTAAAACAAACAAATAATTCAATTAAAAAATGGGCAGAGGATCTGAACAGACATTTTCCAGAGAAGACATCCAAATGGCCAACTGGTACATGAAAAGATGCCCAACGTCACCAAGCATCAAAGAAATGCAGATCAAACAACTATGAGATACCATCTCACATCTGTCAGAGTGGCGATCATCAAAAAGACAAGCGATAATTAGCGTTGGCAAGGAGGTAGAGAAAAGGGACCACTTATACACTGTCGGTGGGAATGTAAATAGGTGCAGTCACTATAGAAAACAATACAGAAGTTCTTCAAAAAATTGAAAATAAAACTACCAAGAACTACCATATTTTCCACCAATCCCACATCTGGGTACATATCCAAAGGAAATAAAAACAAGATATCGAAGAGATACATGCATTTCCATGTTCACTGAAGCATTATTTACAATAGCCAAGATATAGAAACATCCTAAGTGTCCATCAACAGAAGAATGAACAAAGAAGATGTGGTACATACAGAAAGGAATATTTTTCGGCCACGAGAAAGAAGAAAATTTTGCCATTATGACAACATGGATAGACTGCACAGGCATAATGCTAAGTGAAATAAGCCAGAAAGAAAAACATAAATACTACATGGTATCGCTTATATGTGGAATCTTAACAGCAACAAAAATAGTCAAAATCAGAAACAAAGAGTAGAAAAAATGGTAGTCAGAGGTTGTGTGTGGAGGAAATAGGGAGAATTTGGTAAAAAGTAAAAAGTTTCAGCTAAAAGATAAATAAGGCCTGAAGACCTAATGTAAAACATGATGACTCTGACTGATGATACTGTACCACGTAATTGAAATTTGCTAAGAGAGTGGAACTTAAATGTTCTCACCAAAAAATAAGCGAATGATGTTAATAAAAATAAAATAAATATATATGTGAAGAGATGTATGTGTTAACTAACTAGATGGGGTAATCCTTTCACAATATATACATATAATAAATCACCATGACATATGCTTTTAATATCTTACAATTTATATGTCAACTGTACCTCAATAGAGCTGAAATTTAAAAAAAAAAAAGACAAATAGGATGGTAATATGAGAGGAAGCTTATGTCAGAAGAGGAGAGAATGGAGTGCGTTTATGAGGGCAACGGCAGATACAATATGAGGTCACAATTGAATATAGATAAAGGGGTGATACAAGAGCAAACGGAAGACCACAAGTGGATGCCAATTATGGTCTGTATAGGACATTAACTATTGTTAGGATAACTGTCTTGAGTTCCTCAGAAAGCAGAATCTGAGACAAAGTTTAGCATACAGGAGAGATATGAAAGTGCGCCATTGGAAGGGAAGGAGGTAGAATTGAGCAGAGAGAAAAGTGTGGTAGGTAGAATAATGGACTCTCAAAGATGCCCATATTCTGATCTCTGGAAACTGTGAATATATTAGGTTCCATGGCAAAGGAGAATTAAGGTTATAGATGGAATAAAGGTTGCTAATCAGCTAACCTCAAAATAGGGAGATTTTCCTAAATTTTCTAGGTGGGCTCAGTGTAATCTTGAGTCAGTGAAAGTAGAACAGGGAGGCAGAAGAATCGATGTTAGAGTGATATGATTTGAGAAAGACTCAATCAGACATTGCTGGCTTTGACGATGAAGGAAGGAGCCATGAGCCAAAGAATGTGGGAAGCCTCTAAAGCTAAGAAAGATAAGGAGATTAATTGAATAGACTCTCTAGAAAGGAACAAAGTTGACACCTTGATTTTAGTCATATGAAACTTGTGTCAGACTTCCAACCTACAGAACTGTAACATAATACATTTTAATCCTTTTATGTCACTATGTGTATGGCAATTCGTTATGGCAGCAGTAAAAAAATTAAGGCACTGAGTTATGGTTCTGGCTCAACAACACGCTGAGCCAACCCAATGGCAGCTCTGCCTCTGGAATGAGCCTGTAAAGCTGTCCTGCATTGGATCAAGATGGCTGGCCTTTATACTACTTTATTAATCAATCATGGAATGTGAGGAATCCCAGGAAGAATGACGTTGGGCGAGGTAGCTCACTGCAGCCAAGCAATCTCTGAGGAAGCTGACAGCTGAAGGTTGCCGGCCAACAGTACTCCCAATAAATCGAACAACCAGTCTTTCATTGATGGTGCGGCACATGACATTGTCCTCCAATGTACCCATAAAAATGTATCATCCAAACTGGGACCAATTAAAACATAACACTATTAATGATTATGCCTGGACAACAAGTCCACATCAAGTCTTTCCTGATCCATCTAACATCAATGTCCTTACTAATATTGGGGAGGGGGATGATGTTCTTACTATAATTATTTGAGTTACAGAAATAATTACGCTTGACGTCAACTTTCAGATTCTCAAGCCCAAAATATTCAAGTCAACCTTGACTATTTTTATTTCCCACTCTACAATCAATCAGTCCTTTAACATTATTTTTCCTCTACCTTCAAATTATACCCCAAACCCAACCAGTTCTCATTGCTATTCCCATCCAGGTCTGAAACCACCATTTTCTTTCTGTTGGACTATGGCAGAAGCTTCTTTAAACATCTTCTTTGCCCACCTTTTCTCAACAGAATGATTCTTTTGAAAGGTCAGGCAAATCTAGTCACTCCTCTCCTTCCAACTCTGAAATAAGTGGCTCCCTATTTCACTTAGTGGGAAAGCCAACATCTTTACATAGCCTGCAAGAGCATGTGATTTTTATCCCAAAGTTATTCTGTAGATCTCATCTCCTACCACTCTCCCCTTTTTCTCAGCCCTCTCCAGCCACACTGACCTCTTTGTCATTCCTCAAACATTCTAGGCTAGGTCACGTTGGAGCATGCATCCACACCAACCCTCTCTACCACCTGGAATACTCCTCCCTAGATATCTACGTGGCTAACACTTTCGCCTTCCTCAGGTTTTTGCTCAAATCCTACCTTCTTAATGCAGCCCACGTTAGTCACCCTCTTAAACTTTGCAACTGAAACCATTGCTTGCTCTATCTTGCCCAGTCTGTTCCTTTTTTTTTTTCTCTTGTCCCTTCTAACATATAATTCTCTTCTCTACGTTGTACTAGCATGAAGCTCCAAGAGGGCAGGGGCTTTATCTATTTGTTCCTTGATATATCCCAAGCATCAAGAATATGCCTGGCTCATAGGACCTATTCAATAAATATCTGTCGACTAAATACATTTTTATAGCACTTTCTGATATGAGAATAAGCCATATTGCACCTTGACATCAGAATCTTTAGTAAGGTTCTGAATTCAAGGCCACTTTATCAACCGGACATTTAAGACGCCCCACCACTTGGCATAACTGTAGGAAATTTGCATATCCTCTCCATACTTTGGATTTTTAATCTGGAGCAACTTGCTATTAACTGCCTCCCAGGGTTATGGGAAGTGCTCAGTAATGCAGAGGACTGAATGTATCCTCCCAAAATTCTTATGTTGAAATCCTATTCCCCTACGTGATAGTATTTGGAGGTGGGGACTTTGGAAGATGATTTGATCATGAGGACAGGGCCCTCAAGAATGGGATTAGTGTACTTATAAAACAGACCCCAGAAGGCTCCCCAGCCCCTTCTACCATATGAGGACACAGGAAAAAGACAACTGTATGAATCATGAACTGGCCTCTCACCACACACCAAGTCTGCCGGTGCCTGATCTTGGACTTCCAGCCTCCAGAAACAAGAGAATAAACAATCTACTCAGCCTGTGACAGTCTGCTATAGCAGCCCAAACGAACTGAGACAAGTAACAAAATATAATGCACTAAACACAAGGTCATGAACCTAGTGAGTATTCAAGCCATGGTAGGTTTTATTATTTTCATTGTATTTATTACTATTTATTATTATTATCATCTTAGATCCCACCGCATCGCCACATGTGGCTTATCTACCTGTCTGTTAAAGCAGAGTAACTACTTCTTTCTCAAAATAGCCCACATTTTCTCACTTTCAGGTGTCACTCATCCTCATCCTGTTCCTCTGTATCCAATGATCTCCTTTCTCTCATCTCTTTAGGTACAGAGTCTCTTTGTAATTTAATTTTCAGCTTCAGTATCAATCCTCTGTGATATTGTCACTGAATATCACTCATCCCCTAGATCCAGAAGTGACCACTCTTCCTGTGGTCCCACACAGACCGCCTAGACCCTGGCTTGCTGGGCCGAGTGGATTTTCTCCCCTACAAGACTTTAAACTTTTCAAAGGTAAAATCCCATCACTTCAACGCTGCGTTCCCATGGGCGCTAGGTTAATATGCAACTCTACCCACCTAATTATAACAAGAACATATTCTAGTCCAAGGAATAGTTAATATAATGGTTACTTCCTCTAAATCTATTCAAATCATAAATCGAATAAAATATAATAACTTCATAAGGTATATGAAATGATGCATTATTAGTTTAGTAGAATTAAGACTGGAGTAAAAAGAGTTGAGCTTAAAGGCATCAAAGCCTTAACGTTAGGAGGAGAGGGATATTATTATTAGATAAGTCAGGTTTTCATAATATAGCAGGAAGCCTCAAGATTTGCATATGGTTAGCTGAACACTACTTACAGGCTGTAACAAAAAGAGAATTAACTGTTTTTTTTTTTTTAATCAAAACACCTTACTTCATAAGCAAGTTAATATGATTTCCATAATTTCTCAAAACATGTAAAATGAATATCCATTATTCATAAAGATCTCGAAAAAGAGCTTTTGGCAATTTGCTACTCTGACATCCTTTCTCATTTGTAATCCATAACTGAAAAGAAATTAACATTCAGAAGCTATAAACTACTAAGACTTGGTGATAGCAAATTCTTAAATAATATGGATTTCAGAGTCATCAAATATTTTCCTAAAGGAGATGCACACAATACACTTCATCCTTTAAATCCATCGGGTTAATTAAAATAAAATCATTGAGATGACTTTGATAGAAATAAAATAGGCTCAGGAAAGGAAAAAATAATGAAGATACTGAGAACCGGGCAGCATGAGATATGGAGAATAAATACTGGAAGCCGGAGGCCTGGATGCGACTTCAGTCTATACTGATAACACTCCAGCATAATGAACTTGTTTAGTCATTAGTCTTAATTCTCGCCTACTCTGTCCTATTTATAAAAGAAATATATATTTATTATAGATAACATATTTGTTATATATTATATAATACATATATATGTATATATGTATACATACACACATACACATATACACACACATATACACACATAGGTAGTATCCTAAATGAATTAGCTGCGGGTAGGTAATAATTTTTCATTTGATTTCTGTCTCTTCCTTGCAATGGTTTGAGGAAACACATTAGTTTTCTAAATCATCCTTCTGCCTAAGTGACTTATAAATACAATTCAAAGGCTGATTGGCACGGGGAAAGTGCCTAAAAGACCCATATTTAAATATCTGCTCAGCTACTTCTAGAAGCTTAGCTTGAGTTATTTATTTATGTCTCCTGTACCTTGGGTTAATCATATGCTCACGAAGCTTGTTTCAAGCTTGTATGAATCCCCTCTGTAGAGGATTGAATGGTGCCCATCTTCACACTCCCAAAGGTACGACCCTGGTGTCTTAATCTCTGGAACACTGAATGTGACCTTATTTGGAACAAGAGAATTTGTAGATCTAATTAAGTTAACGATCTTGAGATGAGATCATCCTGGATTATCTCGGTGGGCCCCAAATTCAGCAATAAGTGTCCCTATAAGAGACACACAGGTAGAGAGGATGTGAAGGCACAGATTAGAATTGTGCAGCCACAAGCCAAGGAATTCCTGGACACAGCAGAAGCTGGTGGAGGCAAGGGAGGAAGCCCCCCTAAAGCCTTCAGGAAGAACGCGGCCTGGCCAAAACTTTGAGTTTGCACTCTGGCCTTAAGAGCTGTGAGAGAATAAACGTCTAGTATTTTAAGCCACCAGGTTTATGTTAATTTGTTAAGGCAGCCCTGGGAAACTAATATACATTCCAATGGCCTGGAGGGACACAAGCAATATGTTACACTCTTTATACTCCTATTTCCCTCTGTCACACTTTTACTTATGTCAGGTGAGAGGGGAGTGACCATGACTTTGTTTGGATCCAGTTAAGGTAAAGTTGATATGTGGCAACATTTAGTTGGGGGTTGGTAGGATCTGTTTATGTGGTTCTTCCTGGTCACTATCTATCCTAATGAGAGAATGGCTTCCAGGAAGGCCCCTGCCACCTACTGTGTTGACTCAGGGTAGTAACATGAAAGACAAGGACAGAGAGAGGTTTCATCTGCAAAAGGAACTGGAAAGCTGTTCTGCGAAGGATCATGGGGGTGATCCTAATGAGATAAAGCAGTACAAGTGTTTATGTAATAACGCGGTGATAAATTATGTTATTTTTTGCTGAATTTACTTTATTCTTTCATTTCCTAAGTGGGAACAGTGTGAGATTACAGAACTCTTATTTTAGGACTTACTTCCTTTCTATTCTTTTATGTTCCTGTCTCTTTCTTTTTGTTTATCTCTGTCTTTTCCCATCCTCTACTTTCATCTCTTTACTCTCTCTCTCTCTCTCTCTCTCTCTCTCTCTCTCTCTCTCTCTCTCTCTCTCTCTCTCATTCTCTCTCACACACACACACACACACACACACACACATAAAATAGAGACAAGGATAGAATAACGGTTTCAGTTTAGTCTCAGTTTTAGTCTGTTACTCAGCTTATAGAAAGAATGTTCTGATCCCAAGCCCATGACAATTGTGTACAAATAAGCCTACAGGAGTTTCAGGTGAAAAAGAAACTTCAGACCCTCTGTCTTCTAAATTCCAACAGTTAGGATGGTCTACTTACTGGACTAGCAGTGGCAGCATCACGTGGAAACTTGTTGGAAATGCATAATCTTGGGCACCACGCCTTTCCTGGTGAACAATCTCAGTTAGGACCAGTCCTCCAGTTGACTGTGAGCATGCTAAAGTTTGAGAAACTCTGGGCTGGAAAAAGCTCCATTTCTCCCATGCTGTCTTTTAGTGTTGCTCATGTAGACCATTGCTTAATGGCTCATATTGCTGAAAATGGGTTTGGCAAAACGACGACCACAATCAGTGATTAATTAATTATGTAACAGAGCCCATCTCAACCGCAAATTTCTATGGGAAATGATGAAGAGTTGCATTACTTTTTTTTTTTTTACCAAAACATGCTGAAAATTTAAGACAAATCTAATTAGAAGTTTTTGCTTACACAGATTGCCAGCAAAGAAAAACAGAAAACATAAAGGAAACAAATGGATAAAAGTTATTTAACTCTGACATTCAAACCAGAAAAACAATCAAAAACAGCAAAAAACTCTTTATCCTCATATTACACTAAATATCCTTATATTTAGTGGATTCCAACATATATAATCATCTTTGAAAATCCAGTTGTATAATTTGGTTTCTATTTTTTAAAGAGTCTGGTTCTTTTTAGTTGAATTCTAGTTGTTAATATTCCTACAGTAAAAACAGATGGCTCAAATTTTACATACCTACTCCTAAGATGTAAGCTCCATAAAGGCAGAAGTTTCTTTTCTCTACTTGTCCACTGATGTATCTCAAACATCTAAAACATTATTTGGCACATTCTAGTTGTTCAGTAACTATTCATTAAATGAGTGACTGAGTAAAAACTATATCTGTATTAGTTGTTCTTATCTCTCATTTCTCCTCTACCCAAAAAGCCAGGTTCATGGGCATTCCAGCGTGTAGTCACACAAGGCCCAGCTCTCAGAAGGGACCCATGCTTGGCTGAGTGATCTGTTACCACTTTGAAGTTCTTAATAATTTTATCTCTGAAAATGTAGTTTGTAAGTGAAGTCCTGTGGCATCGTGGAGTATGTGCATAAGCAGAAGGTATTCGTAAACATAAATGCCCACCATTACTTGCCATTCCTTTTGAATATCATGTTCACTATGTCACTCGGGCACAGAATTCCCATATGTACCCACGACATGTGAGAGTTCAGCAAGACTCAAAGTAAGCATGAAGTACATTACCTCTATGGCTGAGTAAGCAGGTCGCTGACGGCCCTTAGAGACCATTTTTTTCTGTTCAAAACAGAACTATCTTCTATCAGAAAGAAGGCAATGGTGTTCTAAGAAACACAAATAACCAAGGAAAGCTATCATATTTTTTCTTACTAGTTATACCTTTCCACATGACACAACCACTTATGCCAAAATCATGGCATAGAAGGAAAGAAAAATATAGGGCAAACTATAGATCCTTTTTAAAGTTCTTTCCTACCTATCAGTAAGCTGAAGATAGAGAGTGTTGGTGGAATGTGCATGTATCAAAATTTTAAATAAAACCAGGTGAGTTAGTTTTGGGCAGTGTTTCCACCGTTCCGATAAGAATGATATATGTATGTATGTATGGACTACAAAATGCAGATTGTATAATTTTGGTGATTCTGCATGTGACTTAAATGCAGTTGTATTTTCATGTAAAACTGGCACTGTACAACATAAAGATGACCAGAAAATGTATGCCAATAATTTAAAATTATGATTTTTTTCTTTGCTTGGAATGATATTAAGTAGCAAACAAAAAAAAAGTGTGGAAGAAAAGAAAAATTAATATTTGAATACTTTTAACAAAGTTTTTTCCTGCTTTTTGAACAAGGAACACTGCATTATTATGTTTCAAATTCTATAGCTGGTCCTGACTATCAGTAAGTCCTACAAACAGACCACTTAATCACTACAGCTTTTAAAACACGGCAGCCATTTCTCTAGTACTTTGTCTTTACTTACGTGATTTCTGCTGTCTGAAGGCCAGTGTGGGAAATATCAGTTTTGGAGCCAAAAAGACTTTAGTTTCTATCTCAAATGCTATTTTTAGGTGTATGACTTAACCTTTACCTCCTCTTAAGCATTTATCTCTTTATCTGTGACTGGGGGCTTGCTAATACCTACTTCATAGAGTTATTAAGAGAATAAAATAAAATATTTTATGAGAAGCTAAAATAAGATAATATGTATAAAACTCCCACTGTAAATTATTTCAGGGCCAGGCAGGTAGTACACTGGGTTCAGCAATTTGGGATCAGCCAAGAGATAATGCTGAGAACCGCCAAGAGGTTCAGGTGGCAAGCCCTGCCCAAAGGGATTCCAGTTTTACGAAACGCTTAAAGCACTGTGTTTCGCTATATATTTACACTACAGTGGAAAATTAACAGACTGACCGGATCAAGGGTTGCAACAATATGGACCAACTGGAATTCTCATTCACTGCTGGTGAAAATGTAAAATTGTATAAGCACACTGGAAAACAGCTAGATAGCTTCTTTTAAAACTTAAAAAATATATTCATACAAGAGAAATTAAAACAAATGTCCATAAAAAGACCTGTGGACAATATCCATAGCAGCTTTAGTCACAAAAGCCAATAACTGAAAACAACTCAAATGAGGTAGCAAAACACTACTTAATAAAAAAAGAGGGATGAATTGTTGATAGAGGTACAACACAGATAAATCTTAAAATCCTTTTGACGCCTAAGCAAAGCCAGACACAAAAGATCGCATATAATGTGATTCCATTTACGTAAAATTCCAGAGAAATCGAACTCATCTGTAGTGACAAAAATATAGTCAGTAGTGTCAGAGGCTAAGAGTGGAGGGTGAGAAGGACTGCGAAGGCCATAAGGAAACTTGTGGACGTGGAGAAGTTCCATTTCTTGGCCATGGCAGTGGTTTATGTACAAAGTTTATGTCAGTTCAATCTCAGTAAAGTTCATTTAAACATAAACAATTAAACGAGAAGAATGAGAGCCCAAGGTCACACTGCGGACCCAGCAGGGGACACAAGACAAGCTCCCGACCTTCCTGCATCCTTGGAATAAACAAGAAGACATTTTCACTTTTGGCCAAAAAAATTCTGTCTGTAGGAGATTTCTGCTTGCAGGTTGGCAACTTATGACCTGTGGTACAGTCAGTGAATACATGGATACCCTTTTCCATTGTCTTCATAATTACACTTCTGTACAACATCTTTATGTAGAAACAAGTTCTTTCTCAAGACCTACCAGAACAGTCTTCTCTTTGGTCAAATCTTCTTCACTTCTGCTAAGTGCCTGGCATTTCTCCTCCAGGCTCCTGCCGATGGGGTTTACTATTTTATTATAGCTCTTATCATATGTATTTGAGTCAGACTTCTTGAGTGTAAATTTTGACTCCACTTCTTATTACTATGTGACCTTGAACAAGTTGCAAACTCTTGGTCTTCAATTCTTTTAAATATAAAATGGAGAAAATAATAATAATACCTTCTTCCTAAGATTGTTGAGGGGTGACATTAAGATATGCAAAGTACTTGGAAGAGATCCTGGCACAGGGTAAACAGAATTCAGTAAATGTTACCTTTTTCATTGTCATTCCCAGCATTACATTTTTGGACTTCATCTCTTCCATTATTCTAGAATTTCCTTCTGGGCAGTGGGGTTGTCTTGCTCATCTCGTTCCCAGCATCCACTCAGAAGTGCTACTTAAGTATCTAATGAATCAGGGAGCGGGTGAGTCAGAACCTCGCTACCTATTCTCATTTCCTAGTTACCTGAGAGTGACTAATGGGAACTTAGTCTTGCTGACCTTCACGAGTGCCGAAGAAATATTTTTCTTCTTTTCTATCGAAGCAGTCAAGCTTAACCTTTACTTGTTAGGCTCTCTGCCAAGAAGAAGACACAAAAGAGTACTTCATCCAATTTATGAAGGCACAGTAAAGGTAAAGGCCCCACAGAGATCCCGAGGGCACGGGGCTACTGTAGCTGGGGCGGTGAACAACCGGGGAGGTGCTCTGCCATCCCACGCAGTGCATCACCCCAAAGCACAAGCACCAACACCGACAAGAAAAACTGAGTGTGTGCGGGTCCTACTTTAGTCTTTTCCAGAGGACAGAATGATCTGTTTTCAAAAAACAAATTACGCCTCATGCAATGTCATTTTCAAAACACTGCAAATCCACATTAAGTTAGGAGAGCGATGGACCCTAAGGGAAATAGCGGTACGTGACATGTCCCCGTAGGGGTATGATATAGGCGCACACGGCTTCGTTCCTCATAATACATCTCCAAAGGATGTTCGTCTCAGTTATTACTTTGCTTAGATGTGTGTACCTTTCAAATATTAATTCTGTCAATAACTTTATACTTTTGTGATTATAAAACCAACATATGCCTATTACAAAACATGCAGAAATGTATTATTGAAGATAAAGATGATCCCCATCCAGAAACAGCCACTGTTGAATTGTGGCGGAATGCCTAACGTTTTCTGCAAATTTATAATTTATGTAACAGAGCAGAAATTAACCAGGGAGTTTCCAGGCTTCTCATTTTCCATCCCTGGTAAAGAGAATCCTGTCTGGGCCTCCCTGTTTCTCCTTCCATGCCCCTGTTCAGCCCTATGTAGAGTGTCCACCTGTTTCTAGACCAGCTTTTGGATATCGGGTGTTCCAAATCAGGACAAGCACTGGGGTGCAGGTTAGGAGATGGTGTTAAGAGAAAGATGAGGTGTGTGCAGAAAGAGAAAGGACGCATTTAAAAAATGGGTTGTTAGGTGCTAAGACTTACGGTTTTTTCAGATAAAAAAAACATGGAAAACCTTTAAGTCATTGAAAACTGATTATTTTGGTTTCCAGACTGTGTTTCCTGAATAATAGGGTTTATAACCTTTTCTGGGGCAGAACTGAGAAGAGGTAACAATTCGATAATATAAAAGTAGATGTCAGTGTGAATACAGAAATAAGCACAAGTGCAGGCATAGGCATAGATATAAGTGCTGTAGCTGTAGATATATATTTATATAAGCATCAATATCAATACAGGTAAAGCTTGGATAGAGATAGAAGTGAAGAAAAGAGAGACAGGTTTGAAACTAAATCATATTATTTTAAAAGAGCTTTTCTCAGCAAACACAAAATAAACACGGTTCCATAGCAATAAATCCTGTAGCTAAGATTTTTTTTCTTTAAAGGATTAGTCATGCATATACACCGGCACAATCGAACAGGATTGTATTAAAATATATGGAGAAATAGGGAGTAAAGATTCAACAGTGTTTTTTTCTTAAAGGATGTTCAAAGCTCACGGAGATTGGAACTGGAGAGCTGTATGGAATCCCAGCACATTAGCACTGGGAGCTTTGTGAAATGGCACCAGAGCACCAAGGTATGAGTTTTCTATAAAGTGATTCTCTTTTTTATTTGCTTGCTTTCTTACAATCAAACGTAAAATCTACCCATGTTTCTAGTTAAGATTTCAAGATAGATAAGGGAGAGAGAGAAAGAGGGAAGGACGGGAGGAAGGAGAAAGGAAGAGAAAGAGAGAGGGTGAGAGAGAGAGAGACAGAGAGAAACTGAATAATCGATGAATCTGATTGGGCCCGATATAAACTATGACCTCAATTTGAGAGCAGAGTTTGTCACACAAAGTCATGACATAGATAGCTAGCCAGCATAAGGCTAGACTTGGGATGAAGGCCTAAGGCCATAAGATATTTGTATTATTTAGAAACCTTTGTTGCACCTGAAATTATAAAAAAAGAAGTTTATCAGCTCTTATCTTACGAGTTCATGAACAATCAAGGTAAAGATATGACTAAACACATGTGGTCAAATTATATCATCGGGAATATGTTGATCTTCATTTCTCGATTCTGCTTTAACTGTATTGCCATCATTCCCTCAGGCTTTTTCCCTGTGGTGACAAAAATTGCCGCCAGAAGTACTAGGCTTTCAGACTACCAGGGAAGAGTATGCTTCTTTTCCTTTGACTACAGCAGAAAACCTATGCTTGTCTCTAATCACCTAGCTTCATAAGTTATACGTCTATTCTCAAATCAATCAATGTAGCTTGAGAAATGAGGGAACAATATTGGCTGTACTGGGGTTTGAGCCATGGCTTAACCTCACCTAAGCCAGGTGGTTCCAAGCCAGGGAACTGCAGTTAATGAATACTGGGCTGGGATCATGAGTGGGGAGGAAACAGCGTCACACAAACTGGGTAAGTGAAGTATGACCACGGACTATTGACAAAGGTGTGGATAGTGCTTAGAATAAGTAACAAATAATGGAGTGATGTCCCAGGGAGTCACAGACAGCCATTGCTACTCTTAGGCCCAAAGAAGCAAGGAAAAAGCAGTTCCAGAAGCCAGAGAGAGAGAGCTGTGTGAAGAGGACTGCCTGCCACAAACACTGGCCTCTAACAGTGGGACACAGCCAATCCACGATGACCTGACAGGACAGGAGATGTCAGAACAAATACTATTAACTCAGACCCCGCTTCTATTTCTTCTGGGCGCCTTCGACGACTCCCAGTCCTATTGTAAGCCAGAGGGCAAGAATGCTCATTGTTGCTTACTTTTATTTATTTTGTGTGTGAAGTAAAACAAGATAATCTCCTAGAGATAACCATTCTTTTTATTATTGCTGTTGTTGGCTTATTTTGCCTTTTCTTCATAATTATTGAATGTTAAGCTCTTTTCAGGTTTTGTGTGTGTGTGTAAATTTATATTATTCTTATGTGAACTGCCTGCTTTGTTTTTTTTCCATCGTGGTAAGACTACTTAAAATGAGATCTACTCTCAATAAATTTTTAAGTGCGCAGTATAGTATTGTTGACTAGAGGTACCATGTTTTAGAGGCGGTGTCTAGAGCTTACTCATCTTATTTGACGGAAACTTTATGCCCATTGATTAGTAACTCCCTTTCTCCCCTCCCCGCAGCCCTGGCAACCATCAGTCCACGCTTTGATTCTATGATTTGACTATTTTAGATATCTCCTATAACTGGAATCATGTAGTATTTGTCTTTCTGTGGTAGACTTAACTCACTGTTTCTTTTTTAAATTACTATTTCTTGTTATTAATTACTAGGGAGATGAAAATATATTACGGGCAATAGATCTATGTTGCTAAATGTATTCAAAGCATTTTCTATCATCCAGACATTTGTTTTAACTTATATTGCCTTCTGCCGTGCAATTTTTTTTTTTTTTTGGATAGTCAAACCAGTCAATGATCTTCTTAATAAACTTTGTAGTTCACCTCATGCTTCAAAAACCTTAAGCTTAGAAGAATACTCTTCTGTAGGTTATGGTAATTGTTTCAGCCTTTACCTTAAACTTTGAAAGCATTAATTCATTTGGAACTTATTTGTTGTGCATGCTGTGTGAACCAAAATCATTTATGGAATATCCTATTATTTTTCTCACTGTTTTAAAACATTCTTATCTCATAAAATTTCCATCATGCATTGCTCTGTTTCTGGATTCTTGAATTTGGTTCCAAAGAGTGATTTACCCACTTTTATGTATAATCATTTAATTGTTTCTTCTGTAGTATATTACGAATTCTAATAGGATAAGTATACCTTCATTAGTCATATTTTTCAATGTTTTCTTGACCTCTCTCTTGCATTTACTCTTCCAGCTGACATTTGAAATTTCTTGCAAAATTACCAAAAAATGGAATTCTGATTTATTTAATTAAAAGTATATATCATTGAGATGAAGAGGTATTATCTCATCCCAGAGGATAATTCTCCAATCATTAAAATTCTGTTTTAAATATTTTAGTAACATTTTACTGATTTCTTAATATTAGCCTCACATAGATTTATATTTAATATTTATCTTCGCATTTTATTATTTTCATTTGTTTTGTTTTGTATTTCATTTTTTGGATTTTGCTGTCTCCCCTTCTCCCCCAAGTATTGTCCTGATTTGCCATTATAAACATAAGTAACAGAACTTGAATTTATTTTCTTTCTCTGCAGTCAACTGATTGAATTTTCTTAATTTGGGATTAAAATATAACACAATAACAATATTTATGATGGGAATAATAATAATGTGGCTAATATGGTTAATAGCCATATTGTTAATAACTGATTATCAGATTACACTTAACGAGGGTTGTTACACTGTATCATAGTAC
>NW_024349804.1:4432259-4564204 GCF_902729225.1 Pteropus medius | reverse complement strand
TGAGAGAAAGAGAGAAAGAGACAGAGACAGAGACAGAGAGAGAGAAAGAGAAAGAGAGAGAGAGAGAGAGAGAGAGAAATCCTTTTTGAAGTTGAATAATTGAAGCCCAAGATTTTCTGGAAAGTAAATGTCTATCCCAGAATCAGAACCAGAGTTTGTCTCTGACTTCTGAGATATGGCCAAACATAAGGCTATTGTGTTGTTTCTTCTCTCTCTAGAAACTCTAAAACAATACTGACTAATAGTGGTATAGTGGTGACAGCCAGTATTCCTATTTGATCTTTAATGGAACGTATCACTATAGTTACAGTGGCATTTGTTGTCAAAAATATATTCATTTTCAATTTTTAAGAAAGTTTTGTTCTATTTTTATTTTATTTAATATTTATAAAAAGAGTAACAAATGTAAAATGTTATTGACTTATTTATTCATTTATACAATCATTCATTAGAAATTAGAGTATTCTAGGTGGTTTGCTAAGGTTTATCACCTTGCATTCCTGAAATGCACTCTACTTCCACATGGCATTTAATATTAATATTTCCCTGAATGCTATTTACATTATAATTTTCTTCATATATATTTTAAACATAACTCTTCCATAGTTTAATCTTTCAGTGCCATCTTTATCACATTTTGGTATGATATTATGTAAACTTAGTAAGATATCCATATTTGTCTGTGCTCAGAAATAATTTTACAACATATATATTTTCTATTCCCAAAATATTCGATAAAATTTACCTGTAAATTCATCTTGGTCAGTAGATATTTTTAGGACTAGACCTTAAAACTCTTTATAATTTTTTATAAAAATTTATCTTTTTGCACTAACTCTGAATTTATTTTGGAAATTTATGATATCCTAGAATATTGTTCTCTTCATTAAATCACTTTTATTTACTTTTCATAAAGTCTTACTTAAAGTAATATTTATCTTATTTGAATTTCTGTTGTTTCTCTCTCATTATTTTTATTGTTTCAAATATTTATTTTTCAAAATCATAATTATCTACTTGATTTGACCAACTTTTAATTTTATTAATATTTCCTTCATGGTATTTTATTATTCACAAAACATTTACATTTCTCTATTAATTTCTCTTATTTCTTACTTTTAAATTTTCTTAAATTTAATAATAACCTATTTTTATAGTTTTTCTTGTTTAGTAATAAAATGATTCTAACCTTTAATTTTTCTTCTGAGTATGGTTTTAGATGCATTCCATATGGTTTTATACAAAGTGATCTAATTTTTGTTAATCTCTAAATGATTTGGAATTATACTTTTATTTCATGTGTATTTTTATTCATTTAATTTTTATTACAGACAATTAAAATGTGTTTTATTATTTTTTTTTACAAGTCTATGCTTTTCAGCTTTTAGCCAAAAAATGTGGCCTCTAAATTTTCCACCTTTGGGAATTTATTAAGATTTATGTTATAGCAAGTTACATGTTGTTATTTATTTATATATCTATTTCTTTTAGTACCTTATTGATTCTTAGTCACCGGAGAAAAGTATGCATTTTAGAGGGCATAAATCCCATGAATAGAAATTAAGTCACACCTGCCAGTTTTGTAATGTAATCTTGTACAACCTTATGGTTTTAAAATCTATTTGATCTGTCAAATTCTAATTCTTCCTATGAGTTTTACTTTGCTAATTCGCTTTGCCCTGGTGTTAGGTATTGAATGGTTCACAGATCACTTATATTTTTAATGGATCATCCTCCTTTATTTATATCCCTCTATGTTAATTAAGGCTTTAATTTATTTTATTTGAATTACCATTACCTCTGGTATTTTACTTCTCTGCTTCCATGTGCCTAACATATCATCTTCTGTATGTGCGTATGCGTTTGTGTGTGTGTGTGTGATACTTACAAACATTATGTGGCATTTTATTTCAGATGTGTCTGTTGTAAACAGTGTACAGCTAGATTTTTATCATAATTTAAGTGAATTCACTAATTTTAGTATAAAATCCTCAATTCTGAAATGTTTACCTTATAATTTAATTCTAAGAAAATCATTAAGCCAAAGGAGTCTTTGTAAATACTGTATTTAAACACTCTTTTTATAGATAATTGAATGTTTTCTTCACTGTTTTTATATTTTGATCACTTTTGGCAAGCTTGCATCAAATATATTGTTTATGATCCATAAGATAATAAAAAGCAGTTTATAGATCTCTACAATCTTTTTCTTGTGTCATCACAGTCTGCCTTCATAGAATTATTTGTTTTCTAGTAGGAAAAAAAAAAAAACATTATGATATTTAGATATCTTCCCATGTAGAACAACTTAAATACAGTCACTTTTTAAAAAATGCTCCAGGATTATAAATGTTAAATAAAGATTTCCACACAGAAAGAAACGCCTTCCTATTTTCAGAGTCCTTCCTTAGCTTTATTTCCTGGTAAGGTGAAATGCCCTTCAGGAAAATTTTCGTTTTTTCTAACTTTGTCAAGATCAGATTGGAAGAAGAAAACAAAACAATAGGAATGGGAAAGAAAAACTTGCCAATATAGCAAGAGAATAAAACTGTCCAGGGCTCCTAATATTCTTTGGCAATGTCTATTGCAACTCTATGATTTTACTGATGTGGAAATTGTCTCTTAAGAGGTTCAATAGCTTGCCTGAAGTTACATTCTTTCAGTAAGATTACTAAAGCCATAGCCGAGAATTTCCTTCTGAGACAGACAAACCTGGCATAGGAAAAAAAAAAAAAAAGATTCACAGGTTTCTAATCAATTGGGCTGGTATTACATCTCGATTCCACATATATTTACCCGAAGACAGACCAACCTGGCATCAAATCCATCTCTTCATTTGTTAGCAGGGAAACCTTAGCAAAGGTACTTTTCTTTTAGCCTGAATTGTCTCCTCTGAAGATGAGCAGAATCTGCTTTATTTTCAAGCACACACATCGTTCTAAGGAACGGGTTAGGTACCACGTATAAAGGGTCTAGCACTGTGCCCACTACCAAAATATTAGCTTCCTGCCCCTCTCCTTGATTAAACCAGTCCATACTGGCTTTCTGGGAGTCAGATTAATTAGAGGAACAACGCTTCTGTGGCACCGCTGGTTAGGACAGCTAAAACTCTACTCTACAGACATAACCTCGGAAGGTGGGTTGGCCAGAATGGGGCGAGAATAAGAGCTAGGGGATTCTATTCTCCTTCTTAACTAATTTCTAGGAAACGCTCCAGCTTCCATCCTCAGGCATAAAGCTCAAACATGACTTTTCATTTTTCATTACTCCCAGCAAAACCTAGTGGTACCAGTGGGAACCATCAAAAGGAATTAAATTGTTATGTTTCCCAGGGTTAGAAAAAAATGGAGGAAAAAGTATATACAAAGGTCTATTTCGTGTAAGTCTGCCATAGCACTATTTTCAAACAATCACTTAGGTTCTCATTACCACGATCTGAGAATAGATTTGGCTCATTCTAGCACTGCCTGAGCCTAACCCTCAGGTTAGACACTCATTGATTTTAGCTTCCATTGCTCTGTAAAACACATCTGCGTTCTTAATTAACAATTTGCTAAGTTGGAGACAAATTTGCTATTGCATGAACATGCCTGATTGAAAGCACAGACATAATGCGCATGAAACATTGAAAAAAATAATTGAAAATAAGATTATAAATTACTCTTTGCTGTAGGCTTTCCTCAAGCTATGGAAAGAAAAAAAAAATTATTTATCTTTGGAGATGGAATTAGCCTTTTTTTCTGTTACCTAATCAATGCTTATTATTCTTCTCAGCCTGGTTCTCTGGTTAGTTAGGAAAGTTAAAAAGAGATCCCATTTTGCTCATGCATTCAATCTGTTCCACATCTCTTCATTTCTTTCTTGTTCGAAATTCTTCTAAAAATGACTCTTGTTTAGCACCCTAGGGCTCGAATATGTCAGGCAAAACAGTTCAATACCTGTAATTAGTGACCTCCTTTTAAGTCCCTGTCACAAGTGAGAATTGATTTTATTAACATTCCTGTTTCATTAAATGACTGCTGGATATGAAGCATCTGCATTAAGCATTTTAAAATCCATCCTGAAAATCCAGACGGGTCTAGAAGCAAATGCACTGAGCATACAGGCAGCTGACATTGCGTATTTGCAATAATGTTTGAAGTTTTACTTCTGCAGCATAGACATACATTTCTTTTGTGGAAGCTGTTTGTAATTCACTTGGGCACTAGTAGCTTAGATACAATAGTGCAAATTCAAAACAGGAAGTATTTCATTTCAAATGTAAGATTAGGTAGTATTCATTTTCTGCCGTGATTAGGGTACTTTAGCAAATCAGGATCGTCTATTCTGATTCCACACAGTTCAACTAAACACAAAGTAAAAAAGATGTAGAACAAAGTAGAGGGGAGGGTTTAATTAGCTTTTTTGTTCATTTTTCATATTCACATTACAAATATCTTTATCACTCCCTCACTCTTGCCCCATCTGTGACAAGCTCTAAAAGGCTGCGTACCACAGACCTGTAAGACCTAATAGAGGCCCCCACCCCAAGAGAAAGTTGGAAGGAGATAAGATTATTTTCTTTCCCATATGATAAAACACCAAGGACAGCCTTTCTGGTTAACAATAGGCCTCTCTTCACCCACAGGTGGGTGTCCACTCCTCGATTCGTTAATTTTAGTCTAGCAAAGATTTCATCATTTCGTTAAGTTAAGGGGTACATATTCAGAGTACAGCAGTTCCAAATTCCCCAGATTTCTTTTTTGGGTTTCAAAAAGAGGGTGCGAGAGAGTCTGATTCTTGTCCTGTCCCAGTTTTTTTTTTCTCCTTCTAGTCTCTGGTGGCCACAGAGGCTCTCCCCACTGTCTTGGTTAAATTGTCTTGGATCCACCAAGAGTGCAGGGGGCAGAAAGCACGCACTGTCCCTGCTTCACCTCCATGCGGGCGAAGCTAATTTAAATACAGACTCCCTGGCACTGGGGAAGAGGCTAAGACATAGGCAGAAGACATGAAAACCACCAGTGTCTGAAGGACTCAATAAATTACACCTCTTTTCTTTTTCTTATGTGAACAACGGAATAGATTAAGAAATAGATATAGAAATTAGGTACCAAATTCTTGGGTCTGTGGGCAGGTGGGCTTGCCAATAACAATGAACCCTCCAAGTGAAGTTTTGCCCCATTAGACAAGGAGCTGGACCTCATCAGTCCTTCTTCCCTGGGGCTTTGAACTTGCACAACTTAAGGCTGGATGAGCAGAGAGAGTGTGCTCCCTGCAGGCAGGCACTTCCCACAAAGAAAGCTTATCAGTATTATTAGTATTTCTTAGAGTCCTGGTAGGAAACAGAATCTACTGCAGATGGCTCCAAAAAACAGATGCAATGAAGGGACTAGAGGTGAGGTCAGGCTTTAAGAAACAAAGGGTGAAGAAGCACTCAGAGACCAGCAACAGGTGGAAGCTTTTACTGCCACACTGGCTTAAGGGACGGGGGAGAAAAACATGCATTTGGAGCCCAGTGAAAACTAGTCCCTTATAGAAAGAGACACCAGTAGTAGCTATACCTGTAGAAACATAGATACTTCCAGAGGAATGGGGCTAAGGCAGGGAGGAACTTGGAAAGAGAAAAGAAATAGTGTGACCTCTCTCGTCTTGCCCTCCAATCTCCTGCTGGTGGATGCTGCTGACCAAACCTACTAAGAAGCCAGAAAGTGATGCAGCCCAACAGGGGTCACCACCCACCCCACTTCTACTCACACTGGCACATAGCAGACAGATGAGGGTGGAGATTGATCTAGCAGAGAAAAATAATGGCTAATAGGACACTGATCAATAAGGAACAATACATGTCCCATAGGAAGGAAAGGAAAGAGGGAGGAGGAAGCCAAGGGAGGGCAAGTATTCAAATGCACTTTGATTTCCATTTGCAAAAACAAGAAAGCACAGCAATTCTGAGTTGTAGGTAAGAGCAGATATCTCCAGTGCTTCAATATTCTTGAGGCGACTCCACTCACACAACCAATCATGCCATCTACTAGGGCCTTCACTGGTCCAGGCTGTGCCAGAGAGCTTAATCCTGCATCCCTGGGCCAGGTCCTGATGTACATACATTCTTAGACCTTTTCAAGCAGCACTGACTGCTAAGTGTTACCATGGGCTCCACCCTTTCTTTCTGGCCCAGGCAAGGCTGTTTCCTCCAGAGCTGCTTCTTTCAAGCTGACCTCAAAGTCCACTGCTTCTCTCACTAAGCAGCATAATGTAGTGGTGAGGAGAAGGGAAAATAAAGTTAGATGTAGATGTCTTCTATAAATGTACCTATAGCTGTCTAATTATTCTGAGACATTTATCTATTAGGGATAATCCCTATGTGTTAAGGTTGCTGCATGAACTAAATGAGATAATTTTGAGATAGTGTTGCCAGTTCTTAGCATGGGACCTGGCACAGAATAAGCCCTCAGTAACTAGTAGTTATTGTCCTCATCAATCTTTGCGTGCGCTATGCCCTTCGTACTGCAGCCAAACCTTCCCTCTGTTGCCGAGTCATCATTCAAGGAGTGAATGCTGGATTGGGAGGTTCACTGAATAAACTATGGGTCAGCCAAAATGCTCCATTATTTTTTTATATGTAGAAAGTACTAGAAGTACTATACTAGTATTTTGCATCTTTACACAGGAAACCATCTCAAAGTTTAAACCAAACTCACGTCTCTTGCTTCTCCATTAACCTTTGACAAAGGCAAACCCCGGAGTTTCTATGGGCATGAACGTGGCCAGCCAGGCCATTCTCCAGGCCTGTTAAAATAGGGCCAAGCCGGCAGCTTCCTGTGTACACTCACTCTAGCCAGAAATTCTTTTGATAGAACTTATCATGCATTATTTATGTTACTCTGAACCTCTAATGTAAATTTATGGGATATAATGGAAACATCCTGTATATCGCAGTGTTCCCCTATCATTCTGTGTCTGCCACGAGAGACTTAAAAATTACTTCTGTGGACTAATCTTATATACAGTATGATAGCTCAGCTATAATTCCTGGGAACATTTCAAGTCTTGGCTTTTTCTTCATCGTACAGATTTTATTCCCTCTTTCACTGGCTAAAGTATTTATTGCCCATCTGATCACAGCATGCTTATAAGAACACGTCTCCCTTGAAGCAGGGCAAGTATGGTGCATTACCAGTTTCTTTTCATTTAGTGAAGGCTATTCAGGAGGGGGAGGGGTCAAGGAATTTTGCCTGTGTGCTGCATAGTTCTGAAACTTTATGTGGGTCAAGAATATTTTCATTCTAACCACCATAGCTATGTGGAATGAAACACAATTGGTGAAAAACTTGGACTGAATGCATATCGATCCTAATCATCTTAATATTTTGATTCTCCAATATCAAGATCATTCGATGCAGTTTGAGGTTAATCTCAATCTCTAAATTAATGATTGAGAAAAAGACTTAAGCAAGAGGTAATTTTTATTTACACAATTATTTTTTCTCTTGCATAATATTTTATCAATTGACCACCAGTCTGGTCTTTATTAAGACCAGTAAATGGCAGAGCATTTGTTACAAACAGGGTTACTATCTACATTAAGATCACAGGTAGAAGGGAGTCAGACCCATGAGGAGCAATTTGTTGGTTTTACACCAAGGTGGAAATAATTTTGTACAATCAGGCCATCTGTTCCTTCTATTTAGAGCACATAGATTATTGATGGTTTTATTCAACGTTTCATTTCTTTGTGGCAGCCAAGTTGGTCTTCCTTTCTGAATGCTTTTGTTGGCTTTAAAATTAAATGCATTTGACCTACTGAGGACACATCAGAGCAAATGAGAAGTTAATATGCTTTCTAAAGTCTATAGCAAGACATCATATATTACAGGCAAAAGTCAAGAAAGGAAATCCTACAAAGAATAACCATCTATAAGCCCACTGAAAAGATCCTTCATGATGAAACTCCATGTAGCATGAAAGAGACAATTCTGCTTTGTTTTATATTTTATCCATTTCAGGGATTTCTTTTTTATTTTTTTTCTCTCTCTCTACTTCCCTCTTTTTAAAAAATGGAACTTAATTGTTCTTTGTTTGCTTCCTCAACTAATGTTAGTCATGAGGGTAAACTGATTTTTTTTGTTTGGTTTTGTTTGTTTTTTATTGTTATTTATGCCTACAGCACCTGGTCTTCCTAGGTGGTCTCCCATCCAAGTACTAACCAGGCTTGACGCTGCTTAGCTTCCGAGATTAGACAGGATCGGGCTTCTTCAGGGTGGCATGACTGTAGACCATGGACCGTGGCTCCACTGGGGTGTGAATCCAGGACCTTCAGCATATAAAGCAGACGTGCTAACAGCTACACTATGGAACCATGTCCTGAGGGTGAATTGTAATGTCAAGAAAATTCACTAGGTTCCTTCCAGCTCTCACAGGCTCCTTCCTGGTTATTGAGTGTCTTTTCTTCTGTGTATATGAGCTCTCAGGTGCTCCTGTGCCCTGCACCTGCTCATGTCTACTTAGGCAATATATAAAAAATTGACAGTATCCATTTAGTCTAACAATACCTATAACAACTTACATCGCATCTTCTCATGGGCTCCTAATACTAATCCAATGAGATAGATATTATGTTTTTTAAATAAGGAAATTGAGATTGTTGTTTTCAAAATCAAATATCGCTCCTCCTTTTTTTTTTTTTTTTTCTTTTTCTTGATTAAAGTTGCCTAACTCTTGACGTAAACCTAACTTAAAGTCTGGAGACTTGGAGAAGACCTAATGGCTTTCAATGCCTAGTGTTGAAACTATGCTGGTCTCAGAATGGTTGACAAAAAGGCCACATTCTAGGCCTAAAAATTCTTCCAACTTCCTCTTCCTCTATTCAAAAATAGGTCCCCAACCTGATTCCTCAAAATATAATGATAAAAATCACACACGGAACAGGCTGGATTTTAGTCAGAATGTTTCTTCTAGATTCTTTTTTTAAATTTGGATCTTTGAATCACCCTGTCAGTCCAAATCACTTCAACTTGTATTGATCAGACACATATTAAATGCCAGTCCTTGTGTTAAGCACCAAAGATAATAAAGATGATTAAATAATGACCCTGTTCTAAAGATGTCACTTTGATGATGTGACTGAACCTTGTACTGGATTAAGACTGAGGAGGATCTCACTTGTCGAAATTGGGAATATGGTGTTTTTGGGGAGAAGGAGGACATGTCAGGCAAAGGAAAAGATTTGTGCAAAGTGTATGTAACAGAAAGTGTATGAAGTAGTGGTTTCATGGCACTGAATCTAGTAATTCAGGACAGCAGGAATGTGAAGCCCAGAATAGAAATAGTTAAGGCACCCAGGGCTCGCACTGTGCTTGGCTTTACCTGTAATGATGTGACCGGATTTATAGAACACACGGTATATAAACTGAATTAGGTGGAGGCAGAATAAGAAGAATGAAGGACGACTAAAGCCAATAAAGCAAGACGGATGTGCTGGAAGGGTCAGGGGAGGCAGCCAATCGCCGCATCTTATTTTGGTGATAGGAACACATTGCTCCTTTTCTTTTGTCAACTCGAAACCTATATTTTTTCAACTAATTTTATCCAAAGATATACAGTTCATCTTCTGAGATTCCATAGGATGTTTTAAGAGTCAATGTTCAGTAGACTGTCCTCCATCACGAACAATTCTAAAATCTTAGTGATTCTCAAAAACAAATATTCATTACTCACATTACACATTGGCAAACTGTCTGAATCTCAGCTTCAAGCTGGAAGCTGGGTTTGGGTCTGCATCACGCATCTTCATTCTTGGGTATAGTCTGAAGGTCCAGCTCTGACCTGAAACAGGCACATTACCATGACAAAGGGAAGGGTGGAAGGTGCCAAGCTTCTGTTTGGATGTGGCACATGCCACACATCTGCTCACACTACATTGGACACAATAATTACCAAACCCAACAATGGGGATGGAATATATCATCATTTTATGATGAAGGTGAGAGTACCTCATTTATTTTAATCGCTACCATTTATTCAACGCTCATATGCTTGCTCTCACTGTGCCGTATGATTTACTTATTTAATACTTAATACCTCTAGATTTCTTTGAGAAAACAATTGCTCAGTAAAACAGGACCTAGAAAAGCCCAAGACTACACAGCTATTAATTGGAAAATATACCCTCACTCACTCACTCACTCACTCATCTACTACGTGCTATGAACGATTCCAGGTCCTAAAGATACTATAGTGAAAAACATGGAGAGAATCCTTGTTCCCATGGAGCTTTTGTATTTGCAGTAAAAAAAAAAAAAAGACTATAAATTAATTTAAAAAGAGGGTCAAATATATGATGACTGAAGGAGATTTGACTTTGGGTACTGAACACACAATGCAATATACAGATGACGTATCACTTAATTGTACATTTGAAACATCACTTTGCTAACCAATGTCACCCCAATAAATTTAATTAAAAATAAATTAATAAAAAAGTTATAAGTACTATGCAGAGAATTAGAACATGGTAATACTCTAGACAATGACCGTAAAAAAGAAAGTTTAGGAATCATATCCAGGTCTATCTGGGAATCAAAGTTCACATCATTTTGAATATTATGCTGCCAGATGTACCTTGTAACATCTCCTATATTACTTTTCAGAACTGTTATTATTATTATTATTATTATTATTATTATTTAACATTTTACATCTTGTTTTGCTTCCTGAACTAGATTGCAGTCGAAATACAGAAAGATACCATCTAACTTAGATATCTGTAAGTCCATTTTACTTAATATACTGAATTTTCCTGATTTGTTAAAAGGTAATTTCCAAGATAATCCTTAAATAAGCTGATCAACTCATAAATAATTAAGATATTAAGATAAAACAACATGCTTTTAACTCGCTTTCACTCACTGGCAGCTGGCAGCAGTCAATGTATTTACTACAATGATAGAAAATAACTTTCACGATTTCGTATGTGCCATCCTATGTCTAGAGTTCTGATCTGGCTTCTTCCAGGAGAGGGCATCTTCAAAAATGAGCACATGCAGTAAGTGTTCTTAATTAATATTACAATTTTTAAACTTGTATTAACAGATGTGAATGGGCCAATTTCTCATTGATGCACCAGGGCAGTTTTGCAAATGCATAGGAACCGCTTCTCCCATTTCGATTCTCCAGAAAATTGTCTCTTCATAAGCCTGGGAAAGGGGAAAACTAGGCTAACTGCAGTGCTATATAGAGAAAGACAATTTATTTCTTGAATTATAAGACTTAGCTTCTGAACATGAATTACATTTCTTATGTTGCCTATTTATATGATCCAGAATAAATTACTTAACCTTCCTGGGTCTCTCCTTCTCTATTTTAAAAATAACATAAGAAGGACCAGACATTCAGAACTTAAAGGGCTGCTGAGTTAAGAGGATTTAAAATAGGATCATATATTGAAGAATCTCATTAAATAATTATAGTAATAGCAACAGCAGTAGCAAGATCCAAGTTAATGTATTAATAGTATTATTACCGTGAGGCTCCAAGCAAAGTGCCCATCTGAAGAATGACTAAAAATGCACCCTGCCGTGTGGACCACAGCATAGGGATTCTTTTCACATTAGATGGGCATGTGATGTATACCGGATGTATCTCTGAGGCCCATATATCATACATAAATCACATGAAAAAAGATTTTTTTTCCAAAACACAACTTTGTTCTTCTTCACATTCCAAGTAAAACCTTTTCTCTCTGGAGAGTGTGTATCCGGTATACAATCACTGTCAGCGTAAATACTGCTACTGACAGAGAATGTTGTGTCATGGTTGAAAGGCAGCATTCTACGTGTTGCCTAAGGGTTCTGTGGTGTAGATAGGAGTAATGAGCTTCATGGAGGAGGTACGATTGCCACAGGGAGTTCATTCACTCATTGATTGTTTAAAAATCAAATTTAACTGGGCAGCCAATATTTTTCTTTGCTAAATCTGGCTGCCCTAGGATTAAGAGGAAGAAGATAAATATTATCCTACCAGACTTAAACCAGTATTCTAGGCTTCTCTTGGGACTTTGTAATGCATCTTGACATCATGGAATGGATTATGGAGCTATTACCTATTACCAAGCACAGCTGAAAGGAGCCGTGTGTGTCATTACAGAGGCTCATGTATGTCACGTGTCCCTCTCTCCCACAGCAACACTGAGGAAACTTCTCTTGGGTTGGTCTTACTGCTATCACTATAACACACCTTACTCCATTATAAGTAGCAGGGACGTCTTCAAAGCAATGAGAGAAGAAGACCTTCCTTTAGAACATACTAAGTAAATTTTATATCAAATATTAATGCTACTTTATTTTGCTCATAATTCTATCCCTCCCACCTCACAGGCATATAGCAAGTGCATGTGTCGAATGAGTGATTAAACTATATGCCTCTAGTGTACCAATCAGGAAAATGGTGAAAGCAGAACATTTTAAAGCAAAGGAAGCACAATTATCAGTAGATAGCTCTGTTCAGTTGCAATACAACTTACCACCGTTATTTTTAGTAATTTAAGATTCTTGTGATCCATAAAAGTGTACTTTTCTTAGAAGAGTTTACTAGTTTGGATTGGACTAAATATCTAAAAACATATAAGTGATAATAAATATATTATTATACATGAATTATAGTCTCAGTCTTGAATCTCCGACCCTTCGAGTAGCATTAACTCAAAGATTAGTCTTCCCAAATCTTCCTTTCCCTTAAAAGCCAAACCCATTTCCTTGTACCTCTACCCTGTTGTGACCCTCTCTCAAGCAAATGGATCATTTTGAACTTGTCAAGAGTTTGCTATGCCCCACACGCCAGGTCAAACCACCCTGGTAGAACACTGATCCAGAAAGCCTACATTAATCCTACATACATGGACTCACCAATTTCCATAGCTATGGTGACTCTCACTGGTGAAAATCAAACAACGCAAGTGACCAGGTAATTTTCTTAGCTGTCCGACTTTCCCCACATTAGTAAAGTCTATTGTGCCTAGCAGCCAGACGTGCTCAAGGTGCCTCCTTATAGAAAATCCATCACTGCTTGATTGGTCTAGGTGTCACACTGACAATTTTTATCCCCTTCTCTTATTTCTACAACTAAACCTGTCATAAACTTATAAAGCTTTGTTATCACCATTATTTTTAACTCCATTTCCTCTAGTCTTAAATTCATTAGCCAATAAACATAAAGGCTACAGTCTTAGCCCGACGCCTGGATTATCTACTTCCATCATTAGTAATACCACTTATCAACCAACTGTTCCATGATTCACACACCATGATATGTTACAATTTGTTAGCTAGAAACATTGTCTTTGAATATAATATTAGTTTTGGAAATGATAACACTACTGTATGCTGATAATTGTCTTGCTCCATGGATAAGGTCAGAGATTATTTAGAGAAGTATTTGTAAATCCTGCCTGTATACAAATAGAAGAAAATGTGCAAATCATATTCTGAAGATTTGGGGTTCAAAATTCTAAAATATTGTAATTTAATTGTAGTTAGAAAAAAACTTACAAAAATACTTTAAAACAAAGGGGACACATATTGTTACTAGGTAACTTTGTTCAGTGGCGCTACAGCTCGCCACAGGAAATGCTATATACTGTACACATATCCAAAAGTGTAAAATAAATAAGTACTATACTGAACATATACATTTGAGCTGAAAAACAGATTGAGCGCTGCATAAAATTGTGAAACGAGCAACGTTATGATGTTCTTACTAAGAGAATGTCGATTGCTTTTATTTCTCGGTGTGCGCTACTGACAATAACTTCACAATTTCTAACAGCAGTATTGTTAAAGGTAGCAGAGGGGTCACATAAAGAAACAACAATATATCTAAAAAAGTTTTCCGATTCAAATGCACAAACTTATTTACTTCAAGACATCCGTTAGTAGCTGAGTCACATTTTTCCAGACATTTTAAAATGATTGTTTCGAATTATAATCCATAAACTTGGACTGAGTTGAATTGTTCTTTTATCCCCTTTAGCTATGAGTACAGGACACTGCACACAGTAGGCATTTAATTATTTATTGACTTGATCACACTAAGGCTGTTTTCTTAGTTTAACCACAGGCTGTGAAAGAACTAAGGACTCTCAATCATATTTTATTGTATTAGTTTGCTTGGGCTGTCAAGACAAAATACCACAGATCGAGTGGCTTAAACAACAGAAATTTATTGCCTCACAGTTTTGGAGGCTGATGTTTTATAAGCCAAGTGTCAGCCAGGCTGGTTCTTCCCGTGATGGAAGAATCTGTTCCAAGTCTCTCTTCTTGGCTCACAGGTGGCCATCTTTTCCCTACTTCTCTTCACATCATCTTCGGTCCATATCTGTCTGTCTTCACTTATGCTTTTTATAAGGATACCAATCCTATTAGATTAAGGCCGCATGAATCCAAATGGCCTCATTTACTTGCTTTACTTCTGTAAAGATTCAATCTTCAAATATGGTAACATTTTGAGGCAGTGGGGCTTAGGACCTCACTATATAAATTTTAGGGGTCACAGTTAAACCCATAACAATCTGACCTCTGACCTATCCAAAACTCAGGTCCATTTCACATGCAAAATATATTCGTTTCATCCTAACATCTCTCAAATTCTTAACCCATTTCGGCATCAACTCTAAGTCCAAATATCATCTAATTCAGTTGTGAATGAGACTCAGGGTTGATTCGTTCTGGGGCAAAATTGCTCTCCACGTGTGAGCCCATGAAACTAAACAAGTTATGTGCTTCCAAAATACAATGGTAGAACAGGCATAGGACAGACATTCTACTCCAAAAGAATATTAGAAGGAGAAAAGGGGTCACAGACCATTTTGTAAGCCTGAAACCTGGTAGATTTTAAGGCTTGAAAATAATTATTTTTTGATCGATGCTTTCTTCTGTGGCAACCCAACCTCCTCAGGCTCTACCCTCTAAAACCACAGAGATGGCTCTGCCCTCTGGAATCCAGGAGGAGATAGTTCTGAATCCCTGGGTCTATGCTTGCTGGGTCTATGGCGGCAGTGATAGTTCTGCTGGCCTCTGCACCTGTGTCATTGCCCTCAAAGCCATTCTTCCTTCATTACATCCCATCTCTGTCCTTTTGAATCCAGGCTGACAATTTTTCTGCTCGTATAAATTTCTCAGAATCCTTTTTTGGCCTCATGTGTAATTCACGGAAGCCCCAGCCAACAGAAAAGATGGCCTTTACAGACATTTCCTGGATAAATGCATCTCTATTCCTGGCTTCTCTTGAGATGGTTGATTGGATCCATGAGTCACGCACCTAATCTTTCAGCAAAAGTTGTCCAGCCACACATTTGGCCTTATTTCAAGAACACACTATTTGGATCGGTTGAGAATCTTCCAAATCATCAAGTGCTTATTCCTCTTTGCTTAACACTTATTCTTCAATTTATCTCTCTCCTCTGGTGTTTTACTATAAGCAGCAAGAAGAAACCAGGCTGTGCCTTCAACACTTTGCTTAGCAATCTCCTCAGCTAAATATCTAAATCCATCACTTGCAAGCTCTATTTTTCACAAAGCACTAAAACACATTGGGCCTAGCTGTCTGCCAGTGTTCTTCCTTGTGAGAGCTTTCAAATTTGTTTTTAATGTATTTTAATCTTCTCTTTTCCCTTGAGGCTCTGTGAGGTCAATGGACTATTCTACTACAGGAGTCTAAGGAAAAGAGTCACAAAGGAGAACTTTGAAGACTTCTGCGGGGGCTGGAGAGAGGGACTCCACTGTCAAATTTCCATACAGATCTATAGGGGGTGGGCAATGCTCCCTGACTTATCTTTGCCAGCTAGACTCGGTCTTAAGGCACAAGGGAATCGACCAGAATGATGTTCAAGTCAGCCTAGCTCTCTTCACTTTGGAGCAGCCTGAAGATACAGTCACTACTTTTCCCAGAATCACCCCTACTTTGACCATGGAATACACAATCAAAATGAGGAGTAATTTCCAACTCCCCCCACGCCCCCACCCTTTCCCCCACACAATGCACAGTTGATGTGCATTTCTGTGGAAAGCTGCTGGGCACAGCCCAGCTGCCTTTGAATTCCTCAGTCCACCTGTGAAGCAGGCTTCTTAGGAAGAAACCTATAACAAAAAATGAGTTTCCTCAGTAGAGTACTATTTCTTGATTTTTAAAATGTGGAGTTTCTTGAGAAAAACACCTAGAAACTGTTGCACACACCTGGTATTTATGCCTGTCCTTAAATTGTTAGACGACATTTTTCTCTGCATTACTTGGACATGGGCAGGTTAAGCATTAGGCTTTCTCTAGTAGTCGGTTTAAAAATAAATTGGTGCATTAAAACAGCTTAGCACTGTGGTCCTCAGCACAAAGAAGTAAATTTTGTTGTATAGTCAGAAATTTGTTTTCTAGCATAGTGGGGAAAAAGGAAACACCTGCATAAATATTGGATTAGGAGATGGAGACATTGAAAGTATGGTTGGCAAATGTCCCTAAACTAAGTGTGCCTTGCTCATCGAGCATCAGAATGTAATATCTCAACATCCCTCTAAGCCCTCCAGTACATCCTACAGGCTAAGGGGCGGAAAAGAACTATTTACCTATCTGGAAAGTGAAAGAACATGAAAGATGGTAATACTTACACTAGCTGCATTAAATTTGAAAGAGACATACTATGTGCTACACTTAATAAATGTAAAAGTCATAAAGTGTTGTCAACATAAAAAAATAAAAACAAAATATATATGTCATATTTTTTCCATAACTAAGATATCCCTGAATAATTCTTTTTTCAAATATTTTTATTTCTTTGTTTATTTTTTTGCCTTTGCAACTATAGGTATCAGACATTGGAAATGTACATTTAGAAGCAATTAATTGATCTGGAGTTCTGTGTAATTTCTCTTTCGATCTTCCTCATAATTCTTATAAATGACAAATATTAATTATCAGCATAAAACCATTATCTTCTTTGAATAAGTCTTGTGTGATAGGAAATTGTTATTATAGTTATTACTTTATAAAATAGTAGACTAAAGTACAAATATTTTCACCTCTCTATATTCATTTAACACACATTTCTTGACAAGATAATATATGGCAAAAATTACTAATGAGGGTATGAGATACACAAAGATTCTGGCTTCACTATCCATTCCATATATGCAATGGAAATCTTATATAGGGGGACAAAATCTGCCTCAAATATACAGCCTAGAATGGACCCCCCCCCCAATCTCTGCAACTGCATAAACAAGGAACTAGAATCTAATCCATTGCCAATAAGAATAAGAGGTGAATTATAAATCTTCCCCAGAGAGGTGATACAAAGTCTTATCAATTAAACACATTTCCTCGACGGCCTTGTACTTGACTGCCCTTCTGCCTGGATGTTCCACCCTGACATCTGACTCCTCTGATCATTCAGCTTTAGCACAAACACCACTACTTAAGAGAAGTCTTGTCTGCATTTTCAGAGGCTTATGGTGTGTGCCGCAGTATTGTTTCGATAGTCAACAACAATGATGAGAGAGACAGACAGATAGATAGACGAGAGGGAGAGGAAGAAATATCTAAAACATCCAATAATAGTTTGTTAAATGAATTATAGTATAGCCATGTGATTGTATATTATGCATTTACTAAACCCATGTTTTAGAAAAATACTTAATAATCTCCATAAAGGGTTATGATACACTATTTATGTACAAAGCAAATTACAAACAATATACAGTATGATATCAATTTTAAAATTTGATGTTATGTCTTTCTGTCTGTATATGATATAAATATATTCATGAACAAAGAAAAGACATTAAAAGGACATTTAACAATATGGCAAGAGCTTTTTCACAGTTCTCCATATTTTAAAAATTATTTCTATGTACCCATAATACTTCTTGATTGGAAAGAAAAGGACATGTGAGCAATGTCAGTAACAGAGCTTTCTGGCTGTTGAAGTATCCTGTTTCTCAATCTTGACAATACTGTTTTTTTTTTTTTAATCATTGCTTTTCACTTAGCTGTTCTGTTGTCACAGAGATGCCCTTCAGTTGCTGTGGTAACAAATGAATAATAATCCACACTTGTGTAGCACTTCACCACTCACACATTCTTTTCTCATGCAGCACCTCATTTATGACCAACAAAAACTCAGAAAAGGTTCCAAGGGAGGCAGATCTAGTAACCTCCCCAGTTTACAGATGAGAAATTAGAGACAGAAAGAGGTTAACTAAATTGCCTGTGATCACACTGTTAATAACTTAAAGAGCTGGTAGCAAATCTAAGCTCTCCTGGATTCTGAATGCATTTCAAAGTAGATTTCATTCATCTGTCTATGTATCTATGTTTCTATATATTTATATACTTCAAAGAAAAGCCTTTACAAACCCCACTATATAATAAAGTGGAGTTGGTCAGGTTTCATCAGAGGTGAGGGACTCAAGGTTCAATGGGTTCGTCCATTTGTTCGCCAGTTGTGGGATTTCTAAAATCTGGAGTATTTTGCAAACCATTGTCCCATCTTTGAGTGCCCATACTTATCACCTCTCTCATGGAAGCACAGAGAGAGGTAGCTTCAGCAGCTTCACATTCAAACACTGTTCTTCTAAACTGAATGAAGATGTGTGTGTGTGCGTACACTTGTTTGTGTGTTTCTCTTTATGCTCTCAGTGCCTGAGAAATATGAACTCTCACTAAGGGCTAGAGTCATTGTATTACATATCCTATGATCCACAGAAACTGAGAATTGGTAGATGGATGAGGCAGTCTAGAGCAGGGCTGTAAAATACAGCAGCATCTAGCCACACGTAGCTATTAAAGTCTAAATTAATTTTAAATAAGTACAATTAAAAGCGGACTTCTTCAGTCACGACAGCCACATTTCAGGTACTCAACAGCCACATGTACCTAGTGGATATGATATCGTATAGTTCACATAAAGAATATTATTTTTATTATTGAGGAAATTCTGTTTAATGGTACTAAGTTCCAGATACCATAGCTGAGGTGTTAGGGCTAGATATATCTGGTAGAATTCCAGTTTGCAGTGGCCTCCTAAAGCCTCAGCATGACATCTATAAAGGAAGGGTTGATGATATCTATTACGAAGGGTAGTTATAAGGATTAAATGAGATATCCACAGTGAATCTAACCAAGATAAATTGGTGAAAGTCCAAACCAGAAATGACTACCTTTTCCCCATCATGCTGCTCAACTATACCATCAATTCTGCCTCTCACATCCCTGCATTATTATGAGCTGATATCTTGGCTCGCATCATTCCGGCTACCAAAAAACAATAAGCAACCAGTTTTCATGCTTATGATTGATTCACTTTCAGGGTTTAAAATTTTGGTCTAGATTTTGGCCTCATAGCAATGCTCCAATTTTACATATAATTAATTATTCTCCAGGTGCTACGACGAAAGCATAAACTTTCTTATTGGTAAAATCCTCTTGAGGAGAGTGTGTGGTTTAGTGTGTCCACGATTTTTCTATCCTCAAGTACCTCCAGAGACAGGACCAGTGGAGGAGATTATTTTAGAAGAAAAAGAACACCTATTTCACACACAAGTGTTACTGTCATTTTTCCTTGGCCATTATACTTCCATTACAGAAGGTATCTGAGTCTAGCTCTATTATGAGTTTTCAAAGCCATCACAGAGTTCTATGTCTCCTGTGAGACCTCTCCCCTCCTCTCAGATCCTGCTTTCTGGTCATTGCAGGGAGTCCTCCGCAACCGCTTGTCTTTAAAAACTATACAGCTGAAAAAGCAATACACCAATCTCTATAGTCACATGTGTCCCTAAACTCTAGAAGACATATGTCAACTTCTCCCCAAAACTTTCACATTTCCTCTGGCCCTTTGGCAGAATAATTTTCACAAGTCCATAGATATTCAACTAGCACCCACCAAATCTTCTGGAACACATCTCTCAGCGCTCTCCACCCCTCCCAAGAGGTAAGTTGCAATGTCATTTTTGCTTCCCTTATGACCAACTGCGTGTGAAAGGGAAGCTCCACCACCTTCTCTCCTACATCAAAAATTCCCTACCTCTCCGACTCTCTGCTTATAATTTCAAACATATAAACTTCTCTCATAAAGCCTGGCAGCGAGAAATAGGGGCTGATTACATCTGGACCATTTTAACTGTCTTGGGAAGCACAGCAGAGATGCGTCTACAACTTCGCTATTACTCTTTGTTTTCAACCAGCAGGCCTTTGCCAAAATTCAGAGACGAAATTCAGAGACAAACAAAAATACCCCATTTGACATCCAGAAAGAGGCTTTCTCAATGTCACAATTGAAATGTAGTCCACCCTCTGAACACGGTAGTGAATACTGCCTTCAAAATTGTCGGGAAATATTTTTGTCAGCAGCATCATTGGTAAAGAAATCTCTGCTCTACGATGTATATATGGAATTACTGTGATGTAAAATCTATATGGATAGATGTAATTTCCAAATTTTGTGGTTGAATGTTCAAACAAGCCTCCTACTTCTGCAGCCTTTCTTGATTGCTTAAGACGGAATCAACTTGAAAGAAGATGAGAGTCTGGGATGTACCACTAAATATCATCGCCCTTCCAATTACCTGACTGAAAAACCTTGCTGTAACATTGCACCATGGAGAGACTCGCTGATGCCCCGGCTATGTGACCTCACACAATCTCGTATCCACTCCCGCCTCTAGAAAATGACTGATGTGGGCAAGATCTCTCTGACAAACTCATTCAAAGCATCAAGCATAACACACAGGTGGTTTGTTCAAATATATGGGGTTATTGGCAAAGAAGAGAAAAAAGTCACACACAAAAAAATAACTCATTTCATTTATGTGAAGTCCAATATTTCAGCCAGCACCCAGCTAAATGCAACCAGTTTTGCCCAGCTATGATAGATGGCCATTTAATAATTCCACATCAAATATGGCTATTTTCTTTGTCATATAAATGGAAAACACTCATTAATATTCATGGAATTATTAATAACAGAATTCTGTGGGTGAGAAATACTGCCAGGTACTTTACTCTTGCAAAGGCCAGTCGTTTCCTGTTGATCCTGCTAACCTATAAACTTATTCCTACAGGATTCTAATTTTGAATAGCTGTGTTACTAATGTGTTCTTCCTTTTCTAAAATCTATGCTCCAGAGTTGGTATTATTTTCAGACATCATAAAATGTGCAATAGCATTCAAAGAAAATACAGATCACATTCAGCGTGAACACAGAATGACTTATTTGGGTGGCAGAAGAAGCATCCCTAGAGAAAACCATTATTAATAATTGTAATTAATTTTGGTGTGGCAATATCCACAAAGATATGCAACACTGAGCTCACTAATTTCTTTCCACATAATTCTTTCTGACAAATAATTTATTTTGTTTCCTAAGATATGTTAATGAGCTAAATAAAGTGCCCTAGATAGATTTCCCGACTGGTATAGAAAATTAAAAATGGCTGCGCCAAACTAATCCCCATGTTTATGTTCACAAACTTTTAATCACTAATCAGTTCTATAACATTCAGTTCTTATTACTTTTAAAAAGTTTTTTGTGTGTTTTTAAAAACATCTTAACTGATCTAAAGAGCTGTTTTTAAAACATTGGCTTCTAACTGGACCTAGTGTTTATTTAATATTTATCTGCCTCCAGTTTTTCAGAGGAGGGGACATTTGGTGCTTCATCTTGAAGGATGGATATCATTAAAGGAGTCAGAAAAAATGTGACCAAATTTAACCTTCTCTACTGACAAGAGACATGGCCATGGGTAAATTAATGTGACTTCAAAAACCCTGATGTGACTTCTATAAAATAAAGACAATTATCCTTGCCCTAACTATTTATAAGACTTCTGTGAGGAGAGAATGTGTTTACAGATGTAGAACATTATGCAAAATATATTCAGAAAAGTATCATTATTTTTCTAATATACAACCCAGGGAGGCATCACACTTTTAAAAAAAATAATTCCTATCCCATGGCTGCAATAAGTTGGCAGCAGGCCCTTTCACTGCACACAGTGCTGGGCAAAACAGGCAGTGATTGATGTTTGATAATGAATGAGGTCTACTAATTTTGCAGATTCAGTAACATTAGTATCGGTTGACTCAAATGTATATTTATATGTGTTCGTAGATTTCAAGATGTTTTCTAAATAGTCCACTTATCTGGGTTTCTTTAATACTAGACATGAGCTATGCTCTGACTAAGCAAAATTATTATCTGGATGTTATTAGAATTATTTTGCTTATTCTTCCATTTCCATTTGATTTAGAAATAACTCTTTCCTTTGGATTTCTTTTCCTAACTCCTTAGTTTCTTGAAGATTCTAAAATCAAAATCTTTCCAAAATCATCCACTTTGCTGGAACTATTGTCTATTTCAACATTCAAAGTCAGAGGAGAAGGTCATTTACACGTCATATTCAGTCTGAACATGGATTCTCTTGAAATCTATACAGTTTTCATTCTCTTGATGACACTTGAATCATATCTAAAATTTCAACTTCCTTTCATGCTCTAGTGTCATGTTCTTATTCATTCGTGAATATAAATACTATTTCTCAGCAGCAAACGAAACATTTTTAATGTTTTATGTAAAAGTCTATTCACTCTTTCAGAGAACTATAATTGACAGTCAATGTATACTTGAATCTTTCTATTCTTTCATTATGTCGGACAGAGAAATTGACTTTGTAGAGACATATCTGGCAACAGCATGGAAGGATAATTCTCAATGAACTCTCAACCTACCTGGTCAAAATAATTTCTTGCTTGGGTACTGACCTTTCTAACGTTATCCATTATTTTCCAAGACTTTTTGAGTGATTATACCATTCAGACATGGATCTCTAGTTTGTTACGAGATAACTTATAAATAAGTAAATAAGATATCATATGCGTCACGAATGTCAAAACAAGTCAAACGGTAGAACGCAATTAATGTAAAGAGATTCACTAATGAATAAATGCTAAACAATATCAGGAAAAAAAACAAATAAAATAAAGTCATCTCTAATATACAAATGAACACAGCTCCAATAACTGTCCACCTGTCAGTACTTATGTAGTCTAAGATGTTATTCTATTCTATTTTTGTACCCATTCTATATTCTCAAAACATAAAAAAAACCATAATAATACCAATTTGTAATTGGTGGCAGTATTCCAGGAAAGCTACCATCTTCTTTTACCTTTTCTGAAGCCAAGGATCTGCTTAATTTTATGGCTTAAATTGAGTCCATGTGATGTAACCAAACTTTTTTCTGCCCACTTTCATGACTCCTCAGAAACGACCTCTAGCACACTAATAATGACTCTGGTTGCCCACTGCTATCCCTTTCTTTCAGAAACTATGCACGAACTGATTTTAAAACTGTACTATACAATTTTAAGAATATGCACAAAGTTTGTAGTTGTCTGGTTGGTGATCAGGAAAATTCAAGTCGTAATAGTAACTTCGCACTTTGATATAGTCAACCTACGGCAAAGAATGGTAATGATAGGTAAATGTTATATATTTTTAAGTTATATTGGGGGGTCAAGGCAAATGTCTCCATGTATCAGAACCAGAACACAAGACATTTTTTGGCACTAAAGCACTCATTTGGTGGGCTCTATATCCATAAGCAAGAAGAAAGTGATAACTAACAATGCCCTACATGAGGATAGGGCCTGATTCAGGTTCATTGCTCAAAACCAGAGGCTGCAGTAAAGTTTATGAAATATGAATAAAGAAACCACTTTCCTTGATTGTTGGCCATGGGTAGGAAGCTAGAGTCACACAAAGTCAGAAAAATTTAGACATTTCTATCCACATGAGGTCTTCAATATCACTTTGAGGCAGAATGTCTAACCCAACATTACAGACCTTATAAAACCAGAAGCTAGTCTCTAAGGGGACTCCCATTTCTGCCTCCTCCGACTTATGCCCTTGATTACTCCTCATTTACTGAATAGGGCTGGCTTCTCTAACCAATGAGATATTGTGGAAATGACAACTCATAATTTCCTAGGCTAAGTCACACAAAACACATGACTTCCATCTTGCTCCCTTAGATCTCTCCCTCTGGGGAAGCCAGTTGTCCAGCTGTCCTGTTTGAGGATTCTCAAGTATCCTAGAGGCGAGATCTGCATATTGAGAAATAAACACCTTCTAATAGCAATCCGAGCATGCTATCTTGAGAGGGGAGCCTACAGTTCCAGCCAAGCCTTCAGATGCAGACAACTCTAGTTGATAGTTGGTACTGGAATACAAGCTCATGGAAGATCCTAAGCAAGAACCACTTTGCTAATCTGCTCCTATGTTTTGGAACCACAGAAACTATGAGATAATAAATGTTTATTGTTTTAAATCTCTATCTTTTCAATGATTTCATAAGGAAATCTATCATTAGGAAAACAGAGAAAAAATCAATTAGTAGGTTATATATGTACTTTAGTGAAACTCATTTTTTAGAACATACTGATGAGGGTTTTAAGATAACCATGTTTAGAACCATTGAAGAGATAAATTGAGGAAAAAATCCATATAAAGAAAAATACCTTATTAAAGGAAAACAAATAGAAATGAAACAATAGGTAGACAAGGAAAATAACTAGTTTGCTTAAAAATATCAAATACGGTCATGAATTATAATTTTTTCATGCAACATAAATAGAACACAGTTATAAAATATATTAGAAAATAACATTCCTTTAATAAAAAGTATCAGTTGCACACCTAATATTTCCACATACTGTTCTATGCACTGAGAATAAAACAGTGAACAATACAATCATCCTGGAGCTAATATGCTCATAGAAGAAATCAGTCAATAATTAAATTATATGAGGTAGTGTTAGTGACGTGAGGAACATATTTTTAAAAACGTGTCAATTATACTGGAGGTTGACATTTTAGATGGGGATGTTGAGGAAGTTCTCCATGAAGAGGTTACATTTGAGTAGATAGTTGAACGAAGTGTGTGATCAGCTATGCAGAAAAAATAACAGCAGGTGTAAAGGCCATGAATTATGATCAGAGTTAGTGTGTGCAGGAACAGGGAGGAAGGAAGCCTGTATGATTGCTGTGTAGTGAGCAAAGAGAAGAGTGGTAGAAAGGAATTTAGATAGAGAGTCAAGGGTCAGATCATTTAGGGGCTTATAAACTACAGTACGGACTTCGGATTACGTTACTCTATGTTTGATGAGAAGTAATTGGAAGGTTTGGGGGAGGTTGTAATTTGATTTATGCTTGAATTATTCTGGTCGCTTTGTGGGAGCAGACTTTGAGCAAAGTCAAGGAAAAACTGGCGGCAAGGAGATTACTTAGGAAATATTTTCAATAGTCAAGATGAGAGAAATCATCGGCTTTGATAAGGGTGATATGGATTGAGGTGGTAAGAAGTGATCAGATTTGAGATATCAGTAGGAGAGAACCTTGAAAGCATGTCTCCACGGACTGGATGTAGAACATGAGCAAAAGAGTAGTTACAGATGATGCTAATGTATGGCACCTCAGCAATGAGATACATATAGATGCACTATATTAAGATAAGAGATTACTGGGTCAGGAAGATATTTGGAGATTTAATTTCTGGGACATGTTAATCTCGAGATGACCCAGACATCCAAATAGAGGAGTTGAATAAGCTTCTGCATATATGTGTGTGGCATCTATGAAAATGGCTAGAGCTGCTGGCCCAAATTCAGTAACCATCCACGTAGACATGAAATAGGACAAGATCACCTAAAGATTAAGAGTGGATAAAGAAGAAACAATATGCAATGACTGAGCCTTGGGGCACGCCACCGTTTAGAGGGTAAGAATATAAGGTAAGAGGTAGCAAAGGAGACAGCTAAGATACAGGAACACCACAAAGAGAAGGCAAGTAAAGAAGGTACGTCCAGGAAGAAGCGATGAATTAGGATAAATGCTCCTGAATGGTAAAGAAAGGAAAGGACTGAGAATTGATCATTAGTTAAGGCAACATGGGTGGTTTGTGAGGAATCCTGGAGAAGTTCACAGGCATCAGAAATCTAGAAACAATAAACATCTGACTTCCAAAAGTTTAACCTTGATCCTAGGCAAATTTTCAGAATGAATTATTAAGCATACAGATGGTCCCAAAATATTTAGAAAAGTAAAAGTGATTTTTGGGATTCAACATGCCATTACTGAGAAAAGGATGTTGTGGTCAGAGGCAATATAGTATAGTAAGACACGGGTGCAACCTAATTATATCATTTACTTTTCTGGTGATAAAAGGTCCAGGGAGGATGAAAGAGGCAGAGGGACCCAGAGAAGTCGCTGGGGTCTGCTCATGAAGAGCCTTTGTAAGTCATGAAAAGGATTTGGATTTTATTTTGAACGGGATGCTGAGACACTGGTGGACTTTGATCAAAAGAATAACATAACATGAATTGTATTTTACAAGGATCAACCTGTATTCCATATAGAGAATAGTCTTTCGGGGGCTAAGTTTTACGACAAGAAGGCAATTACGAGGCTACAACATTAGTGCTGGAGAGACGACATCATCATCAATAGGTGTGGTAGCAGTGGACATAATGGGAAGTGACTGGATTCTCAATATATTTAGAGGGTAAAACTAATAGCAAAACAATTCAAAGCAAATAAAAATCTTAAATGTTGCCTTCTCCTGATATTCCACCATTATTACAGTATTTATTAAAACAACACGGTAATAGATTCACATTTGTTTTACAACTCAATATATTATTTCAGGATTCCATTCTAGTACTTCCATTTGGAAGTTCTCATAAAATCATCTCCCTGAATGTTCAAAGTGAAAGTCCAACATACCTTTTGAAAAAATTCAGTCAAGTCAATGTCTAGCTGATGGAGGTAATTCAAAATCTTCAAAATGTAGACTTTTGTTTTGAGGGCTTTTATGTGCTTTCCGGCTACATATCTCTCCGCTTTTGACCTCCTCCAAACTAGGCTCTGAATTTGTGCTTAAGAATTTAGTGGAAAAGTGAAAATCAGTCAGTCCTCTGTCAGGATTTTGGCAACAAGATTCAGACAGTAGGTTTGTACACATGTTATACCAGCACTGACATTTAATTCTAGAGACACTGGGATTAGCGAGGGTCTTCCCTGGGACCCAGCTGTATTTATTGTCTGCATTTAATGAAGTGGTCTGTCTTTTCTTTCAGATCCCTGGCTCATTTATAGACTTCATCCCTGATTTTTGGAGATTTCTACAACCAAGACCTCAATTCTTTTTCAGAGAATCTTGCTGCTTACATACTATCTATCTTCAGGGATTTGCTTTCCAGTAGTGGCCCCTTTTCAACTTGATTCAATAAGGACAAGGATATTTTCTTCAAGCTGCATTCAAACTCACCTGCAGCTGTAAGAACTTCCAGCTCCTTCGAGACTTTTAAGAGCAAATTGAAAATGCTCTTATTTGTCTAGGCTTAGCTGTTGGCTAATATGCTAAGAGTATTTTATATTGTATGTTCATCATAGCCCTTTGAAATGCTTTGCATAAAAGACCCTTTATAAGTGTCTCTGCTATTCCTCTCTTGCCTATAGAACTGAGATCTGTGCTGGGGAGAAGGACCATTTATTTCACCTCCTCCTGCTATCACCCCCCACCCCTTTTACTAGTTTTCCATTGTTGGTAACAAGGCACTTGATTTAGGGAGACTTGCCAGCAGCAGTCTCCCTTAACTCTTTCGCTACTGCCTCCTGACAGCTCTCTGGGTTTCAGGAAGAGCTAGACAAGATACATTTACTACTTGGTTATAAAAATGCCATGAGTAGAGTCGTTTAGCACATAATTCTAACTTTCATCTGTGTTAAGATAGATATAATTAAAAGCCAGTGTCACATTCAAAGAGGCGTGGGTTTCCTTGGGACAAACAAAATAGATTCTAAAACATGATTGAAATGGCTCATTTTATCATTGTGAGGCTCATATAGGGAGTATTACACGATGACGGAATAAAATAGATGAAAGGAAAAAAATGTTTATTAGGTCTCTATATGGTTTTAGGCTTTTATGTACAATACATAATTTAATCTTCAAAATAAATTCTAAAATCAATATTACTGTTTTTACTTTGCAGATGAGACAATAAAACCTAATTGAGTTTAGTAGTTTGCTTCCAAATTATAATAATTGGCAAAGCCAAGATCTCAATAGTTTCCTTTTTACTCCAAACCCATGGTCTTGATACTACTAAGTTGCTTCCCATAAATAAGAAGCAGTGAACTTCCTCAAGAACCTTACTGTCCGATACACAGATAGTAGAACACAGTGGCTAAGAACGAAAACTTTTCAGTTAAACTCTCCAAATTTAATTCCAAGTTCCACCACTAGCTACTTGATCTCCGCTCGAAAACTATTTTTCTGAATTTCCCCATAAGTTGTTTTAGTTTTCTATCGCTATGTAACACATTGCCAAACTTCAGGGATTAAAACGACACACATTTATTATCTCACAGTTTATACAGGTCAGGACTCCAGACATGGCTTAGCTGGTCCTCTATCCAGTGACTCACAAGGTTGTTGTCAAGGTAGCCTAGTCTGCAGGCTCATTTGAGGGATGACTAGAGAAAGACCTGCTTCTATGCTCACTCCAGTTGTTAACAAAATTCAGTTCCTTGGAGCTGTAGGACTGAAGATTTCAATTTCTTTGCTGACTGTTGGCCAGAGGCCACTCTCATCTCCTAGAAGCCACCTGCAGCTTCTTGCCACATGGGACTCCCCAATGTGCAGTTCGACCTCTTCAAAGCCAGGAAGAGAGAGAGGGAGACTCCGGTGAGACAGGTGCTATGACCTAATGCAGTATAATGGTGTCCGTGTAATTTTGTACATTCCATTATTTTTGCCATATCCCATGGGTTCCACCCACACCCAAGAGGAGGTGGACCACACAAGGGCGTGAAGTCCATAAGGCAGGGATCACAGGGACCATCTAAACAGACTTTCAGCCACTTAAGTAAAAAGGAATTAATAATTCACTCAATCGTGACACTTATTGTGGCATTGTCTGACTCATGGTAAGTGCTCAGTAAATATCAGCTATGTTTATGTTAATTTTAAAACGTGTAAGAAAAAATAGAAGTGTCATGAGAAATAAAGCTTCACCTCTTCATTGCAAAGAACAAAATATAACAAAATCCTGCCTTCACACCGTTGCCTCCTCCACAAGCCACTGACTTATTTCTTCATTACCAGCTTCCTTGAAAGAGCTTCCTATGTTCATTGACACCATTTCTTCATATTTTACTCAACAAATTGCAGTATCATTTCTTCACCCCTCGACCAGGGGCACTAATAAAAGCTAAAATGCCAAATCCAACAGTCTCCATTTCACCCCAATTTATCAAATAACTGCTCATCTTTGAGTATTATTTACCACTCTGTCCCATGGCCATGCTTTATTTATTTTATTAAATTCTTCTTAGCATGCCTCTTGGATTTCTACTATTTCCTGTCCTCCATATTAGAATTTACATTCCATATCATCAAGAATCTTATTTATTTATTTATTTTTTCAATCGCAGCTGACATTCAATATTATTTTATGTTAATTATATCTAACATAGTGGTTAGATATTTATATAACTTACAAAGTGATCCTTCTGATAAGTCTACTACCAACCTGGCACTATACATAGTTATTACAATATTTTTGACAATATTGCCTTTGTTCTACTTTATATTCCATTGAATTCATCAGCTGAGATCCTGTTTACCAAAGAAAGAAAAGAAGGGAGAAAGAACCTAGGATAATATTTCAATATTTCAGCTAGAAAAAAAAATGGGCTAAATACAGAAAGGTACTGTTTTTAAGATGCTATCACATAATATTCATATGGTAGAGTTTTTTGTTTGTTCGTTTGTTTGCCTTTGTCATCAAACTACCAGTATGTGTAACACCATTTCTCTTAAAACTTTTGTTTGTTGAAGAACTAGCAGCTAAATTACTATCAAATCTACACATGTTTTAAAAATTGGTCCTTAGGTTCAAGGGTTAGATTAGATTTTGTTTACTTCAAAATAAGCTTCATTGGTTGGTATAGCAAAGGCTATCTAACGATAACTTTTCTTTGCTCCCTGATATATCCTAACCTTCCAGTTGCTTTGCTTTGGGACCATGTGACCAACTCTAGCCAAAGAGCCAAAAAAAAAACAAACAAAAAAAAGTGAGCAGAATCAACAAGTGTCACTTTAAGGCTGTGGCATTTAAGAACTTGTACACTAGCCCCATGCTGTCTCTTCTCACTGCATAGCCAGCTCCGAGTTCTCATATTCCAGAAGGTATAGCTACAGGATTGTGCAGGTTCTACCAGCTTTAGTCTCTGAGTTATTATGCATGGCAGATTACACTTTCTACCCCAACTTCCGCCCTAAGAAATGGCTCATTTTAGATAGACAATATAAATAAAGAATATGCTTTTTGTTGTTGCTAAAACATCAAGATTCATAGACTTATTCGTTCCTACAGCATAATTTATCTTGAGTAATATAAGTATTCATGGGAAAATCTAACTTTCTTCTTTCTTCTGTGGCTGGAAAAGCTCTGAATATTTCGGTGCAAAATAATAGAGAGATCTATTGTCAGCGAGCAAGCTTCAAAAACATGACCAGAATTTTTTTTCTTACTGTTATGTTTAAATTTCTATTGAAATTTATAGATGAAGTTTCTGAAAGTATAAACGTAAAGGAATCTTTGTTAATCAAACGTGGTATTGAAAAGGCATATGGTGAATAGATGCATGAACACAGTTTTGAAATACAAACGTACAAATAGTATAGAATCTAAAAAAGTATATGGTCACGTAGCAAACAATGAGACAAGAGAGTCTTTTTCTTGAATTCAGAAATTCCATGAGCCTAAATGACTTCAAATTCAATGCCTTCTGTTAGGTTTCTAACAATTATATATATACCCTAAATATATAATTTTATTCATCAATTACCACCAGGTTCTCGATTAGAATAGTATTTCAGAATCTTGAAAATATAAAATGCATCTAGGCCCTAGAAGAAGATACTTTCTAGATATTTCTATGGAGATTCTAGAAAAGGTCAAGTACAAAGATAAGCAACAAACAATTCTGATATGTTTGTATCAGCTGGGATTGATGGGAAATGAAATAATCTCATGGAGAATGCATATATTTGGACCCAGAAGATCTTATTTTGAATTTCAACTTTGCCACTAATTCTTTGTGATGCACTGGGAAAGTTATGCAAACCTTTTAGAGAAACAAATGAAAAAGAATCCTCAGAGGTTTGCAGTCAGTCACCAACTGTTTTGTACCCTGCAGTATTCTAGGTATTGGGGATGAAATATCAGATAAGACAAACGGGTCCCTCGAGGAACTTAAATATAAATAGAAGCTGTTAGTATAGGAATGTGCATTCCAAACCTTCCAATGAGTACAGACCCCCTCCTTGGGAGAACAGAGTTAATAGCCCCACTCTGGAAGTAAGTGTAGAAGAGATGAATGACGAACATGTCATCTGGGGAAAATAATTTCCTTTGAATACAATGGTTGATCCTATTTCCGTGAGTTGGATAATCTCACCTTATTAATGTCTTTATTCATTTCTTCAACAAATATTTATTGAGGCCCTAGAAGAAGATACTTTCTGGGTCCAAATACATACATTCTCCATGAGATTATTTCATTTCCCATCAATCCCAGTTGATACAACCATATCAGAATTGTTTGTTGCTTATCTTTGTACTTGACGTTTTCTAGAATCTCCATAGAAATATCTAGAAAGTATCTTCTTCTAGGGCCTAGAAGAAAGTATCTTCTTTGTGCTTAGCACTGTGGTAGAAACTGGTGATTTTGCTTCTTGTTCTTATCTAATATAGTCAAATATCTATAAATGTATAGGATAATGGAATCAGATAACTGTGTTAATAAAGTTAATCACCACAGAAGAAAAAAATTTAAACATTCTGATGTTAAGGACATGGGATGGTTAGTGGAGAAGATTTCATAAATCTTATAATAAAGTTATTTATAAAAATGTAGACGTTTCTCAGATTGATGTCAACTTCTGGCTAGCAAGTTTAGTGGAGGGAGAGAAGATCTTTCAGTACAAGGAGATATGTGCAAATATGCAGAGACATATTTGGAGAATTACATGTAGTTAGGTTTTTCTTATTATATTTTTTTTATGGAGTATAAAGTGCGGTGGGTAGATTATTTGTTCGAACTCAGCCATTAATTTGCCAGGGTTTAAAAAATGTCCTTAAAATAGTTAACCTAAAAAACGTTAGCAAAGGAAGAAAGAAACATCTTTGCTTTCACATTCTTATTTAAAATTCAATTTTAAAATTGGTTCTAGGTTATATTTAGACATTTTAGGGTAATGGAGAGAGAGGCCTTATCATCTCAGCACATCGGCATGTACCAGTTTGTACTTTTTAAAGTAATTACGGGGAAATGTGTGTATTTATAGTTGACTTTGACTTTCTTACAGTTATTTAATAAGGCAGGCTCGCAATCCTGCTCTCATGATCTAAGAACCTGTAATCTCTCTGGGGTCTAATTATCTCCCGATAACCTTGCCCCTTGACGACATCCGTATTGCTATTATAAAACATGTTTATTTTGGGAAAGAACATATATTTTGTAGTGTAATAGCATTAAACTGTCAGACCTGAGTGTTAACAGCAATTTGCCCGAAGAGCTTTCAGAAAAGATTAGCTCAGGCATTATACATGGCTTATCAGACGATCTAAGAGGATCAAAAGTCATTTTTATAACAATTACTTTTTTTTCTTGGAAAAGGAAAGTTGGCAGTACTAAAACCTGGTTTAAATATCCACAAATAGGGCTGTCTACAATTTTACTGAAGGATGCAGCCTGTCAGGATGATATACAAGTCAACTGGCATGAAAAGAGAGAAGAGGCCATGTCCAAAGTAACGCTGGCGAACTCTGAGAGTATGGTTCTAGAGTCAGAAGCCCCTTGATTCAAGTCCCAGCTCTGTCCTCATTACCAATGTGAGTTTATGAAACTTAGCATCTTATTTTTCTCAGTCAGTCCGGGGTGGGGCAGTAATAACAGTATCCAAAACACATTATCATACGAGGAATTAAAATAGATGTTGATTAAAATGTTCATCAGAATGATAAGTGCATACCTATTAAGAAAGTTATAATTTTATTATTCTCATGATTATTCAGTATTCAACAAATATATATTCTCCAGTTTTGTACTATTCACAGCTATGAAATAGTTGTCCAATGGTGAACAGAAGGAACACGCTTTTTTCATAAGGCAAATAAATAAAATTATATTTCATTATTAATAGTGTAAAGCATTATATCTTTGAATCTTTAATAAAAATGGTGTTCCGAAACTACCATTTGAGGTTGAAATAGAAGAGACTCTCAGTGAGTCCCCAAACCCAGTATCCTGTCAAATAAGGTAACGGCCAGAGCCTTGCTGACCATGCCCTCTCTAAAATGAAAGAATGAGGAGGACAAAGACAAGTGATGTACTGGTCATTTCAACATATGTCATACTATTACTATTTTTTGAAACTACTTTGAAGCAGATATTCATTAATTTTTACTCAAGCACCCGCTCGGTGCCAGTTACTCTAGGGATAAAGAAGTCAATATGAAACTATATTCCAGTGAGAAGGATATAGAAAATAAACAACAATAAGATTAACAGCGTATCAGAAGGTGGTGAGTCTTACAGAGAAAAATGAAGTGGGAAAGATGGATAGAGTGAGCATAGTGGGCGCTATCTTTTAAAGGATAATCAAGAAAGGCTTCAATATGCAGAAGCATGCAGGAGGGGAAGAGATGCCTCAGTTGAAGAAATGGAGACCAAGAAAAAAGGTTTTATTCATTTATATATTTCTATGTTTATTTATGTCCTTTCTTTGTTTGAAAATTGGTTTAAAAACTGATGTTAAATATAGCCAGAGAAGATAATAAGGGAGGAAGAAAATCCAGGCAAATCCAGGGAAAATAATGTAGAGAAATAAAACAAACAAACAAAAAAAGATTTGGGTTTATGTACAAAATTTACTTTCCAGTTACAAAATATTATCTTTGAGCTTTCTACTAGCCAAAGTAAAGAGAAACTAATCAATTACAAAATTCAACTAAATCCCTAATACAACTCAACTGATAATGCAGGAGGAGCTGAATTAGTACTGGTACTGAGATCATAGAGGAAAGTTTGAATAAGGCACTCGACAGTGTCATTACAGTAAATACAGCAGTGCATTCCCTAGTGTCATTTGTTATAATGTCCCTCCAATGTAAACGCAAGCCAAATGCCGAAGTGCAACTGCATTTGCGGTATTCCACAAAAGCAAAAAAAAAAAACGGTGGAGTCCCCTTCTCTCTGAAGATCTGGCTGAGACCCAGCAGAGACTGTAGATTATCTCGACAAATGATAAAAAGGATTTTCTTCAAAAAATTTCATTTGACTCCACTAAAAAAAAAAAAAAAAAAAAAAAATACTCTACTGTGTCTCATCAACGCTCTTATTCTGTGAAGAATGTTAGGATATAACTTCATAAAATCTGGAGAGCATAACAAAGATGTTTTCTAAAATGTTGACTACTATATTGAGACAGAGAGATTAACCAACTTATAAATGACTACAGAGTGAGGACATGGGAAAGGCAGGGTTTAAACCTTGGTATGTCCGACTGTTAGGTTTACTTTCCGTTTAAATGTACTTCCCCATCTTTATTTAAAATTATGTTTAAATGGTATTTATTTTTATTATATCGGCTATAAATGCACCTGGAATAAAAAATAGACAATAAATACAATAAATAATAAATGAAATAATAATACAATATAAACTAATAAATCAATAAAAATAAATAGGAAGAAAAATTAAAAGGTAATTCTACATCAAAATTACATGTTACGATTCAATAAGAATCCTTTTTCTTTACCCGTTAGGTAAAATAATTTTAAACTTATTTAAAATACTCCATATCTGAAACTAGCCAATATAAGTTTGAAAGAAAAAAGTGAGAGGGGGCATGTACTAAATAACTTACTAAAAAGCCATCGGGATCAAACCACAGTGGAATTGGTACAAAAGGGACAAATAGGTCAGTGGAAGAGAAGAGAGTTTAAGAATAGATTGAAAGATAGATACGAACTTGATAAAGGCCACCTATTCACATTTTAAGTCAATGGGAAAATAGCGCTTTACTTAATAAATGCCTAAATGTTGTGATATACATTAGCAGAAAAAGGAAAAATCCTTACTTCATACTACATACAAATTAGAAATGTGTTAGGGACTTTTTTTTGGTGAGAAAAATAGGGTTTCAGAAATTCTGCTGACTTCAAGTCTACTAAGAAGTCTCACTGTCTTGCTGTATCTGACCAAATGAGGTATGCAACTGGCAAGAGATGCCTCCAACAATTTTAAGCCAGAATCTCCGCATTCCACTGTCTTCTTAAAGGCCCATGAACGTGAGTAATAGTGTACTGTGGATGCAGAGAATTCTAAAGGACCTCGCCTAGGGCAAGGCGTCCCTCCCTGGAATTACTGGGTGGTATTATTTCAGACTCTTATTCAGCGTTTCAAATAATTATTTGTTCACAGCAATCTTAAGAGACTTCTTCCATTGTTGAGAAACTCTAATAGGTAGATATTCTTTTTTGTATGGGCCCCTAAGATTTCTACCCATTGTTTCAGAAATGTTAATAGGTTAAAATTGTGTCTATTAGAATAGGATAGAATTAATGCTGGTCCTAGTGGGCATTATCATTGTGTATTTTATTTTCCTGGACTTCGAAAGGATTCTGTTCAGTGTTTCATCATTTAGTATGACATCTACTTTTAGATGAGTTATGCGTGCGTGTGTGTGTGTGTGTATACATACAATACACATAAAATAGATGGTATATGTGCGTGTGTATTTTTTAAAAGAATACATCCACTACTACATTATTGCAAGTTTTATCTAGAATTTCTCTTCAGCATTTATGGAAATGATCATGTAATCTTTTTTTCCTTTATATATATATATATATATATATATATATATATATATATATACATATATATTTATATATTTATTAAATATTTATATATTTATATAAATATATATAAATATATAAATAAATATATATATATATAAATATAAATAGAGATTCCAGGGGAAAAAAACATATAATTACTGATTTCTTTATATATAAAGAAATAAATATATATATATTTCTTTATATATAAAGAAATCAGTAATTATATGTTTTTTTTCCCCTGGAATCTCTATTTGGTTCTTTATTTAAAAATGTATCAATCGCTTTCTTATAAAAATTATGTATTTTTATTACTTTAGGAATACATATTAGCACTTCATCTTCTTTTATAATTCTAACATACTTGAAAATTCCTTTCAAAGTGCCCATTTGTCTATACTTCTGTAAACATAAATGCTTCCATTGAGAATCAAATGACAATTTCTGATTGTGGGTTTTCTTGGGTGTACAGTGATTCCATCTGTTATTGCATTTAGTGGAGGTTTTCTCTCATTTTTTCCCCAGCTTCTGGAGACATCCTTAAGAATTGCTTCTACATTCAGCTTTGCAAAGTCACTACAGAGATTTCTCTTTTGGGGTCAGTTTTAGATTAGTTTCCAGGCTTGAGGCTTTCACAACACATGGATGATTTAAGTTTCTACACACATATGCAATCTGCCAGGTGTTCTGATTTCTCCTCATAACGGTTTCCATTAGCAGCTCAGGAGTAGGGCTTACTACCAGGCCAGAATCCTAGGCTGGTAAGTGTAAATTTTTGGATCCCAAAAGAAGAAACAACATCCTCCTAGATCTGAGAACTATGTAAGAATTTCAGGTCAAATTCCATACATGCATGAGGCTGGCTTTATTATGACACTGAAGATGGTCTAACCAAGGTTGGCAAGTAGTCAGTGCACAGTACCCGTTGTTAAAATATTAAAATATCTCTATATCTTTAGCCAACCTAATCATCTCAGTCCCATTATGGAGAAACCCCCTGGGATTGCCACACTGTGTTCTAGCTAATAAACTAGTCTCCAAAACTTTAACTCCCAAAGCAAGCATGACATCCAGTTTGATGTTGTAATATTTAAGTATTTATAATACTCTGAGTATAATCAACCCAAAATCCCCACGAGTATGATTTCTATTCCACCCTCACTTTGACTGGCCTCTAATCTAGCCTATAATCTCCTTTCTGTCTTCAAAAGTCTATGTTTATCTTTAGATACTTTCAAAGAGATATGGCATTGTGTTCGTGAATTATTCGAGATATGGCATCCATACTGATCATTGCAAAATGGAGCTTAAAAATTCTAGTCAAAATATAAATGTTTCCCCATTTTTGTTCAGTGCCCAGAGATAACATTACAATTTGAGATGTGAATTTTTTCTTCATTTCATTTTCTAAAAACAAGGAAGTTTCATTAATTTAGCAAGTCATCGCATCACATCTCAAAGGTTTAATGTGATTTTGAAGTTTCATCAATCTCAAACACCAGTCAAATAATTTTCATGGAAAGTCTATTCAATTTACTTCATATTCAAAATACAAATGTATGGTTTTGTTGCTATATTTTCCCATTCTTGTTTAAGAATCAGAAATTAATCCTTTACTTACATCGCTATTTATGCTGTTCATTTGGATATTTTCTTATAAATCCTTATGAAGTAATACATTCACTATGCCATAATGTAGGCACTAATTAAGTTTACTTTACTATGTTGGAGACCCCTGGTTTCTCTGGCTTCCCATGGTGATGGTGAGAATAGCTGGTGCCAATTTTTTCAATTTCCTATGACCTTTTATATTTCCAGGGAAAAGCCTTTGCTTAGAGCATATAACACAAGTTAATGTTTATTTTGGTCATAAATATATGTTTTTGTTGTTGTTCTTGTTGATGTTATTGCTGTATGCGTGTCTGAGTGTTAAGGAAGAAAAATAGAAAGTCACAGAATCATGTATGTTGACTATCAGAACTGCTTGAACCTTCATTTATACCATAGAATAAAATTACAGGGTTAAATAAAATAGGCTTTCTTTATAAGTAATTTGGCAAAATATACCTTTTTAAAACACACGATGATTTGAATAACCAGCAAACTAGTATTGTTGTCTCTATCTGCCTCCGATGCAACTGAGTGCCTTCTGGAAAGTTATAGTCGTATATCAGAAATATTACCTTTTATTGAGCACCTAATATACTTACACTGCCAAGGAACTTTATATGCATTTCATCACTTAACCAACTCAGAGCAACCTGACAAGTTAGGAAATATTATGCCAATTTTATAAATGAGAAAACTGAGACCCCCAAGAGGTTATGTAACTTAAAATAATATAACTTGATTTTGCCTACAACAGAATTTGAAATTCATTTAGTAGGACTGCAAAATGTATCCTCTCTCCATTGCACACAAATGCTCATAAAGTAGATATCAATCTTATTTCTGAGCGCATTCTGCTTTTATGAGAAAGTTTGGCCTTTATGTTGCTTTTTCTGGAAGGAATATTCTCATCTCCTTCACTACCTGCTTGATATTCTATTGAGAATAGTAAACCAAACTCTTTGACTTTGGACATAATAACCGCATATTATTCCCATGATCCACTAATTTCAATAGGGTGTGGATCAGGTTCTCAAAATTTCCACATAAATCATTCTATCCTGGCACATACCTCCTGCCTAAACTGATTGGATAGGCTCTTTCCAGCAAGATTGCTATGACAACATTTTCTCTATGGCCTGTGGTTTCCAACTTATTTGACATGTTTTCTTTAATTTGATTAGAATGTCTTGGCATCTACACTGGCTTGTTGGGACTGACACTGTTTCTTCCGTGGACTGGTTTTCTTCTGCACAACTGTAACTTGCTGTCTATTTAAGAGCTCTTAACCCAAGCCCAGGGTCACACAAGTTTAGATCACTTAGATGAATGACACACTCACATACTCCCTCCATGTGACAACTCTGGCTGCAACTGAATTCATCAGTCCTGATAATTTAAATGTTTTGCTGCTTCACAAAAATAACAGTAGAAAATCATCTCTATTACTGAACACCATATATTTTTTTTTCCATTTGACATACATGGACTGAGCATTTACTGAGCACTAGATACCATGCTAGAATCACAGCATACAAAGGCATGGTCTTGTCCTCAAGAAACTGAATTCCAGTGAAGGAGACAAGTAAATTCATACAGAGCTATAACAAATATTAAATGTCAAAGTAGCTTCCCTAACATTAGTCTCTCCCAGGTTTCCTTGTACCTCTTTGCCCACTCACTCCTTCTCAATCAGTTTCCTTTACTGGCTCCTCCCCTTTTATCTTTCCTGAAACTTCTGGTATGTTTTCAGCCAGCTTCTCTTCTCACCCTTCATACTCTCTTTGAGCATTCCTTCTCACTCTGTAGAGATGAATTCCAAATGATGTTTTTGGCACCTCCACCTCGAAGTGAAGTGCCATTGACTCCTTACACTGAACAAGGCAAAAATGAAGCTCATCATCCTTCCACAAAACCCTCTCCCCAGCAATATGCCCAATTTCGTGACATCTCTCATGGTTTCATTCCACTTAGTACCTGGTGTTCTCATCTAACTTTGAGGCCAACTCAGAAACCATCCTTGATGCATTCTTGTCCATAGCCACCAATGTCCTATCATCAGATTCTGATCATTATACTTCCTAAATCTTGAGAATCTATCCTCACTGTTCTATTTTAGGAGAGCCATCGCCATCTCATGATCAGGTCCCATCAACAATCAAAACAGTCTTCCCTCCCTGAGTCTTTCTTTCTGTAATCCATAATCTATACTATTACACAGTAATATTTAAAAATCCACATCAGAAAACTGCTAGGCTTAAAACCCTCCAGTGGCTCCTTATAACCCACAGCCTATATCCAAATTCCCAAACGAAGATTTGGCAGGATTTTAAATGATTGAGACTCAGATTACCTCTCCAGAGCTTGTTCCTCTTTCTCAATCTTTCTATCCCACAAAAATGTGGAACTCCTTTAAATTTCCTTTGTATATTTTTTTCCCTCGAGGCCGTAATTCATGCTATTCTTTATGCTGGGACATTCTCCCCATCCCTCCCATCACACTCTCTCTTTCTGCTAGACAAATCTGACTCTTTAGGTATCAGTTTAGATGTCTCTGATGTCACAGACTATGATTATCACCATGAGTTGGCAATTATAAATCATGTCAGTGATAAAATACTATTTTCTGAAAAGATATCATTTATTGTTCTAAATTCGATCCTTGCCAGTTACTTTAACTGGCTTCCATTATGATATTTTACATGGTCATTTGAAGTTTTATTTAATTTAATATTTAAAACAATCTAACAGCACAAAATGCAAGTCATAATTTTTGCCTGATAAATGCAATTTTTTGTTCACACATGAAATATTTTACTGAATTTGAATAACATTCTTAGAATTAAAATTTCATATTTCTATTTAATTATTATTCAATTGTTCACCATGCTAGTAAATTAATATATAGGCATACACTGTATCTCTTTTATCAAAAACTATTACTATAATTAAATTATGAATCCATTACTCTTTTGTATATTATTAATTTTTTTGTCGTTTTTACTTTTTCTGGCATAACTAAATATACAGTTTAATGAAAGAAAATTATCATTGTTTATTTTCAACCCATTATTATTATTATTTTGTTTTATTGTTAGTAATGAAAGTAATTTTATAATAACATTGTCACAAAATGATTCATTCCGGGTGTCCAATATGGTAAGTGTACCCACAACAAACTCTGTAAGATATGTGCAAATATTATTCCTATTTTTACAGTTAAGAAAACCTGAGTGAAAATTGGCAAGTGACAGAGTGAGATTTGCATGCAAAAGAGATTACTCTAGATAGGGGCAGACAGGAAGCAGAGAGACCAGTTAGAAGACTCTCTTAAAGGTTTGTCCTGGAGGCCTTTTGTGGAGGGGATGATTCCTTTGAAGGGTCTGAGCAGCTTCTGCAGAAGAAATGACCTACAAGTTGTTCCCTGGACGATTCTTGCTAATGCTTACACACAAAAAGGTTTCTAGTTTACTGTTCCTTCTAGAATACAGTTGATGAAAAAAAATCTCATTTCTGGGGGAAGAATTTCTTCCACTGATTACCAGGCCGAAGTTATAAAAATGAAATATTGTAATTTCATAGTCACAACACCAGTTTTATAACTGTGTCCCCATTTCTTATTTGATATATATTTAATGAGGTGACTTTCAGAGCATAACATGATATGCAGGAAAATATTAGGAGTTACTATGTTGACCTGTGTTACACCATTAAGGAAAGGCTTCATATGATGTCAATGATAACACATTGCACTACTTCTCCCTGGATTGTTACTGGCAGAACACGAAATGACCAGTTAAGGTTCTCTCCATCCTAACAATATTATCCCCCATGCATTACCAGGCCTTTATGTCACATTTTTCACTATTATTATCCAAATAGCAGGTTCTTGCTGGGCATTTCTATAGCACCCCTGGCCCCTTTTTCCACAGCTAGATAGCAGATAAGACAGACAAAAAATGAGACTTAACTGTTTAAGATTCAGATCACTTAGTTAATTTGAAAACTATGCTTCATTTCTGATTCTGTATTTTTTTCTTCCTTATCCATAAACAATGCATTATGCTGCCTTTTCCTGAGATTTTTCCATTGTTATAAATTTAGGGGGCAAAGCCAGAAAAGTTATTTTATATTTCACTCACAATGCATGTGTTCTATACTTGAAGCTTTAAATAAATCATGGATGAACACTCTGGGGAGGGCATGGTGGATAATCTTTAATTGACAGAAAAGGGGTCATCTCGAATACTGAAGCCTACAATTGGTTGAACAGTTACTCAGAGATCATTACTCCTTGTCAAGCCTTAGCCCTCTCAGTCCATCCTACATTAGCATTTCTGCTGAGATTAGAGAACAGAATACACATCAGGGCCAAATGTAGAGATGAGTCCTGTGTGAGATCGGATCTCTCTCCAGGGTGCTGAGACCAGCAATTTATTTTACATAAACCAAACTACAGATCTTCGTTTGTTGGTAATTATTCTGGGTGATTGCTCTTCCACAGGTAATTCCATACTACTTTAAGCATAAAGGTGTTATTTTGAGGAAAGGATGACAGGAACAGCTCTACTTGGGGGATCTATCGGGAGAAAATGGACGTGAGTACAGGGAGTAAGGGGGATTTGATTCAGATTCCAGAGTTTGTATTTCGCTGTGTCTATGTTTCATCTTTGGAAAAGTGCCTAAGGCAGTGTGAACAAGTTGATCATAGGTATGGATTTTAGTCCAGTTCTTCTTTATTCTATAAGTTAAAGTAAGATAAGCGTGATATTCTTCCCTTAGAGGAGAGTGAAATGTTGAAAACATAACATTTACATTTTTTTTTTTTTTTTTTACCAAAATTGAGACCAATTCTTGACGGTCAAAGTTTGGCTTAGTCACCAGAGCAAAAACTTAACATTGAAATTTAGGTATTATTTTATGCAAAACATATTTGCAAGGTAAACCTTCAAATTAGTAATGGGGCCACCACTAAGCAGAGTATTTTTAAATTCGCAACATGTATCTAGCACACTGTTGACATTTAATCCTCTGTAACGTCCACTTAATGACTTTACCATCCCTACGAGAGATTTCCACACAAGCCATCTAATGCAGTGATGTTCCCGGAGTTGAAGAGAGAGCAGGACAAGGTGTATGAGAATTCCTTGAAAGGTGTTTTAGGACTACACACCCCACAGTGTAATCCAATATGCCCTTACTCAGGTGTTTGAGGCATGTGGATCACCAGGGGCCTGAATCAATACAGGAAAATTGAGGGCCCAGAGAGGTGAGATGACAATGCCTCATGAAATTCTCCTAGCAAGATATATACCCAGACACCCAACCCACAATTCCGGAGGCAGTACTGTATGGTGCTCATGAGCATAGACCATGAAGCCAGATACCTTGGGTTCAAATTCCAGTTTTGCCTATGCTCACTGCTTGACATTTGCCAATTTACTTAGACTCTCAATAATTAGTTACCTTGTTTGTGATATAACTGGGAAGTACATTTTGGGGGACATAGTAAGACATAACTTTGGCACAGACAGAGAAAGAACAGGAGGAAGGCTGTCTATCACAGTCAGGGCAAGCCTCCCACCGGACTACATTCTGCAAAGTAGTGACACAACAGAAGACCAAACAGTCCTTAGAAGTGTTCCGTTGGTCTCTCTGGTCTTTTTAGAGAGTTCGAATTTCTTGTTAACATTATAAAATTGGGAGATTTCACATTAATCTCTACATCATTTGATATGTCACCCCTTCCTCCTTGATTCACTCTTTACTTGGCTTCCACAATATACCTTCATGATCTTTTCTTATTTCATTGGCTGTTGCTTCTCAGACTCCTCTGTTGGCCCCTCCTCCTTCCTTGACCCCTAAATATATAGGAGTGCCCAAGGCACTCATCACTATCCACAGCCATTCTTTTGTGAGACCACCCAGTCCCAAGGCTTTCAATATCATCCATGCACTGATGACTCCCAAATGTACATCTCTAGTTTGGTGATTCCAGTCTTCCCTATCTCATTTCCTACATGGCAACTCCACTTGAATGTCTTCCAGTCCACTCTTCTCATCTAGGTCATGTAAAAGAAGATTCAATGCAGGGATTAAAGCACAATCCAGGGGAGGTGAAGAATTTCCTCTCTGGCTAACTAACAGTAAACTTCCGAGAGACACAGCAAACTGCTTAGGAGGCTTTTCTTTTGTACTCAACAAGGAAGTGGAGGAGGTCCAAGGGACAAGAAATTCTGCCTGGCTTCTTCCCGTGGAAAGGTGACGCACTATAAGTTTTGGCTCCTTGACAGTCTCTCAGGGCTCTATCATCCAAATGTTTGGAAGTGACTTTCTGTTTCATCCAAGCCCCAAAGTGGAAGGGTATTCTAGCACAAATAGGTGACAGCCAAAATGAAGGATGAAGAAGCCATATGAGGGCATACACGGGTTTGGGCTCCATTAGAGCATCTTGAAATTAACCTGTCCCAAACTGTCTCTCCCCCTGATCTCCTCCTCATTCAAATCCCTTCTCTATTATCAGTTACAGAGAGTTCCAGACCGGAAACCTTGAAATCACCTTTATTTCTTTTCTCTCTGGCACACTCCACATCTAATTCCACAGCCAATCCTCACAGCTCCACCTTCAAAATATAGTCAAGATCTGGATCCCTTACTTAGCGGGTGTCACTGGCTATTTCTTTGCTTTCCTACTATGCCTATATATGGCTTTCTTCCTTACTTACCTCAGGTTATTGCTCAAATGTTATATTCTCAGTAAAGCCTTCCCTGACCAGACAGGTACTCTGCTCCCTACAGCATTCTTTATCCTGCTTCCTCAATTTTCACCCTCTGATGTATTATATGATTTCATTATTTATTGTCTGTTTCTCCACATGAATACAATCTCAATTAGGACAGCATTTTCAGTGTGTTGTGCTCACTACCTAGAACAGTTTACAGCACAGAGGATGTTTGCAATAAAGATTTGAATGATTTCCAATATTTCTTGAAAACGAATCAGAGCTCCCAGTTTTACCAGGCCCCCATTTTCAGATAAGAATCTTCAGCGAGAATGAGTAGGTCCACCTACTAGCAGCAGACTATACTTGGCTGCCTAAATCTTGGGACCTGAATAGCCTCTGGGCATCTGAGTTGGAACCCTGAATGACTGTGTAACCTGAAGAAGTGACTGTGTCCGATATAATGCCTGAAGTTCCTGGGCGGACCAGAGAACAGAGAATATTTAAAACATCCTGAGTAGAATGAGATCATTTCTTGCTTAGTGTCTGAGCTGAAGGTGATCTGCATAAAGCCACTTCCTGGGTAAAATAATTAAATATCATTTCTCTCCAACACCCATCTTTGTAGCAGTGTAAGAGCATCACTACTTCATTAGTTCATGCGCTGTCTGATCACTGCTTTTCCCACAGGTTTCAATATCACACGAACACCACTGAAACATCACTCCAAAGTGCTCCCTGAGCCATAGACTTTTGGATCCATTTGCCAGCTGAACACCTTTACCGGGATCTGTGTTACAATCTTAACAAGTCCATAACTGAACTCACTTTCTTCCCTCCTCCCACCTGCTCTTCTTCCTTGGAGTTTCCATCTTAGTTAATGCGATCAAATCTACATGCTCACCCAAGTCAAAAAAAAGGCCAAACTTTTCCTTCCACCTCATCTCCCATTTCCACTGTCTAACTAACTCGTGTTCAATTTTTACCTTCAATATGGCTCTTGACTTTTTTTTTTTAGTGTTCCTAAGGCTGCTTTAGTTTAAGTCTAATTTCTTCCTTGCATGATTGCAGGCAATTCCTAAATGGTATTTCCTTTGACTCTAGAGATTTCCTCGCTCTTGCTAAGGCTGTTCAAGCCAGAGAATTAAGAGTCATCCTTGATTCCATCCTCTCCCTCATTCAATATTGCTAATCTATCCCTATGTTTTGCTAATTTTACCTCCTCAAATATCTCCTGAATTGCCTTTTCATCTACCTAATCTAGGCTCTCTTCATTTTCATCTCTCTCCTGAATTACTGTGAAAGCTTCCTACTTGCTCATCCCCTCCTTTTATTTATTTATTTTTTGCTTTATCCACTGCCAAATGATTTTTAGCAGTGTAGCCAAAGTAATCTTTTTAAAAACATAGTTTCTTAAAATGTATTTTTTTAATGTTAATGTCCTATTCAAACACCCTTCTAGTGCTTCTCATTGCCTTTAGAAGAAAAGGAATGTTCTTTAATGGGGTTTGTGAAGCCTTCTCGATCCAGCCCCTCCTGCCTTCCAATCTCATCTTGGGCCACTTGTCCCTCATTCTCTCCTCTCCAGCTACGCTGGGCTTCGCTGGGTTTCTTTAAGAAGCCATATTCTCTGTCATCTCTGTTTCTTGCCAACCCCTCCCTTGACCTACCTAAACCTAACCAATCCATCACATGCCCGCTTAAACACCCCTGTCTCGGAGAAGCCTACTTTGTCAAAGTTGGATCCCCTTGTTTTACACTCTTCTAATAGAAGTTTCCACACTTCTATTAACTAAATTCCTTATAAGCATTTTCAATAACTGTCTTTAGAGCAGTCTACAAGCTCTGTGAAAACAGAGACCACTTCCAGTTTACTAATAAGCTCTTTATACTAATATCTAGTGCAGTTCTTGGCAAATAGAGATTGTGGTTAATTTTACATGTCAAATTGTCTGGGCTGTGGGATGCCCAGATCGTTGGTAAAACACGATTTCTGGCTGAGCCTGTGACGGTGTTTCTGGGAGAGATTATCATTGACTCAGTAAATCAAGTCAAAATCTCCCTCACCAATTCTGGTCGGCATCATCCAATCCATTGAGGGCCTACATAGAACAAAAAGGCAAGGGAAGGATGCATTCGCTCTCTTGCTTAAGCTGAGACATCCATCTTCTTCTGCCACAGACCTCAGCACTCCTGGTTCTCAGGTCTTCAGGCTGCCACTGTTGGCCACCTGGTTCTCAGACCATTGGATTCAAAGTGAGACTTACACCATTGGCTCTCTGGTTCACAGGGCTTTGAGTTTGGACTGGAGCCATATTGCTGGCTTTCTTCGATGTTCATCTTACAGACAGCAGATCATAGGACTTCTCAGCCTCTATAACCATGTGAGCCAACACCTCATAATAAATCTCTTTCAATATGTCTATATATATCCTATTGGTTCTATTCTCTCTGGAGAACCCTAATACATAGATGTTCCAAAAAAATCAAGTGAATGATTTACTTTTATTTTATTCATTAAGAACATAGGAAATACCTTAAATACACACACACAAAGTGCTAACTGATACTCTAAAATATAAATCTGATCTTATTCCCCTTATACTTAATATCCTTTGACATCCACTTCCCAAGCCTAAAAGCTTACTCCTTAATCTGGCACGTAAAGCCTATGTACCTTTGCAATGCCTTCTCTTTCTACTCTCTGAGATGCTCCTGTGATTTGGAGTATTTCGATTTCTCCAAAGTTATGGTGTAATTTGACATTTTCTTCTCTTCACTCTTCTTGAAGTTTCTCTCAGTGTTCTTTATCAACCTGGAATTCCCACTTCAAGAGTCAACTCAAAATTCACCTACTTCCATGAACCTTTCTCTGGATTCTCAAGTGAGCAAATTGGATACTGTCACCTCCATGCTTCCAGAACTGCTTACATATTTCTGTTTTATAGCATAAAACTATTAGTTTAAAAGTCCTCTCTACCCTTCTCAGTGTTCTACAGATACAGGGCCATGGTGTTTTTCTACATGTCTGGAACATGTGCAAAATCAATCAAAGTCATTTGAACCGCTAGACGAGTAAATGAATACTATTGTCCCTGTACATTCTTAAACTCTTTGTCCAAAAAACACCCAATATAATAATATTACAATGTTAACCAAGTAAGTCTCTCTGCTATATAAGATCTTTAAAAATCTATTGCCAAGAAAATATCATGTCCACTAAGGAGTTGTTTGATATACTTCAATATTTTAAATAAAGGAAACTCCATAAGTTATTCTGGTCTTGAGGTGCATTAGACTATTTATTCCCAATGATGAGGGTGACTTGCATTTAAAATATAGTTTCCACTTTTCCATACTTCTGATTTCTTTTTTTTGTTCTTTTGTTTCATTGACTCATGTGCGTGTGTGTATGTGTGTGTGTATTTTTATGGCAACTTCTAATTGTCTTGAGAAAAAGAAGAATGAGACGTAAATCAAGTTCAAAGATCATGAAAGTTCTTTCACATTCTAAGATTCTTATGTTGAATACAGATAAATTAAAAATGACAATTACAAAGAAAAAAATTTCTTCGGAAAAAGTTCTCGGGCATATGCTTTATTTACATAATATATACACAATCTATCAATATCTATATGTAATATAGATATATATTTTATATATACATATATTACATATATATATTACACATATATATTACATATATATTACACACACACGCACACACATATATATATGTATATACACACACAATTTATTCTACCTACCCTAACCTTATACTCACATGTTTTTACAAATACACATATTATCCTTTTCCTTTAAGCAAGCTCCTTTCACACCCAAAAACCTTTACTAAGTGAATAATACAAAAGGCTTTCAGGTCACAAAGGGAAAAAGCAAAGAAACAACATATTACATTCAAGATATGTTTTGTGTTTTTGTAATTGTATGATCTTGGGCAAGTTTGTTCATCTATTTTTTCCTCAGATTCCTTGTATACATACATATAAAATATGTACATTCATAATATATATATTCATATTTATCCTATTTATCCTATGCTATCTATCCTACTTCACAGAACTAAAACAATCTTATGAGACCTCCATGGAAAATATTATTTTCAGTAAGTGTAAGCTTAACTCTATGTCATTGCTTAATTGTAATACTGTAATAAATTAACTTTATCAATTACTATCAATGGATATAACTGCTTCCGTCAACAAAGTAGACACTATCTCAAAGACTCAGTCTATCCAGTGGCCCCTGGGTTTTACATGTAAAAGTAATATTTTAGTGATAGCCAGAATTTATATTATTAATCATAAGTATAATCATTTATCACTTGTCTTTATGTCCTTCCATTGTGCTTACTTCATCATTATGGGGAGTCTACTGTTTCTTCTTTGCTATCTCTACTTAGGTAGATTCATGTATTCATTCATTTATTTACTCATTCACAAGCCTCTGGAAGCCGGGAATACTGATCTGTTTTGTTCAAGGCTAGAAGAGTACCTGGCATACAGCAGGCACCCAATAAGTATTTGTTGAACAAATTGGAAAAATAGAATATTCATGGAGCACCTACCATGAGTACTGATGGCATAATTGTGAGAAAGATGGTTAAGATCCTTGCTTTTCCACAAATTTTACTTTTGGTTGAATTGGTGGAGTAAAAACATTTTAAAATTAAACAAGCAAAAGGGATTATTTCAGATAGTGAAAACAGTGAAGATATAGAAAATGACTGGCAATGCCAAGGGCAAATTGGGTAGTCAGGAAAAGATGGCAGGTGACGTTTTAGCTGGCATCTTTATTCCAAGAAGGAAGGAGCCATGGAAAGATAAAATAGCACAGCGTTCTTGGCAGAAAGAACCTCAGATTTGATCTTAATTGCCATCTGACTTCCTGGTTCAGATTCTGAATGTCATTTCAGTCTAGGCTTTCCTCCATAAGTAAAGCATCTCCATAGACATATGACCTCAAAATAATTCCAATGTTGGCACAACTGAGAAGTCTTTCTAGATTGCGTATACTGACCTTGTAGGCTACTTGTGGATACAGCCTCATCATTATGCAGGTGACTATACATGTGTATGCATGTGCAATTTTATGCACTTTGAAAATGATTAGCAATATGTTCTTGATTGACCTGTAGTGGAACCTAGTCTTTGTTATCTGGGAGACGCTCAAGGGAAAAGTTTCTTAATCTTGGCACTATTGACATTTTGGGGCATTTTAAGATGCTTAGAAGCTTCTGCATCCTCTACTCACTAAATGCCAATGGCACCTCCCACACACACCAGTGATGACAATCAAAAATGTTCCCAGACAGCTGTATGCCTCCTAAGGGGAAACGTGCTCCTTGTTAAGAACTACTACATAAAGTATCAGAAGCATCTGCTGCCTTAAAAAAACTTTCTTAGTGAACTGGAGGCATGATATTTGCTCATCTTATTTCTAGAGGTAATTTCTAATCTCGTTAGTTATCAGGCCTTCCGGATAGGTCTGACCACTCAGCTTCTGAATTCCTTTCCCTGTGTCCAGAAGCTAACCTTCGCAAATCACATCCTGTCTCTGCAATTCTGCTTTCTCAGATCTAAAATGAAAGGCAGACCAGATGATGTTCAAGAAGCCACTCATCACAAACATTCCTAGAAAACAATCCTAAGATCCTTCGTGTCACTGACAATATCATGATTTGTACAATGTCACTTACTGGGATCTGAGGCACTGAGGTTATTAGTATGTACATGGGCTAAAATTTATGCTATGTCCCTCTTTAACTATTAGGTTTGTCCATTTATTTTCAAGACTGTTTAGAATGGCTGCAACTGTTTTTGTTTCATTCTTTTTGTAGCTGTTTCAACCATTTTGTTTTGAGCTCAAGAATCTACTAATTGCAATGTTTAAGACATATTATTTATATGTTTTTTCCTACACGTAAAATGATAAAAATAAGTTACAGTTTCAAGTGGAAGTAAATATCATACAGGTGTTTCTTTCTTTCATTAATTTACTTAATTATTTGATATATATTATCGAGTACGTGGGCCCATGAATAGATGGAAAGGGGATACCGAAACATACAGGCCCTGCTATTAAGGAGCTGGTAATTTAACGTGTGATATAGACATGAATAAAGCAAAGTGTTATGTGCTACAGACAGGGAAGTGTACAGTGTTAAGGAAGGAGGAAGATAAAACATCTAACCAAACCTCCTGGAGGGATAGATTTATGAAGACATACTGTCCCTTTCAGCATATCCTGTCGAATGTGCTAAATATCTTGGAAAATACATACATACATATTTCTTTCCCAAAGATTCTAAACATTCTCTATACAAATTCAAATTTGAATTTCAGGGCCATATGTGAACAGCTGTCAGGTTAAAATTTAGGGCAGAAATATGAACATGCAGCTAAACCTCTGACATGTAATGTTTGGGTGCACTTGTTCAAACACTGTGGCTGGGCCACAGCATCTCTGTGACATTGAAGTAAAAGTTGAAAGAAGAAAAGAAAAAAGAAAGCTTGAAAATCACCTGAGTGTTTATTTTGTGCAGTGATGCACATGAAGGAATTTGGAAGCTTGAAGCTCAAGAGGTAGTTTTTCAATTTGCCAGGGGTGGCAAGAGGAGAGACCAAAACCAGAACAAAGAGATCCGGGTGTCAGTAAAACTGTGAAACTCTTTAAAGTGGAATTATATTTCCTCGCAACATATGCATTCAATAAAGTAAAGATATTTGATTGCAATTTGTCTAACATCCATTTGAAAGTTAATAATTAGCCATCAGGAGAAATGACTCTTTTCAAAATTATAACATTTCATTAAATGGCTCCTACTGAAAGGTTTGAGGGGTGGGTAAGTGGTTTCATTTTGTTTCAAGATCACAACTGGCTTTAATGTTCAACCTTACCCAGCATTACAGCAGAGAAGCTTTTGTGCAAAATGAGTGTAGCACCAGGTCAGTATCAGTCAATCATTGTTCAATAGGCTTCCTTCAGATAATACAATGGGCCTCAAAATAATCCAAGAAAAACAGTGTGAGGCCATTTCAGCTGAAGGATTATCCTATCGAGAGCTTAAATTTCACTTCTCTCTACACTCATTTTCACGTTTTAATTTACAGTCAGTTTATAGAGTCCCCCAAATAATGATTTAGCTGTTGGGTAATATTATTGCTCAAGATCCTTTCATTGCATATAATATCCCCTTTGTACGTAAAAATGTTCATTTCCTCTTTCATGCTAGGAGTGTTTGACTCAGTAGAGTAAAGCCCAATTGAACTAAAAACCTGAAAAGTCTCGGTCTATCCATTAGTCATTCATTCTCTCATTCAGTCCAATAGTAGCAGTAAGTCAACAGAACTATGGTGTATTCTGTACCCAGACATATTTCCTAATGTGATTCAAATATAAACGGAAGTTGACAATAATAGCTAATAAAGGTAAGGATGAAATTGAACTGTCACTCTCAAACACTGACAGTGGTAATCATAGTTATTATTGGCTAGTTTCTATAGAGTTCTGACCACTAGCTGGGGACAGGGTTGGTCACTTAACAGAGATCGTCGCTTGTCGTTTTCCCAGCAATCCTACGCAGTAGGCCCTCTCATTATCTTACTGTTACAGATAAGCAGGTCTTGGAGATTATATAATTGTCAAAGATCAGATAGCTACTAAGTAGTGAGCTGGAATTTCAATCCTGAAAGTTAACTTTCACTAGTATATTTAGGATAAACAGGGTCAGGCTCATGTCCGCCTCCGAATTGACCTGTTCTGTAGCCGGTGTTCCCTGGTCTTTGAGTTCCTCCCCAGGACTCTGAGATGTCTCTAAGGTTGCCTTTTTCCTCACTGTGGATTGTTACCTACAGTCCCTAATGCTGGACAACAGTAAAGCCTGACTTGGTATCTCACGCAAATCACTTGCTTCCCCATAGTTCCACTGACACAAGGCTGTTGTGAATAGAAAATGTTTCATAAAATATTGACATAAACTGATAAAAATATATCACAGAGAAGGAAATTTATGTTTTAAAGCGAAACATTTCTGTTCTTCCGAGTCTCTGCCAAGGGGAATTCCCCACTAGCTGCCTCGTTCCCTCTGACTGGGCAGCCTGCCATATTCCTGGGGTTCTTCCTCTCTCTACCTCCTGCCTCCCCAGCTGTTAGCTTCTAACCAAATCTAATTTCCTGTGAGCTTTCTATGCAAAGCATCCCAAACTAGGTACACTTTTGCATATACCAAATTCCTTAAGGTACTGTTTTATTCTTTAAGGGGAGGAGGACGGCATCTTCCAGTATCGACACTTAGACTATCAGAACTGACAGATAATTTTATACGAGACGCATTCTGGGTGTTCCTTCTAAATGTATAATCAATATTCAAGTTACTCAAGTGCGAGTAGCACATAAATATATATATATATATATATATATATATATATATATATATATATATATATTTGTATGTTTACATAGCAAGTCTTTGTTTCTTGTATTCGACTCACTGGAAAATGAGAAAAAGGAAAAAGAATTTACCTCATTCTTTCCTGGGATTCACAATATATAAGAAATTTGCTATTCTTGAAAATTTCTGTAAGTAGAATTATCCACTCCCACAACTGCAATGGCAGTAAGTGGCTCAATTCATCAATAAATAACTTTGGTCCAAGGAGAAGAAACTGAGACACTCTCATTAGTTTACTTGGTTTCTTTAGTTTTTCCATTTTGTATTTCAATTAATATTCCCTCTGAACAAAAATCTAATGAGAAACCAAACAGTAAGGCCATTTTATTTAAACAAAAGTATATAGGAAAAGGAAAAAAAAGTACGGATGTAAAGTGAATAGACCACATACTTATTATTTGAAAAAATATGCTTCAACTGGAGCATAAAAATCTCATCCATAGGCAGAAAAAAACAACTTGGTATTAGGAAATTCAGACTAAAGGTCACATACACACTTACATGTATGTATATATATATATATATATATATATATATATATATATATATATATATATATATATTTGATGACTGTATATATATATATATATACAGTCATCAAATATAGGCTGTCTACAATTTTAGCTTAAAGAAGGATAGTATTTTTGCTTCAACCACACCCACATACATAGACAAATCAGTTATTTAATGTACATTTACTAAGTGCCTACTATGTGCCATAAACTAGGATAAGTTCTAGGGATTCAAAAATATATAAAAGCTAGCCTTGCCCTCTAAAACTTTTAGCTTACAAGAAAGATACAACAGGGTTGATTTCAATCCATTTCTAATTAAATAATTGGTTGTTTATAGAAGAATCTTATAAAAGGAAAATTTTAACCCTGTCATCTTGAAACTACATTCCAAGAGAGAAAATGGTAAGTTTTATTGCAATTACACAAAAAATATTTTGGAAACATATTCTTTAATTCTTTAAAATACATTCTATCTACAGACTGTAAATGTCTATTACCCCCTGGGAACTTATACTAGGCTCTAAAAATGTATAAAAAAAAAAACCCACTGTGAAACAAATAGATCAGACATATTAAAGCATTAAGGAGTTCACCTAAATCAACTATTTATATAGCAACAACATAATCTAAATTTGGTACACAACAAGAAAATTTAAGTAGTTAATAAGAAATTATGAAGCAAATTCTTGTAGTTCTACCAGTCTGTGAAAGTGAATGATGCAAAACATTAGAAGTATAAGCAGTTTTAGTAGCATTCATTAAATCTAAAGTATCTTGTAATGCATATTGCTGTAGACTTTTATGTATTTTAAGCAGGCATTTTACATACTGAAAACTGAAAAAATTCCAAGTGACATTTTACACCATTTTAAAGTGTAATAAGCACTTTCAGTGATGAATGAAAAAGAAAAATCAGTTTTATATGTTTGAATAAATACTTTAATTATTTTGTAGTTGTTTAGGAAGATATTTATAACAACTGTTGATTAAGTAAGGAATTAAAAGATTCTCGTTATGTTTTTAAAGTTTTTGAACATTGAGAATCTGTCATTTTGTGTTAGCAATTGAATGCTTTTTTTTTTCCCTTCTAACATCACTAGTGACTAGCACCAACTCTCATAGCTATTGCTGGAGGTGAACCTAGGTGCTATCTGTTTACCTACAATAGAGAGGAGGGCGTGACCTTGCCCACTACAGTACACAAAGTTTTCACTACACCTCTGCAGAAGAATTTCCTTCTGATCTTAATCATTCTTCCCTGTAACAGCTGGTTTGATTTTATTTGATAGACATTTTGATTTCTATAACTACGATTCCCTGTATACACTAGCCAAAAGAAAATTTAGGTACAATTTAAGGGGTAAATTGTATAAGGAATTGAGTAGGAATGCAGGGAGCAGTGTTTGGTTGCCTGAGAGATTTAATTTATCCCATAAGTGTTTTTTTCTTTGTTTTTTAGTAAACTCTGGACAATCAGAAATTTCACAAACACATACACAGAGGAACACAAACATGCAATTTTAGCAAGAGTAGACCTGTATTCTAACCATACTTGGCTAAAAACGGTCCCTTTCAAAGGAAGTAATTGACCAAAGTCTCTCCACATTATCTTATACTGGCCCATGTCACTCATTTATATCATTTGCCTGCTTCCCATTAATTATTTCTTTTGTGCATTTTGCTTTTTGGCATATAAGTCCCTCATTTCTGCCTCCATTTCATGTTACTACTTTTGCTTATTTTCTTTCTCCTTACTTTTACCTAATTTATGTTTTCCTATATTTTAGTGGTTTTCAATCCTAGTGAAAGTTGAGGTATGAATAAAGGAAACAAATGCTGATTAAATTTGACTTAATGTATTTCCATATCTCTTCCCCTTGCAAGATTATAGTGCGTGTGTGTCTGTGTGTGTGTGTGTGTGTGTGTGTGTGTGTGTGTGTGTGTCTGTGTGTGTGTGTGTGTGTAGCTACTTCAAATCCTTTCCAAAATGAATTAGTAACTGTTAATAAGCCAATCCTAACACAAACCCTCTTTTCCTGGTCTGTTGGCCACATGCCATCCGGTGGAATTCCAAGGGAATGGTCAGGAGCAATGAATGAGTCAGGAGAGCCTCCGAATGAGTGCATTTCACCTTAGTGTGAGCAAGCAGTAAAACTTTGTTTAATTAAGCCACTAAGATTTGCCTTTTTAAAAAATTACAGCATATAACCTAACCTAACTAGGTAGACCTATAATTACAAAGGTTTTATGAGAATTACTTAGGATAAAACTCAGTACAGAGCCTGTCTCATATGGGAAATTCCATAAATATTATTCACTTCTTTTCCCCCATTCATATTTACCAGTCTGCTTTAAAAAGAGATATATGTTTGCTGGCCCAGTTTTTCACTTTTCTTTTTACTAAGATAAAACTGTCCTCTTTATTTATTGGATTATAAATACGACATATTTTTATCCCAATCTGTGGAACTTGTTCCATCAACTAATTCCCCTGATTTCCTTTGAAACTTTTTTCTCCAATAGTTCTTCTCTGTCTATGAATATGCTGTCACTTCATGCATTCCTAAGGAATATCACATCATCTCTATTATGTCATTAATCTACAGTCATTTCCCCCATACTTCACAGGAAAATCAATTGAAAAAGTAATTTATATTCTCTGACTTTACTTCTTTAACTACTTTTCTACTTTTCAAAGTTTTACATTTGATTTTGCATCTCCTTTATTCTACTTTAAATGTTTTCCCAAAGGTCACTCATTTCTAAATGCCCATATTCAATTAGCAATTTCCCTTGACTTCTCTTCAGCACTGAAAAGTGTTGAGTCAAATCTTATAATTTAACTAGAAATATAGTCACCAAGTTTTGTCTTCTTGCCTTTGACAATTCTATTGCCCAGTATTTTGTCCCTCGTCTTCAGAACTCAGCCACATGTAGGGTCTTTGGAGCCCGCAGCAGTGCCTTCCAGTTGTGGGTCTCTAGTCCTTATCTGATTCTTGGGATCCACCTAGATCTTTCTAATGGTCTGACAGACATAACCATCCATCAAAATCTCTTTATTTTAACACTTCAACTTTTTCCTCCTCTTAAACTATTCTGAATATGTCTAAAACTCAAATCCTTATTACCATCTGGACCATCTCTTCCGTTTAAATGTGCTAAATGGCATGTTTTTTTTTTTTCAAACCAACCAAGTTGGAAAATATAAACCATCAGTTACTTATTATTCTTCTTCATTCATCATATTTGCTTAATTGAACCATTTGTCTCTAGAAAATACTTCGAATACATCTTTTTCTTTTCATCCTCCTGGCTCATAAATGGTACAACCAACTCAACTGCTGAGGCTGGAAAAAAATATCCCATGCTTAATTATTCCCACTCCTTCATCTCCAAATTGCAACAATCCACTGGTTTCTAAAATTCTCGTTGTGAAATATTTCAAATTCTTCAGTTGTCCATCCTCACTGCTAGTATTCTGGGCTCTTTTCCCATCATCTGTATTTGGTATCACTCTCAAAAGTTTTAGCTGTTTTTTCTACTAAAATAGTCATTATTTTATCCCACACAAATCCCTGAAATCCATGATTTATGGACTAACCAGACTGGTATTTCTGAATTAAAATATAATCATCTCATACTGTCCTTCAAAGACTTCTCATTATATTTAGTATAAAGTACAGAGTCCTTAAGAAAATTTATGTTGTTTCCATGTCTGGAGCCCAAGTAAGTGTTCAATTTCATCTCTTATTTTCAATCACACAGAACTTTTGAGCAGCAATACTTATTAATCAGTAGTATTCTTTGAACATTATACATTCTCTTCTGTCTCCATAAGAGAATGTGTATGTGTATGTCATTCATTATAGTTAAAATATTCTCTACCTCCCAGTCATCTAACAGGATAACTGCAACTTGGACAAAGAGTTATCAGATAACTTCTTGTTCAAGCTGGGATTCTTTTGAGAGTAGAAGGAGATACTCATAATAATTACACCAAGAGAATAGACAAAAGTGGGAATTGATCTGGGAAAACCAGGATATATGATAACCCAAATTAGGTACCACTTCCTAGAAAAAAATTTCTAATCAACTCTAAGTTATTTATTCTTCATTCTATTTACATAGTATTCTGTTTATCATATAATACCACTTACCGTACTTTAATTTTCTGTTTATCTTATCTTTTTTAGACTCTCAGTTCATCAAGGACAGGGACTATGCTGTTACACTCACCCATTTACCCAGTGCCTAGCACACTGTCGTTCCAGTGCCTAGCACATAAATACACTCAACCATCATGCATTGCGTAAATAATTCGTTACCAGCTTAACTGAGATTTTATTTTATCTATCTTTTACTATGTAAGTCATTATTGTAACAACGATTGGAATATTATACCCCATATTCAAATGCTTCTCAAGAAGCCATGGCTATAATAATGAATGTCCCTATTAAATTTATTCAAGATTCTCCATTGTCTCACAAATCAGGAACATATTTTCTAGAACAGCATTCAAGGCTTACAACAAATCTCCAAGTTTGTCATTCACAACACTCCATGACATACTATCTGTTCCAAATAAACGCACTCCGTTCAGTTCTTTAAAACTCGCATATCTTTGCAAATTCCATGCATTTACTAGAACCCATTCTTCTTTTCTTGAATGCCTCTCCAATGCATCCCTGTCTACATTCTACCCATTGTTAAAGACTGATCTCAGATGATATCACCTCTTAGAATGTTTTCTAGTTAATTTAGGAAGGTAATAAATTGAATTATCTTGAACCACTATAAAACATTTTTTCCTTTGCCTGGATTAGGTGATGTAAGGCACGATGTAAAATCACAAGGCTGAGACTCCACTTCCAAGTCCTTTAGTGTAACAGTTAGGCAGTTGTGAGCTATAGCTGGGCACCCTTCAGCAGTAAAATAGGAATAATAATGACAGATACTTTGGTAGCATTTCTGTAACGATCATGTTACCAAGCGAAAGCCTTTGTATAAGAGTAAAGGACTCTTCAAAGCAGGTCAATATTTTATTCAGTGGCTGGACTAAGCTAGAGAACATTTACAGAACAATTGGTTTCTATAACCTTGCTCAGCTATATATATTGAAGAATTTATAAATAATGGTGGGTTCTAGAACAAGTTTGCATAGTTTACTTTCTCCTGTTCTCCCCCTCTAAATACAACTAAATATTCTGCCAATTATTTCACTGACAATCTTAAAGAGATATGAAATCTATATGGAAAGAAGCAAATTGGTTAGAGACCTCAAAGTCTGAGAAACAGTAAGGCCATATCTTTGCATTTGCATTCTATATTTCATACACCCTTGGACAGAGTGCCAAAGAGGCTTGCAGCCCACAGCCCCCAACAGGCACAGTACAAAGCAGACAGAAAAAGCATGCTCTCTCAAGCCCGAGATCAAGAAAAGGAAAGCCTAACCAAGTGAGAGGCCCGGATGCCACTCCTCAACCAGGCGCGCTGAGACTCTGATCCTCTTGCAGTAACGAAGACCTGGACCGATGAGTCTCAGATTCATAATATGGATGTCAGGCAAGTTGATCTGCCAGCAGCAACGGCAATAGTAAAACCCAGTGCCTCCCTAGCCTCTGAGTGGTATAAGAAGAGCCAGGACCTGCAGCTTCTGCTCCCCTCCCATCAGAGGGTCACTCAGCAACAACGGGCAACCTGAGAAAGTGCCTTCCACCCTCACAGTTGACACAAGAACAAATTGTGCAGGAACATTAGAAGCACCAGGAAAATAAAACAAACCAGAAGAGCATTGTGAGGGGTCAGAAAATTAAAGTGTCATTAAAACTAAAGTCTATAAAAGTTCACCAGAACCTATACGCTAAACTTAAATAGAAAGACTGCATGCTAAAACAGAAGACCCGTGTATAAGCCCCTCCCCTTCAGTGTAGGCTGGTAAATAGTAACTAATTTCTAAAGAACAGAATACAGCAAAGATGATTGGATGTCACTACCATGATTAGGCTATGTAAGACTGTGACTTTTGTCTTGCTAGCAGCCCCTCTCTCTTTCTTTCTCTCCCCCTCCATCCTCCCCCACCCCGCGGCTTTCTCTCTCTGGCTTTGATAAATCAACTTGCCATATTTGAGAAATCAGTATAGCAAGAAACTGAGCATGGTCTCTGGTCAAAAGCCAGCGAGGAACCAAGGCCCAAAGTCCAACGATGAGCAATGAAATGAATCCTGCTGACAACCATGCAAGTAAGCAGGGGAGTTGAACTTCCCCAGTTGCACCTGCAAATGAGCCCTCAGCCCTGTGTGACACCTTGATTGCAGACTAGAGAGAGATCATGAAGCAGAGGAGCCTGTTAAGTTGTTATAAGACTCCTGATTAACAGAAACTGTGAGATAATGTATATGTTGTTTAAGTTGCTAAATTTTGGCAATTTGTTATGTAGTAATAGATAACTGAGACATGCAGTTTATACTCTTGGTTATCGTTATCCAGGAAACATCTCTCTAATTATGTGGAGACAATGAATTTTTTAAAAAGCTATCTACAAGTCAAATTCCAAATCTGATTTATTTTCATTCACTTTCCTTCGCCTGCTAGAAATCAAGTAAAAGAAGCCGCAGTAAATTTTACTGGAATAGAAAAGTTATTCCGTTTCATTTATGCTGGTTGTTACTTGTACTTTAAATAAATGTTTGTGGTTTAATCAGTTAACTAGCTGAAGCATAAAGGCTTTGAGTATTTTACAAGTCCTTCAAAGACCATTTGTAGTATTGCTTAAGCCCACAAGCTTTGGAGAAGTTGTTTTTGCCTCAATAACTCAAACAGGAACTTCTGTATCGTGGTGGGATAAAGCTTAAAGAAAAGCAGTGTAGGAAAAACATCAGCTCTATAAGAAGCTTCTATATTTAATTTGAAAACTTTGTAAGTGCACACAGAACATTATAGCTCTCTGAAATTTTCCTATATTAGAACAAATTTAATACACATTAAATTCACCTAGAATTCTGTGCTAGCTCACCTGTGTGTTGTTGACAAGTTTTCCTTTCAAATGCAAAGATTTTCTGTTTGCTGAATTTGGGTGTTCTCACTACTCAAAGTTGAGATAGGGAGATACTGGGAGAATTTGCATACAAGGCTAGAAAGCTTCCTCTAAAGTAGTACTTTCATTAGAGAAAGTAATACTAGCTGCTATGACAAATACCAAAGTCTCGTCTTAACATGACAAAAGTCTGTTTCTTGCTTATGTCAAATCTAATACAGATGTTCCTAGATGGCGGGAGGACTTCCATGTGTTTATTCAGAGACCCAGACTCTATGCATCTCGTACCTCTGCCATTCTAGCGCCTCAGAAGCCTCCCCTTGATCCTTTGTACTCAGCTGCTAGCAAGCAGAAAACAGGAGGATCAGATGAGATTTTCACAGGCCTGATCCTGAAATGGTTTCATAAGCCATTAACCAAATGTCAGTCCAGTGGCCCCACCCAACTGCAAGGGAGTCTGGGAAATGTAGTCTACTTTTGTGTCCAAGAAAAAAAAGAAAATGAGCATTCATAAATGCCCAGTAATCTATGCCACAAGAAAGAAGAAAAAGCGTGCAGTACCAGTATGAATAGATTTTGTGTTGCAAAAACATAGTACCTAATTTATGTAGCTTAATTCCAATGCTGATCAACATTTTTTTAAAAAAATGAAGCATATCGAGAGTTCTATAACATCTAAATTATATAAAATAATGTAATAATATAACACGTGTGAATTCCAAACACAACTTTTTTTCTAATTTCACCTTTTCATAGTAGTCATTTAGCCTATTTCTTAAATATCTCCGAAAAGTAATTTTTCTTTCCTCCACTCTGTTCTTTTCTCTCTGATAGCTTACTTTCCCTTCCTATATTATTAAAGGAAGCTCTCATTTTATGTTTTACTAAGTTTTGAATAAGGTCATTCATTTTGCAAAAGGACCATTTGGATATACTTCCTAGATTGGGTCAAGTTTTCAAAGGATTTTTATTTTAGCCAAGCAGTTTCTGCTATCTTAAGCATACTAGAAATAGGGGTTGAATATGCTTCCTATTGGGCAGAGCAGTTAAGTGGTATCACAGAGTGAAATAGTCACGAAAAATGGGAGATAAAATAGTAATCAAGGAGATGGAAAAAAATAGAAAAAACAAAACTAGAAATTGTTACCAGCTTCACCTAGCAGTATCTAGTGATTATAATCTCAGTGGACAGAGCATCTGAAGAGAAGTGTGTGTGTGTGTGTGTGTGTGTGTGTGGTAGTATTGTGTTACTATCCCCCCAAAAATCACATATTGTGTGCTACAGCTTAAACTGAGTCATCTCTTGGTCATGACCTTTATAAATCTCTCGGGCTATGTATGTCAGAATGTACCCGTGATCTGCAATGTTTTACATTGTTCCCTGGGTTTATTTGTTTCTTGGGAAAGAGGTTATGCTGGGTCTGCAGTTCTGAGTGACCCGAGTAACCCTAAAACTATAATCGTTATTAACTGCTCACAAAGTATTATGAAAATTAGGTGTTTTGGGGGAAATTATGTTTTATTCTATTCCATTATATGGAACCTGAAGGTTCATTTCTGTATTTGTCCTTTTATAACTTGTTTACATGCTTCTGAAATAGGGAACATTTCTAAAATAAACATGAATGCTAAATTACATAAGTATCATAAAATACTGGAAATAGGTTGAATTTAAAAATATAAAATCTACAATGAGACATAAAGATGTGTTCTGCCTCCCTCTGCCCTAACTCCACCCCACTGACACTTCTCTCCATTTGGCAGATCTAAAGGGAAGAAAAACACAAGTACTTTCTCACTTATTCTTATTTTTAGAATAAAAACTTAAGTATAAAATATACAACATATCACATATACATATATAAGATATATGAATAACAATATTTAGTTGACAAACTAACCACTTGTTTTGAAGTCAATATTTACACTTAGACTGAATGCTAAATAAAATTTTACCTTAACTATACTTTGATGGTATGCTTGTGTGTGTGTGTGTGTGTGTGTGTGTGTGTGTCTGTGTGTGTGTGTATTGCCATATACACATAAGTCCCTCAAACATTATCAAACAATTCATGGGTTTGGACAGTGAGCTTTTAATACCAAGAGACTGGGCATTATCTGAACCAAGTTGTTATGACCATCTAAACTCGTCACTACGGAAGAAGGGGAAAATGGATATCAGGGAATAAATAAATATCTGACAAAAGTGCCTATGTTATGCATGGTTCTGATAGATAGAATAATGGCCCCCCAAATATGTCTACATCCTAAAACCAGGAACCTATAAATAAGTTTCTTTAAATGCTAAAAAGAACACTGCAGGTGTGATTAAGTTAAGAATCATAAAATGGGGTGGTGATTTTCCTAAATTAATCCGATGGGTTCAGTGAAATCACAGGAGTCTTTATACGAAGGAGTCGAGAAGGCACAGTCAGTGGAAGGAAATGTGATGACAGAAGGGATGGAAAGAAGGGGCCATGTGCCAAAGAATAAAGTAGCTCCCCTTTATCCACAGAGGATATGATCAAAGACACCTAGCAGATGCCTGAAATCGTAGGTTTTACTGAACCCCTTGTATATACTACATTTGTTTTTCTCTATACGTACATACCTATGATAAAGTTTAATTTATAAATTAGGCAGAGTAAGAGATTAAAACAGCTAACTAATAATAGAACAATAATAACAATAAACTATAATAAAAGTTACGTAAGTATAGTGTCTCTCTCTCTCTCTCTCTCTCAAAAATATCTTATTGTGTGGTATTCACTCTCCTTCTTGTGATAAGATAAAATATTTGTTTTTACCATAGATCTTAGCAACCCCAGCATGCAATTTTTTTTCTTTCTTTATTAAGTCAAGAACTTTCGACTTTTCACTTGGAAGTAAAGGAAGTACTTTATGACTTCTTTTTTGCATATCCGAATTGCCAGAATCACTACTCTTGTTCTTTGGGGCCATTATTAAGTAAAAGAAGGGTTACTTGAACACAAGCACATTGTAGTATCATATAGAGTAGTTTAACTGCCCTAAAAATCCTCTGTGCTCTAAGTATTCATCCCATCCTCTAGTAGTTACCAAATCCTAGTAACTACTGATCTTTTTACTGACTCCATACTTTTGCCTTTTCCAGAATATCATACAGTCGGAATCATACAGTATACAGCCCTTTCATACTGGAATTTTTTACTTAGCAAAACTTTATGCATTTAACATTCCTCGATGTCTTTTCATGACTGATAGCTCATTTTTTTTTAGTGTTGAATTATATTCTATTGTCTGGATGTACCATAGTGTTTTTATCAATTGATCTACAAAAGAACATATTGGCTGCTTCTAAGTTTTGGCAATTATGAATAAAGCTGCTATAAACATCTGTGCGCAGGATTTTGTATGAACATAAAAAATTTTCAATTCCTTTGTGTAAATACCATCTAGTGTGATTGCTAGATCATATAGTAAGAAATTATTCCCTCTTGCCTCCACCCTCAAAAACAGCAAAAAATATATATATTTTTATATATATATATAAATAATATATATATTTTATATATATTATTTATATATATATATATAGGTAGTAATTAGCACATTATCTAACAGGAAAATAGATAATGTGCTAATTCCTACCTATAAATATATAAACAGGAAAATAGATAATGTGCTATATCTCTCAAAAAACCAAATCAATCGTTCTTCCATTGTGATATCTTTATTTTTTCAGGGCTTTGTTTTTAGTTAGAAATATATCTCTTTTACATCCAGAATTTTTGCCTTCCCCCACTAGTATGTTAGTTTCGTGAAGGCGTAAACTCTATCTTATTCAATTCCATACTTCAACACCTAAGATGGTATATTAAAAGCAGTAGATATTGACTATTTTACCAAATTACATGAAATTACCCTTCAGTGTTCTGTCTTTGAATGGAACACTAATATTGTTTTAATGGGCTTGATTTCATTTTAAGGCTCAACATCTGCCCACAGAAACACATTTCTGAAATTTCATTGAAAATAAATGGGAAAGTTTCTTGAAACAGAAATATTCTCTGTGCACACTGCTTTGAGGCACATGAAGTAAATAACACAGCCATGATTCTTTGTTGTAAAATGAGAGATGTTTCTCCTGAAATTAGTAACACCATGAGCTGCAGTTCACACTCAGGAATTATGGACAACTATTTTACCAGAAAAATATAGCTTTTCCATCCAAATGGTCCATTGAAAAATATAACTCTAAATCATGCATCATGGAAAATGTATAAGACCTCAGCTTCATAGAAACGCCTTTCGCATAATCAAAACTGAGATCAGTAAAACTGATCTGAAATCCCATTGATAGACCTGCTGTCCATGTAATGCTCTTTCACCTAAAGGAGCAAAGAGGAATCAAGTATTTAGCATATGCTGTAAGGATGATAAACACCTAAGTGTTGAGTAAAACCTCCAGAGAGCCATCAGTTTATTTTAAGAAAACTTGGAAATGCAGGAGCAAACTCTCCGTCAGAGAAAGTTACTAATATATGGCTCCTGTAAGTGCACAGCATTTGTTAACAGGCTTCTGTATCAATTCACAAGTCTGCAAGCTTTTCTTGGACACCATCTGCCTACAATGTTTGTTCAGGAACTTCTATTTTGAAGTGCCCTTAAACACTGTTTAAACCTTCTTTTATACAAACACACAAAATTATACATGCACACACACAATCATCTCTTATTAAAAATTATGTTAACAATAAATGTTTGTATTACTTTCACAGAATGATTCTCCTTATTTCAAAATGTTAAGGTATCTGGGATGTTAATTATGCAGAATTCTAATGCAGGACTTTTGATTCTGTGTTTGTGTGACATATTCATTCACTTGGCTGACCGTGAGTGGAGATTTTGAAGGAGACTGTGGAAGCATTTCTTTTTTATGAAATTTAAGGTTTATGATTTTAAGTTCCAACCCTCCGGTATTCTTATAAGGGTCACCCAAGACCTCTTAAATGAGTACGCATCATAAACTATGTACATAAACCAGTAGATCACAGACCAGGCAATGCACTGGAATCTATGAAGAGCTTCTGAAAATGGGTGGTCTCACTCAAGAACCACTGAGTCAGAACTGCAGAGGGAAGGGATAGAGGAAACAAGATTGCAAGTTTAGGAATCACTGCACCAGGCTCCTTTGAAACTCTGTTAGGGCTATGAGGGTACTGAGTTAAAACTCTCCACGATAACAAAAAAAATGTAATTCAAACTGGATTAAAAATCAGTGGATAAAATAACTGAACTTAATGAAAACAATCCAAACAAGCAGGATTCCGTCACGGAGACCTAGCAATCATTCACCATGATTTCTTTGCAGTTCTCCTCACTGTGACTTTTCCCCTGGACTCTTCCTTCACTTACGTGAAAATATTTGCCGGAATCTTAGACTTCACATCTGTGTTCCAAGTCATCTAGGAACACAGAGTGTCTCGGTCCCATAGTTCCTAGCAGGTGTGCTGATCTTTGTGCTGATTTTGATTTAGTGTACAGATGGCCCAATTCAGCCGTCTCCCTGCATCTTCATTCTGTGCCCTGTAGCCTCATGGTTCTTCTCAAACAAGACTATTTCCATGTCCCTTACTCTGGGCTTGGCTATATGACTCGCGTGGGCCAATAGGATCTTAGCAGACTTGGCAAACATAGAGGTTTGACAAAGCACTTCTGTCTGTCACTTCCTTTCTGTCTTTTCTGTTATTACTAAAACACCATGCCCAAGTTATTCTCAGAAGTTGTCCGGGGCTATGTGAGATGTAGCGAAAGGAAAGCAGCATCATTCCCCTCAAGGCTCTGCTCAACTACCTAATATCCCGTTGACTCTCAGTCTTGCAAAAGATCCCAGCCAAGATCAGCCTACTTGATCCATAGCTGATGGAAAATGCACAGATGGGCCAAACTAAAACCAGAACCCACTTTGAAGCTGACCCTTAATCTGATGATCTATGGTAAATGGTTATCTTTTTCAAGCCACTGAGTTTTGAAGCAGTTAATATACAACATTATTGTGGCAAGAGATAATTAATACAAATATAGTCAAGGCCGCTGCATTAAGCTGAGTCCTGCACAGTGTTAAGTGTGACCCTGCATCTGTGCCTAGGGCAATGTCATGGGCCAAGTGACAAAAGGCGAGTTACTTGAAGGCACTGTGTAAATGAAGACAGAAAGAGTGGAGCTAATCAAGAACTATTTCTGCAGTTGGAAATCTACATCATGAGAGAGGGAAGAAGAGGTTTGGGGAAGATTCTTCAGGAGTTTCAAGAGAAATGAGGACATGAAACTATGCAAGCATTATTAATTCAGATGAAAGACCACACTACCCTATGTGGAAAGAAGAAAACAGAATAATAGCATAAGAAACTAGATCATGGTAAAATAGTATACTATGGACTAGAAATATAGAAGTTTAAATGTAAAGGGAATAAATAAAAACTGGAGACATCAAGGCAGGGTTCCTGGAGAAGGTAGTTAGAGGGATGCTTTGAAAGATAGACTGACTAGGTTTAATACGGATGGAACAAAGATTTTTGGTGAGCTTTTTAAAGAATGAGACTTATTAAACACTATTAATGTGATATCTTTTGAGGTTATTGCACAAAGAAAAGATTTAGGGTAATTACAATTTTTAAATTAATATTTAATTTACTAAAGTTACAAATTTTAAGTGTTTTTTTTAAAAAGCATTTATATTTAATTTACGAAGTTGTGATGCTATTTATAAATCCAGTAAATTTTAAATATGACTTTTAAAGAGGATTTTACAGCTTGTTTAATTAAATCACTTTAAATATTTTAAGAAGCATTTTTACATTTAATATATTTGCTTCCCTTTTATATGCAATTTAATTATCTGAATAACAAAAATGCTCCCCAAGAACTTAGCCAATTCTTATAAACTTAATAAATTAGAGGCATAAATACGGTAAATCTTAAATTATAGTAAACATGACAAAATTATTTGCAAACCCTGGTAGAATTATTTTTTAACAAAATATAAGCTTAAATCAATTATTCACAAACACATTTTAAAATAGAATCAAATGGCTTATCTGGTAGATCTGTGATTTTTGACTGAGAGTAGAATTACTGCCCGCCTCCCCCCCCCCCCCCCCCCCCCCCCCCCGCCCAGGAGGACATTTGGACATGTGGGCAGGTACTCTGGTTGTCACAATGCCTGGTGACTACTCCTGGCATTTAGTGTGTGACAACCAACGATGCTCAACCTCTTACAATAACTGAGAATTAAAAGCATGCCCATTGAGTGCGCGAGGTAACGGTGCAGTTCGGGTTCTTCCAGAAGCTGACTCTGACAGAGGATTCAGTCTTCAGGTAATTTTTTGGAGTGAAGGAAACACTGATTGTCAGGTAGCAAGAAAGACAGGAGAGGAAATAGAGGAATGAAGTGTGCTTTATCAAGCCAGCTGCTCCTGAGGGCAACCTGAGCATAATTCAACCAAGGAGACTCTGAGAGCCAGTATACAACACAGGTCTCCAGGTTATCTCATCATAAGGGTGAGAGAGATGGGTATCAGCACACCAGCTTCTATCCTCATTGAGAGCTGCCCTAAAAAAGGTAACTCTCCTGCACTGCAGGCAAAGCAAATAGGACCCTGGCAGCCAGAGAGGCAAAAACAAAAACAAAAAACAAAAACCAGATGCTCTGTGCTTATTTGTGTGTGTTTGACTCTTCAGGTTACATCACACTGAATAGAGATAAAATAAGTTTAAATGTGGGGATTTGGTGAATTGACTCTTTAACTTCCCTTTGATTAAAGATGTAGCAATCCCAAGAAGGATGTTAATTCAGGCTTTGAGATATCAGAGAATCTGATCAACTAGTTTGATCCTCATTTGTTTTGAACAAGAAAAAATTAACAAGGAGAAGAGAAAGGCAACACTGGCCTCCAACCCCAAGGAGACCGGTCTGCTTATTAGCATCTGCTCTGTGTGCTGGTACATGGTGATATCTGTCACAGTTCCCAGTTTCCAGACCAGTCCTTGGAAAAGAGTCTGGGATTTGAATCCCATGGGAGAATCGATAAAAGGAAAAATGGACCTGATCTGAGATTTAAAAAGTAAAGCAATGTTTATTAAGGTCTAGGTGCATGGAAGTGTTTCACGGGGCTCACAAATTGTCTGAAATTATGTCAACGTTTGTGTGAGTTATGTATTTTTCTGGAAAGAGAGTCCATAGCTTCCATTAGCTTCTCTACAGAAACTGCACACTGCACACAAAAAGAAGCAGCATATATTTAAGATAGAAATCCAGTAATTGAAGAAGAAACGAAAGAATGGTAGAGAAATATAACTAACACCTGCAAATATCAAATATTGATTGTGTCATGACCCTCACAAGAACCCCGTTATGATGAAAAAGACTTACAGAAGTTAGGGGATTTACATGCTCAAGGACACAGCAGGCAAATGTGCAGCTGGCAATCCAACTCTGACGCTTTTCTGATGCCAAAGCTTATACAATCTCTACCACGCTGCCCTGTTGTCTCCAGCACAAAGCCCTCGAACACGTATTTTCCAAATATTCTTAACAGCCAAGGGAGAGAAGGAATTAATTTCATGGAAATTGAAATGATCTAAAAGAAACTTGATAAAGTGCAGAGCATTTTAATATGGCCATTCCCTCTAGGACCCACAGACCTCGCCCCCATGGCGGGATGACTCTTGAGCCTGCACCTGGAATGGTGGATATTTATATTAAGTTCCTCATTCCACAGAGAAAAGGAAAGTAAGCATTATATCCATTCTCTGGGCAATTAAATTGAACTCATTCGATGACCAATTATTCATTAGAATTACGCTAAAATGATCAACATATTGTAATATTTAAATTTAAATTGAAGTGTAGCTCCATAGGGTAAGAAGTTTTAAAAGTTCCAAATTTTTTAGTGTTAAGTGTAGAATCCTTACCTCCTCACAATCTTATTTCTTCCTTCGCTATTCCCCTAAATTTTTCCTGGAGGAACACTAGGGACCTCCTCATTGCCAAATATAATAATTCATGTTTTAAATAATTTAAGTATTTTCCCTACATAAAAAGATTACATTTTCATTTTGAGCAATTTAGAAAACACAAACAAAATGAAAACCATACAAATAACGCGAAATCCCAGCTCATAAAATATTAACTGTGAACCATTTGGTACCTCGCATATTTTACAGATATGTGATAGACACATGTATTTTTAATAAATATAACAGAGAGCAAAATATTTATGTACAGGGAGTAACAATGTCCCACAGTAGGCAGGATCCATGGTCATTCACTGTGTTGTCTCATTCAGGTAATGTGAAAATAAAGAGGCAGAATTAGAGAAGGCAGAAGTGAGATCGATTTTCATTAGAAAGGGCAGAACACACGCGACGGGGAGAAAAAGATACTGCATCTCGGAAGGCAGAAGGGGACAACAGCCTCGCTGAATCAGCAGGGCACTTTTAAGGGATATCGTAAGTGAGCCTAGAGACTAATGAGAGTTCGTTTATGCTTTCTATCATTCTTCGCACTTTCAACAAATATTTGTTATGAGTCTACTCTGAGCAGTGCAAGGTGCCACAGATACAGAAATGGGAAAGACCTCAGGATGCTTATAGACTATGGAGAAGCCTACGTACAAATCAACAAGCAATCCCTATGTAGTAGGATATGTGCTCTGACAAAGGTACGTATGAGAGATAGAAGAGTAGAGAGTAGAAGAATCTGATACAGATTGTGTCACAAAAGAGGTTAAACTCAGAGAAGACTTTCTAGTGGGGCTGACGTGCATCTAGGAACTGAAAGACAAGTAGAATTTAGACAGACAAGGGGGAGCATGAAGGTCTTCTCAGCAGAAGAGATTTCTGTTAACAATAAGACATTACCAGAAAGAACGGCAAGCCATGGGCCGATATGTGCAAGGGGTACGAGGGCCTAAAGGATACAGAAGCTTCGTAAAGGTTTCTCGCCCCCTCACACTCTTGCATATAATTGTTAGTCACACAATCTGCACATATAGCATGACTATATATTACATATGGATATGTCAATCTCAATGGCATACATTCGTTTCATCAACAAATACTTCCAAATATAACTAAGGCAAAAAGAAGCAAAGAGTAAGAGTTAGAAGGAGACAGATTTTAGGGTACACAGAAAGAAGGACTGTTCTAACACGATAGCTATCAAAAGACAAGGAAAAAGAGAAGGAAAGAAAGAAATAGTGGGAGAGGAGAAGGGAGTGAGGAAAGAATAGAAGGAGGGACAGTACTTGAAAAACATGGGTCCTCCAGCACTAGAGATTTTCGAACTGACTGCGTAACGGTACACGCATACTTTCCTCTCCCAGCATTTAATAATTCTACGGTTTGGGGTCAAACAAATGAAATTTCTGGGATGTAACTATACTTGTTCTTTCTGAATGTTTGCTTAGAAAAAAGACAAAGATTCTTACTGAGATGCGAAATGTATCTATTTCTGGATAATGGGACTACAGGTGAGTTTGGTTCTCAAATTTCTGTCTTAATAGGTATTTTAAGATTCTTATTCTACAGTTGGATAATACTATGTAACTATTTCAAAGTGTTTTTCCACCTCTTTATCAGACATTTAAGAGCACGTAAATATAGAGTGGATATTCAAATGTTATATATTAAGAAACTCAAGAGATTCTTCTTTTCACATAAATTAACATTATTTATTCTTTTTGATATAATACTCTGCATAGAGCAGGTCCTCTATAAGCCTATTGACTACTGACTTCTGCATAATAGGCCATATTTCTAGATAAAAAGTAACAACATCCATTTTGGTAACTATTTTAAAGGGAAAACCCTTTGACAAAACAAAAACGTAACATAAAAATCATTGTAAACAAAGATAAAGATCAAGTGGCAAATTGGGAAAAAAATGTCCAATATAAAAGAGAAATGAGATTGGTATCTAGAATACATTAAAACATTATAAAGAATAATTTTAAAAAATATAAAGTTGGGCAAATACGATTAACAGAAATGTAAGAGGGCGATAATAAGAAGCTCCTTTTCACTAGTGACCATCAAAAAGCAAATGTAAACAATGATATAGCATAGTTTTATCCCTCAGGTTGGCAACGTTTGAAACACTCACATAATATAAAAATTCTGTAATATGTACTGTAGCTGTTTTGGAGGTATTTTTGACAGTATCAGTTAAGTCGTTTAAATATGAATTTCCATTGATGCAACAGTTTCACCTGTTAGTTTTTCCCCCGTAGAATTACCTACATATGTGTGAAAAAAGGACTTTCATCATAATTCATTAAAAATGTAAAAAGTAACATATTTTTCTATAGAATAATGGTTAAATGTTACGGCACATTCATAAGAGAAATGCTGTGTATCAGTTTAAAAATGCATATAGTTTTATCATCTTAAAAAGTATACATTCCTGCATAATGCACAGAAAAAGATCTAGAAGGATACACATTAAAACAAAGGCATAATTTCTTCAGGGGCGAGACAGGGATAGGGAAAGAAAGGGTAGATCAAAAGAGACATGTTTATTTTATTGTGTGATTTGTTTTACCTTATACTGAGTCCATGTCTTATTTGTAAAGTTAATCGAAGTTTTTCTAAAAGGGAAAAAAAAAGAGAGAATTTTATATTGTCTCAGAAAACTTTGAATGAAGAAGGGAATAGAGACATCACTCGGTTCAAATGCTTAAATTTAAAAATGAAGATCTTGGTGGTAAAAGATTTGAAATTACAGAAAAAAATATTTCTTGCACCCTACACTATAACTCAAGTGTCCTGACTCAAATACAATGTTCCTCCATGCTCCTCAGGTACAGTGCAAGTATTCTTTAATTTTGAGCACGATATCAGTAATTTTTGTGATTTAGATGACGACGATCCTAAGGGTAGTAAGTCTTCACTAAGTGTAAGCAGATGTGTGCATTCCCCGTTATAGAAAACAGAATTGAGTAGAAATTAATTATAACCACATTGCTTCCCCAGATTAATCATAATGAGCTGGTAGTAATGCTTCTACATGGACTGCATGATAATAATTCATTGAAGAGTTTATGGTCCTAATTATTTAGTATTAAAGGTCTCATTTTGATCTGCACAGCAACATTCAATTAGAAAAAAAAAGAGAGAAAATGCACTTGTTTAAACAGAAATTTGCAAAGCATTGTAGTTTCAGGCACAACAAACACACCTCAAGGATTGAAATTTAGCGGTAAGAAACCTACTGGTGACAGTAGATAGTACCAGACACTGAAAATTTGCGAATGCAGATGTTTGCTGCAGCTTCTGAATGGTTCAAAAAAAATTCAATTTACAGATAATTTAACATCGCAATGTGTGGTGAGATCGATTTCTTTCCCCCATATCCTTTCGGCAGTGAAGTTTTCTGCTGTCCACATTTCCTAAAAGAGACCTGAACCTTTGAAGTTCAACGTCAGGATCAAGTAACAACAAGGGACCATTTTACTGTGGGAGAAAAAAATAGCATTTGGCCCCATGTCCAAATTCCACTCCATTGTTCATTTACCAAAACTAACATTATAATAAAAACAAGATTATGGACTTTATATAGGCCTATAAAATAACTCCGGAAAATTACAGATCCAGAAAAAAAATAATCAAAAACTTCAATATCAGCTGTAAAACTTTCTAAAAATGCAACAAATAATGTAATAAAGAACAGAGGTAGACTTTGGCTCTGAATTGAGTTGCCCACCTGCAAGTTATTTTTAGGCGTCCCCAAGATGGAAAGGAAAACATAAAAAAAACTTTCCACAAGTCCCCACGAAAAAAGTGCTCTGTGGTTGAATCTTCACTCAGATTCCAAACCAAGCCTCGGCTCAGCTATGCAAGGGCTTTGAATAAACTAAGGATAGAGGAAAATAAACAAAAGAAGATAAAAAGTAGAGACAAATATGCATGTCTCCGTATTGAAAGGAAGAGATGAAACTACTTTTGCTAATCATTTTAATGTTGTTTCTTTTTCTCCTCATTCACCTTCAAAGATAATTATTCTCCCCGCATAAACTGCCAGGTCTCTTATGAGAGGCTTGACAATTCACTTTCTCTTTCTGGCTTCTCAGAAGTAATAAGATTGGTCAATGGAAAGTTATTTTTCACATTGGGTGGAAGAAACAGAAAACAAACTGTGGTGAGGAACGCCCTTTGTCTCTTCAAAACATCTTTTCTTTACACCTCATAGTCTGTTATTAACAAACGGCCATGAGATCAAAAACCAGGGGCCAACTTACAATCGTTCTTTTATTCAGAGGCTGATGCATTCTAAAATTATCCAACAACAACAAAGTGTATCCTGAACACTGATATCACTGGGCTGAATCTTTCTTTTTGCAGTAAATTCTAAAAATTGCATTTCAGGTTACAGAGATCCCTGAATTGAACATAACAGCATCTTAAAGACCAGATCTTGTGGCTAAACAGAGTATGTTAGAGAAGCGTAGGTCAGGTTTAGGCGTCACGTGGGGTTTCAGGTTAAGGACATGAAGAGCTGGGAGCCTGGGGCTTTTCCCTTCGGTCAGTCTGGCTTCCGCCACCACCGCTGCCATGGAACCCTTCAATGGAAGGTCACCAATTTTCTAAATATTCTGGACACTGCACTGGCTCATCTCACTCAGCTTGTCAACAGCATTCGGCACAGCTGGCCACGCCCCGCTCCATGTGGTCAGCCGCTCCTAGTTCCTCCTCCATTTCGGTCTCCACACTGGATCGATCACCTGCTTCTACCTCTTCGCGCTCTGTACACAGGTATCCGCCAGCACACAGGCTCCGTCAGGGCCTCTTTCCTTCCCTGCCTTCACTCTTTTTCATTTAGTCACATCATTTCTCTGGCTTTTAATATCACCTCTAGTCAATATCCAACTCAGTGATCCCCACGAGCTCCATTCTCCCCCATCCCACTGTCTCCTTGACATTTCTACCGAAATATCTAACAGTTATTCCAAACTTAATATGATCCAGAAAAGAAGTTTCCTTTTCTCTCCAAATCTGGCCTTTTCCCGATCTTTCCTACCCTGTTCAATGGCACTATCATCTATGGAGCTGCTCGAAGACAATAAACCTAGAAGTCGTTCCTAAATCTCTTTTCCTGATCGCTCACATCCAATCCATTATCTAATCATTCATTTTTATCTCCAAAAGCAGATCGCCAATGTGTTCTGTCCTTTCCCTGCGGCTACTGACTCGGCCTGAGGCCCTCTCTCCTTTTGCTTGGATTGTAGTAATAGCTTCCTAACCGGCGTCTGTGCTTCTGTAAATGCCCACTTGCAATCTGGTGTTTGCACAGAAGGCAGAGTGATTGTTTTAAACATGTAAATTGCAATTAAACATGAGCATATACATTTTATCCTTGGATTAAGATCCTTTAGCAGTTTTCTGCTCTAGTAAATTCAAAGTTCTCAACATGACCTATATAGCCCAGTGTTAATTTTCCTCTCTAAATCAAGTACCCGCACTTGCCATGCTGATATCCCCTTTGTTCCTTAATAAAATTGAACTCTTTCCTGCCCCACAGCCTTTGCATTTTCCTCTCCCAGAGACTGGAACCTCTCCTCTGCTCCCTCTCCTCACCCACCTTCACGGTATTGGCTTCCCCTTCTCATCTTCAGACTTAAGCTTTACCCATCACCGTCATCAGTTTCTCTCTCCTATATCAGAGTTTATTTCCTTCAAAACACTCAGTGAAATCGCCTTGACAATTTTTTTTTTCCTGTTTCCTTGCTTACTGCCTGTTCCCCTTACTTTTAATGCATAACAACCTTGTCGAGAGCAGGCACTTCATAGGTCTCATTCACTGCAGAACCACTAGTTCCTAGAAAAGTAACTGGTATACCGTAGGCACTAAATATAGATATGTTAGGTGAATGAATGAATGACTGAGGGAATGAATGAATGAGAGCCAGTAGCGGAAAGGGAAGAAATTAAATATTATTGGCACAATAAAACCCACAGTCCGATGGTGAGGTAGACATTAATATTTATAACGCGTTATTATGAGCGGTAGAAGCGTAAAGTAGGATAACAAAGACAGCCTGTCCTTACCACTTGGGCAGGAAATGACTAAAAGATGATGTTTCTAAACTGTGTTTCCAAGAATGGTTATGGCACCAGGATTCACTTTGGTGCATTTGGTTTCTGCCTAAAAGTAGTACCTTTTCCATATTGACCTTCAATTAGAGATTCTAAAAGGGGCTTTAAAATCCATTCCCTAACACACACTTCCACAGAAACCAGCAGGTCCCTGAACACAGACACAAGGCAGTGAGGTTAGAGACATGGATAGCTGCAACAAGCTCCAGAATGTAGGGGTGGGGGCAGCAACATCCATGGAAATCAACTGATAACATTCATCTAGACTATTCTTTGAGCATAGTATTCTGAGAAAAGGGTTTAGAAGGAAGAGCTTGGTGACAAGAAACAAGCATTCAGCAAATACCAAGAACTTTTTACAATTGCAAAGCTACCATTACTATCTAGCAAATCTCTACCCATCCACTAAGAACCAGTTCAAATATCTTCTCTGAAGCATCTGCATTTGATCAATCAACTCCTCTCCTGAGCCCCTATAGACTTCTGTCATGGAACTCATTACGATGGATAGTAACAATTGCTTGGCACATCGTACTAGTCAACTTGGGCAGCCATAACAAAGTGCCACAGACCAAGTGGCTTAAACAAGAGAAATTTATTTTCTCACAGATCTGGAAGCTAGACCTCCAAGATTAAGGTGCCATCGGAGTTGGTTTCTGATGAGGCTTCTCCCTTTAGCTTGCAGATAGTCACTTTTTCTGTGCCCTCACACAGCAGAGAAAGCTTTGGTGTCTCTTCTTCTTATAAGGGCACCAGCCCTATCAAATAAACCTTTTATTACCTGCTCACAGGTCCCAACTCCATACACAGCTGTATTGGGAATTAGCTCTTCAACACAGGAACATTGAGAGAATACAAACATTCAGTCCACAACACACATCTATCTCATCAGAACGTGTCTTGGTCATATTTTAATCCCAGCACTTTTTATGGAGTCTAGCATAGATTAAGTACTCAACAGACAAATTTTCAATTAAAGGATGAATGAGTAAATGGATGAATGAAGAAATCTCAGATGAGCAGAATATTATTTTGAGATGCAACTCAATTTTTATTTTGTTACATAGTTCTTTCATTGGATCATACTGCCCCACGAATATCAGCAGCTTATAAAGGAGAATGTTAGTAAGTAAAGTCTCTAGAACCAGCATAATTAAACTCGCCCTGTGACACCCGACTAATCTACCCATTACTTTAGTCCTTAGACTAGAGACAAGCTACTGTATTCCAGTACTCTAAGTAATCTGAATTTTATATGTGATAGAATAAAATGCATTTTTCTAGTAGAGAGAAATAAAAAAGAACAGTTTGAACATTAAAAAAGCAGTTATTTTTCTTATTTCTCATTATACACTTTATTTGCTTTGACCATCACATTTGGTTCAAAGCCCATAAAATATAACATAGGGTTCATAAGCTCTATTTTAACTTGATCTCGATAGCCATTATTCTATTGCCTTAGGTTTTTCCTCTTGAAGAACATTCTGATATTTAAAAGAAATGAAAAACAATGAAAAAAGCCTAGCTTCACATGAATTAATTCTCATGAATTAATACATCATATCCATAAACCCCAAAATCCTGTCAAATTCAATTGGTTAAATAAAAGAAGAAAGCACAAAAAATATATATACACCATGCCACTGCCTTCGAAAACTGAATTAAAAAAAAAAGAAGTCACCCAGCAGACATACCCAAGGAAAAGGGAAATATTAGTATTTATTTCGAATAACTGTGGACACTATCATGGCAACTTATTTTTCAAATTACTTATAATTTAAACCTGTTTACCTTCTACCTTAGAAAAAAAGTATCACAAAGAATCAGATATGGGTCAAAATATGCATGTAAAATAGATATGTCTGTACCTATTATCTGTCATTCTGACCAGTGTTAATTCCATACCAGCACTTTCTGTGGCACCTCCACCCCACCCCACCCCCGCTTTACCTCTTAGCCCTTTGACATTCCTGCCCCCAACACCCTGCTCTACTTTGTACCCCCACCACTTACTGCCTTTTCACATAATATATAATTGACTTGTTTAGTTTATGATTTGTTTATTACAAAAAAAAAAAATTTATGCTCCGTAGAGCAAGGGATTTTTTTTTGCTCACTGATAATACAAGCTCCTATGATAGTGCCTGGCACACAGTGGGTGCTGAATGGATATTCAGGGAATTAATGAACTAATTAAAGTGGTTACTATTTTTTAAATGTAGGTATTGCTTTGATTATTACTGATTTCATCATGCTCTCACTAAATTTATTGGAATTATGTCAATATTTGTAGATGAATGCCTATTTTAATGTTTATTAATTCCCTAGTTCCAAATGTTAGCATGTTCTGTTTTAGCAAGTTTGATCTAACTGAGAACTGATTTAATATAAATAAACAAACAGACCACAATGTACCTGATGACTCATTTTCAAAAATATTCTACTTATCCAGGCTACATATATTCCAATTACTGATTTCTCTTCTATTATTTCATTGACTGATACCTTAGTCAAGAACCAGCTTTCTCTCAGAGGACTTGGTATTTGGAAGCAGAAGACCTGGATACAAGCCCTAGCTCCAGCACTCAGCAGATGCTTGGCTTGGATTAGCTGCTCTTTTTGTTATGATGCTAGTCAGCCACATCTCCTCTCACAAGTAGTTGTGAGTTAATCATGCTTGTGTGAGAGAGATATGTAAACTATAAGCTGCTAACCTAGAACTTCCTAAATTATGTTCTAGAGTACATTGGAGTTCTTTAAGATGTTAATAACGTTCTACAAAAACATGGCTAAATTACCGAAATAGGTTTCTGAGCCTTTAATATGCTAAGGTGCAGAGTGAATCTCCAAGAGGGAAATGTAGCATGCTTTAACTCCCTGATTTTTCTTAATTATAAAACTCTTTTCTCAATTTTCACCAATTTTTCCTGCAGAAAATATTTTTTAAGTGCTGGGCTATAGATGTCTTCATTATTTTCACACTATGTATGTAACTAATTTAACTACTCAAACTACTCAAGAGACTTCTCTTCAGAAAACTGCAGGTTATTTGTGATGTTCTACATTTAGTTAATTACAACCTTATAATATAAATTGTTTGCATATTGATATTTTATCAAAAGTACATTTATTCTATAATTCCTTCCATAAAAGCAAAAAAAAATAAGATACTTAGATAAATTTAACAAAGAAGTATAAGAATTTTGCAATAGAAATAAAATGTTAAAGGAAATTAGAGAATATCTAAATATTGAAGAAGCATTCCATGTTCGTGGATTCAAAAATTCAGTATTGCTAAGACAGCAATTATCTTCCATTGATCTATAAATTCAATATGAACCCAATTAAAATTCCAGTATGTTTTTATTGCATTAATTGATAATTGGTCCAAAAACATATATGGGATTGTAAAGACCAAATATAGCCAAAACAATTTTGAAAAAAAAAAAAATAGAAAACTAGAAAATTTTAATTTTCCAATTTTAAACTTACTGTAAAGGTATAGTTTGATGAGAGAATGGCACACATGCACATCGAACATGTGTACATGTTGTGTGCATGTGTACAGAATTGAGACTCTAGAAAATAAAGCTTTACATTTATAGTTAATTGATTTTTGACAAAGATACCAGGGAAATTAATTATAGGAAAGGATACCTTTTAAGAGACAGCGAAGGGACAACTGTACATCCAGAATAATATGCACTTAGGCTCTTATCTCACACTATACATAAAAATTAACTCAAAATTTATTATAGACTCAAATATAAGAGCTAAAATAATAAGACTTTTGGAAGATAACACAGAATATTTTCTGGACCTTTGGTTAGGCAACAATTTCTTAGATGTGACACCAAAAGTGTATGTATGTGGTAGGCAGAACAATGGCCCCTCGAAGACATCCATCTTCTAATCCCAAGAACATGCTCAGGAATGGGGCAAAGGGATCTTGTTTGCAGATGGAATGAAGATTGCTAATCAGCTAACCTTACAGAAGAGATTTCATCCTTGGCTCTCTGGGAAGGCCCAATGTCACCACAAGGGGGTTAAAAAGTAGGAAAACAAGAGGAAGGTGGAGGAGTCAGAGTCAGATCAGAGTGATGTGATCTGCGTACCTCACTATTAAGGCTTTGAGGATTGAGGAGGAGGGTCACAAGCAAAGAAATGTAGATGACCACTAGAAGCTGGAAAGGGCAAGATCATATATTCTCCCCTAGAACCTTCAGAAAGGAAAAGAGCCCTGCCAATACCCAGCTTTAGCTCAGTGAGACCCATTTCAGAATTCTGAACTGTAGAACTTCGATATGATAAATTCGTTTTGTTTTAAGCCACTAAGTTTTTGGTAATTTGTTACAACAGTCATAGAAAGCTAATATGGGAAAAAATCTTCAGGACCTTGGGGTAGGCAAAAATTTCTTAGATATGATACAAGAACCATAGTACATAAAATTTTTAAAAATGATCAGTTTGACCTCATCAAAATTCAGTATATGTGTTTCTAAAGACATTATTTAGAAAATTTTAAAAAAATAAGCAACAGACTAGAAGAAAGTATTTTATAAAACATATACCTAATAAAGATCTAATATCTTGAATATACAGAGGATGTTTATACCTCAATAACAAGAAAGTAAACAACCCAAGAAAAAATAGGCATAAGGTTTAAATATACATTTAAATATAGATTATGCAAGTGGCTAACAAGTATAAGTAGAGATACCCAACATCATTAGTCATTAGCAAATGCAAACCAAAACCACATGAGATGCCATTTCACATCCACTAAAATGACTATAATAAAATTGATATGGAGTAATAAGTGAATATGAGAAATGAGATCCGTTCAAACGCTGCTAGTGGAGAAATAAAATGGTGTGGCCACTTAAGAAAATAGTTTGAGAGTTTCTTAAAAAGTCAAACATACAATTGGCATATGACCTAGAAATTCCACTCTTAGGCATCGGTCTAAGAAAAAATGAAAATATATATTCACAAAAAGACTTTCACACAAATGTTTTTAGCAGCTTATTCATAATAGATAAAACTCTAAACAGCTTAAATATCCCTCACCTGATGAATGGTTAGACAAAGTGGTACATCCATGCAATGGAATACTATTCAGCAATAAAAATAAACAAACTACTGACACATACTACACAATGGACAAACCTCAAAAGCATTATACTGAGTGAAAGAAACCAGACACAAAGGAATGTATATTGTATCGTTGTTTTTATATGAAATGTCCAGAAAAGGTAAATCTATAGAGGCAGGTAATAAACTGACGGTTGCCTGAGATGTGAGGGGCTGGGAACTCGGGGGGACAGAATTTAAAAGTTAGTGGAGAGAGAGGGAAGCTTATTGGGGTGATGAAAATGTTTTAAAACTGATTTATTGTAATGGTTGCACAACTTGTAAATTTACTTTAAAAAATACTGAAATGTGTACTTGCAATGGCTGAATTATAGGATATATAAAATATATCCTCATTGAAATTCTATAAAATGTATTTATTCTACATTAAAGATGCGGTTCAAAAAGTGTTTCCTGATTCTGATCTATAATTTTTCTTCTATCCTTGGTTTAACATATTTCCCAAAAGAAGAGCCCCTCCAATCAGTGAAGACTAGACTTGATACCATAAAGTCCAATTGAGAGAGAAAGGTTTTCAGAAACACTCCTGCTCTGGGAAGTGTGATGTAACTGTGAATTTATCTCTTTCCAAATCAGTTTATACGATTTACCAACTATATAATGTTGACGACGTCCAAGGTGTACATTTTCACTGCCTTTAAAATGAATTTTTATGATGAAGCTTTTATTTTAAAATAGAACTAAATATTAAATAACTTAAGAGCTTATCATCTGTCAAAGGAAAAATAAAATAAAAAAACAGGCTGAAGCTTCATCCTCATGTCTAACGTACCATTCACTAAGAGGTAATTGATCAGCAGCAAGAACTAAAATAAAGATATAATTTAAGGTATAAGTTTGAGAAAGTAATTTTTGAAAATGCTTCATTTAACTCTTATTGGATTATCACCAGTCACCTCAATACTTTTTTCCAACAAGGCCCCTGCAGTTAGAATTTACAGTAAAATTGAAGATAACAAAACATATAATTGACTAACATTTCATGCAGCGAACCATTAAACGAGGGACATGTTTGCAAAATCAAAACCTGGATGTGTTTTTATTATTATTTGCAAAGAAAGAACTTCTGGCACACATCCCAGAATCCACATTCAGAACAGAAATTAAAGCAATTAAAGTCTCATTGAAAATTACTGATAATAATGTAACATAAACAGTGGGTCTCGCATTCTACCTCTTAATAAGCTGCTATTATAGAAGAGACTACAGCAAGTAGAAATTCCAAAATCTCTCATTTTTCAGTTACTATTAGCAACATTTGCAAAGAGGTAACCCAAGGTGGGGAATAAGCAAGGAATTAAGAGTCTAGGAAAGAGTATAATCTTAGGACTTCCCCCTTCTGCCTCTGGTTTATAAAAACTGTTTTATAGAGGATAAAATATCCGTAGGAAACATATTAATGACATTAAAACTAATACTCATGAAAATAACTGAAGCTAAAATTGATTTACATAATTTCAGAAAGATGTGATTGGTTGTGATTTTAAAATATCCATAAACAATATGATTTGGTAAATAATTGAACAGACGAATATTCATATGAAAAATAAATAAAGCTACACAATATCTTTGCCAATTTTCTATCATCTTTTAAGAATAAGATGAGTAAAACTATTATTCTATTGTAGATTTCTTAAAATTTCAAATGATTAGCAGTAATTGCTCTAATTAAATGTTTAGTATGAGTTAAGAATTTCAAAATATACACTGCATTTCATCGTAACATTATTTTCCACAGCATATTTTCAGAAGCCAGTGATTTAAATTTTAAAAAGCTTTGCTCTAAAACTCAATAAAATACATGCATACTGAGAGTCCAGAATTGGGTAAGGGTCATAAAATATCTACTGAGTAACCATGCATAAAATGCACCCTATATTATAAAAATTAGGATTTGCTTTTAGTCAAATTTGTGATAAAAAGCTACTTTCAAATTGGATCATGTTACACTACTAAACATCAAAGGAGAGCAGATTTTGTTTTATCCGTAGAATCAATACATGCACTAAATCTGTATGCTAGATCAACTTAATGACTTCTTCTTCACACTTGAGAATGTACAAGTAAAAAAACTTTTCCCATTAAGTACATATGCTCCTCCAGGAATGACAAGACTTTAATGAAAATATCACTGATGATCATAGAAGAGTATTACAAATTTCAACTATTCCAGCCACAACTTCAGAAACAAGAGCCTCAATGTGGGATGAGACAGACCACCTTAACCTGTTCAGCCTCCCCATTCCCTTTTAAAACTCACAATCAAACTCCCTGCTCAGTCCAAAAGGGTGGCTGCTTTGAGCAGACACCTAATTTCATCTTTTGAAAATGTGTTACATTTTTGCCCCCTGCTCCGTCATTAAGATCACCACCAACCAGTTGAATGGAAGTTAGGACTAAAGAGTACAAATACGGTCCTGTATGCACAGGCTATGATAATTACAAATAATAATGATGATAATGATAGTGATAAAATAATAATAAACTCTTCTCATACATTACCTCATTCAAAATTTACAACTAGGTAAAGATTAGGTAGCATTAGTCCCATTTACAAAAAAACCTAGACTTAGAAAGGTTACTGCCACATGGTCTATCTATCTTCCCATATTTGGAGAGGAAACAAGTCATTAGACCCCAAACTTCAATGACCCTCAACATATCAATCACTCTCCTTGACACTGAAGATACAGTTGTCATTAAGGAAGACAAAGCCCTGGTTAGCAGTTCTAGCACTAAAATATCTGCCTGATTTTAATTTCTAACACAAGATCTTTCCACACTCTGCTAACTTGTTTCTATCTTCTAGTATTCTAAAGCCAAAGAGATTCTTGAAATTATATTAATAGCAAGTGGGGATGGGTTTCAGCCAACTATGAATGCTGAGGGCTTTTCCTTCCGTGCCATTAAAATGACTGTCACATCAACAATTCTACCATCGATTGCTGGGGTTTACAAATGTACACGGACAATTAGAAAGAGAAATGTATGTGCAATACAGCTCAAAAGGGATTCAGGAAAGACTGAGGGAGCAGAACCTTGTGCAGGAAAATAACCAGACGACAACTCAGACAGCTACTGATGGAAGACCCACCGTTGAGGGTGGTGACAAGGACAACTAGATGACTCTTCGGCATAGGAGACATGCAGTGCTTACTTCACAAGCAAAGAAGCTTAAAGACATCAACTTAAAGACATGAGGCTCCCCAGAACTGGCAACAGAAGATACTGGGCAGTCTGTTGCTATTGGATTCACTCTCAGCAGACCGCTTAGCTACAGTTCCCTGTCTCAGGCCCAATTGGACTTTTTAAAAACACACCTCCACCCAATTCTGGTCTACCTTCCCTTCAGCCCACATGAAGTTCATGCATCCGCAACGGTATAAGCAATATTGTCTTCCTTTACTATCGCACTAGCCTTTCGTTAAGAAGTATGCTTTATATCCTGCATTATTCAGAGCCTTCTCGGGTTGATTCTCACAAGTCTTTCTTCTCTTCACAAAGTCCTCTTCTTGCAAATAAAAATAATGTTTCCTAAACTATTGTCTTAATAGACTTTAAAAGCCTATTTTAAATGTATTTGTTTCAGATTAATTTTAATTTTTCCTGAAGCAAGGCAATGCTTAAGTTCATAAGACTTTTTTTTACTACAATGATTGATATCTATTGAATGTTAGCCATACTCCAGGCATTGCAGCAAGAAGTCTCACTTGCTTTATCATATTTAAACACCATAAAATAACCCTATACAATTGATCCTTGAACAACATGGGTCTGAACTGACCAATTTACTTACACATGGATTTTTTTCAATAAATGTACAGTCAGCCCTCCATGTCCCCGGATTTCACATCCACAGATTCAGCCAATTGCATATCAAAAACAGTATTTTGGATCTGTAGTTGAGAGTCTGCAGAAGTGGAGGACCGGCTGTGTGTATTGTTTTGTGCTTTGGTATCTGCAGGGGTTCCTGGAACCAATCCTCTACAGATGTTAAGGGACCACTGTAGTTAAGTTTTAGATGAGTTAAAGTTATAGTGGGATTTTCGATTCAGTAGGAAGTCAGCACCCCTCACCCCTGCATTGTTCAAGGTTGACTGTACACTGTGTACTATTATTATTCCTGTTTTACAAACTAAAAACTGAAGCTCAGGTAATAGTCCCAAATCTATGTAGCTCAAATGCATATTTTACTCCTACTGAATGACATTTAATGGCCTCCATGTCTCTAAAGGACAAAATGAAAACCCCTAATGTGACATCATGACCCTTCCTATCTGGACGAACCTTTGTTTTTAGCTCATCTCTCCCACCCCTATGCATCCCACCCTAATCCTCATCTTCCCCTATCTAGCTACACAAACATTTCCACTTTCACTAATCTCTGTAATTTTGAACATTTTAACTTCATTTCTCATGCCTCAAATGTCTCTGGCCATTCCCCTTCAACTTAAGAAATCTTACTTCTTAGAGTTTCATCTAAGCTCATATAGCTTCTCCTTGATGAAAGGTTCACCGGGTCCCCAAGGAGGAGTTAGGCATTTTCTTCTTTGTGCTCATTTGTCTCCATTCCTATCTTCCAGCACTTACTACACAGTAATTCTTTATCTCCAAGTCTGTCTTATTAGTAATTGTATTACTTAATGTGTATAAAAAGAGGAAGGAAACAAATATTAACCAAGCAGCAAATGTATATCAAGAATAATAATTAATCCTTTTTCATACTTTTCTTCCCATGTTTTTATCTGCTATTTAATCCTCATAGCCTTGGAATAGATATCATTTCACATATATGAAATTATAGAATTTATAATTATTTTATATAGATAAGTATATATTAAGTATATATTGCTTTTATATATTTACATGTAAGTAAATATCTTAAACATATAAATATGTAAAATAGACAATATATAATTTATATGTTAAAATATATAAAACGTATATTCATATAAAATGATAAGAACTAGTATGATAAATCCAAGATGTAGACCCATGTCTGGCTCCAGATCATGTGTCTTTTCTTCTCTATCCTGTTTTGTTTATCTTTGTACCTTCAGACCATTGAACAATACTTGGCACATAGCCAGTGCTTAATAAATATTTGGCAAATGAATGAGTCTCATTTATAAACTTACGAAACATTCTCAAAACAATCATCACTCTCAAAACAATCATCCACAGTAGGTCTCAATAAGGAAGATGTTGTTTATCTAAACAATAATGTCCGATCTCAAGACAAACAAGCTACTTAAGATGTCTTTTAAAATTAGATAGTAATTTTTTTTATATAAAGTTGAACTACATAAGAGATTCTTAACATAAGGCCTCTGGATCTCTAGGGGCCAGAGATGAAATTATTGAAGTCCATGGACCCCCTGAATTTTTGATGGATTTTGTTGTGTATTTTTCTAGGGAAAAGGCCCATAGATTTTTTTTAATAACAATTACCTAAGTCCCATGACCCCAAAATGATTAAGTACCACAAAACTACATTATTCTTTTATATATATCATCATCACTCTAAGTTTACATAATTAAGAAAGTCTGAGCTATTCAGATACATACTGTGTTTACATTAGAATACTAAAATTTTATGAAACAGCAACAGAGATGGAACTGAAGATTCAAAAACTGAAAAAAAAAAAAATCATGTATTCCATTTCAAACTGGCTGTAATCCACCAGTTCCAGAAAATTTCTCCTTTTTAAGGCAGCCAAATTATATTGAACACTTAGCTTTTATTGGCTTGTTTGCCTTGTTTTAGATGTGGGTGCAGGGGGTGGTTTTTCTTTGACTTCTGAGAGCTGCCTTTTAAAAACAAGCTTACAGGTATGCACGAAAAATATAAACTCCAAGCAAAACATCTGTTTCCCTCATCGCTTTCAAGTCAATTTGAAGTGTGTATGTTCTAAGTATTAATAAGCAGCTCTAGGCTTTGGTAGTGCTCAGGGCCCATCCAGGTGGAATGCCGACACCAGCCGTGCACCTTGAAGAAAGTGCACTCACTCTTCTGACAGTTATTTCCAAGCAGATTTACATGAAAACTAGTATTTGCTTAGATATTTGAGAAAATGTACACTGGATCTGTACCAAAATGACCAAATTGTTTTGATTTGTTTCAATGTTAACATTGAAATGTTAATAAAAGATAAATGCTATTCATTAGATTACATACTAAGTTTTGATATATGGTTTATATGGTGATTAAACTTTAAAATTATTGCAACTCTTATTTCAGATCATTTGGGCAACCTCTCTCTTCTTTTGGAAGCATACCTCTTCTCTACGTTAAATCTGAAATCCTTAAATAAAACTGGAACACGAAAATACTACTAAAACACATTTAAGTCTAATAAAATAAAGAAATACATATTTTAAGATAATAAAATGGTAGTTTCCTCCCAGAAAAATAAGCATGGCATTGAATTACCCTGATTTCTCTAATTTAGAAGACAATTCTAAATAAATAAAAAGAAAATCTTGAGAATCAAAGCTTGCTTTCTAATAGCAATTACAAGTTAGCTTCAAACAATTCAAGTAAAAGATGGCACACAAATAAATAAACAGTAATTCAAGAAAAAAAATTGCAGTTTGTCACAGTGAGTTTCAATAATGCATGAATTCCAAATCAGGCTTGGTTAGAGATATTCTGTTAGTTCCTAAGGGAGATCAATTCTATACACACACACACACACACACACACACACACACACAGCAAACATTTTCTTTTCTTTTTTAACCAAAAACTGAACCCAAATCTTGCATCTAGAAGCTTAGAAGGCTCGCAATCTCAGAGTGACTTCAGATAGTTGCACAGCAACAAAGGCACACCAAGAGTCAGGAAAGCTGACAGAACGTTAACTATATTTTCACTTGAAAAGGAAGAAAAATGAAGCTTTCCAGTTTGTCTGGGTTTCTGGGGGAGCTCGATTTGATTATTCCTCTGCCTTCTTTAAAAGAAGAAGTATCTATTTTGAAGATTTTTATTATCGTTTATGAATGAAACACATTTCAGTCAACAGAGTGGGATACAAATTCACTTTACCAGTGGAATCCACTCTGATGATCTTAAATATAGCTTTTTCTTCCCAACTTCAAACAATGCTCAATAGTAAATAACTTTTACTTGCAAATACTGAGTGAAATTACAAATTCATTTACATCAATAAAGAAAATAAATTTTTTTTTTTTGCATTCCTAAATGAACTCTAGACAGGGCTATATCACATGGGACTCGAAGTTCCTGTTATCCTATGGGCTGGTCTGCTATGGCCACTGTCACCACATGGCGATCAAGTTAAAATGAACTTTCTGTAGTCTGGAAGGAGAATAAAGACACAAATGAAGCCACCTCCATACTCAGGGGTCTTCCTAGATAAAAGAGGAGAAAAAGTTTTCCTGCCATTACATAGTTGGGAATGTGGGGAGATGGAAGCGTGAGGTGCAGGGACAAGTATGTTAGTGTCTGTTCTCAAGTTTAATTCGGTTAAAACTGCAGCTGAGATGCTCAGCTTCTTCCATCCAACCAGTTTAATTCACTTTGTGGGGGACTTTGTGGGGCCCTGTTGATATTCCTAGAACCTGGCCATTCCATCTTCTGTCTGATTTTCAAACGCTAGATTCACATCTCTATACTGAGGTATTTCCTAAAATCCCAGAGAGCTGCTCTGATTATGTGAGTCACAGAATAGTCTAAAAAATGACACTCCCAGGGTCTGACTGGCAAAAGTTGATATATAAATATTTCAGTTTTCTCACCCCTCATTTAAGATAATTCTGAGGTGTGTATATTCTGTTTTCAGAATTTCCTTAAAAGATCAATCTCTATTTACTTACAGTGGTGGCTGGCTAAGAGCATCATTTTCCTTGTTCCTTTAAATCAGTTTCTCACTTGCTTAGAGATAGGGCCTTCACATCTCAAAGAAACTATTTGAACTTGAATCCCAGTCTGAGGATCTGTCTCTGAGAGGACCTAAACTAAGACACACTTTAATTTCAAAGAAGTTAACACTTATTTACCGAGAGCCTACTATATTTCTTTCTCTAAGCCAGGCCTAAGAACAAGAGTTGTCTACTCAAATACATCCAAGGGAAGAGCAGGAAGCTAATTTAAGAAGCAGACTAGATGGAAACCTGACATACAACCTGACGTGCTCTATTTAGGGAGGACATTCACTATTCAGCTTCCACCAATTTTTGCCATGCTGGAATGCCAGCCCATTGCTGCCAGGTCTCCCAGTTTTTCAAGCAAAGCTAAGACTCTTGAAATTTTTATACTGTCAGCAAATTTTTAAACATTTATTCTCTTCAGGCAACAATACCTGTGTATAGGCTGGGTTTGACCTACAGCCTACCGGTTTGTTAACGCCACACTAGAGATCAAAGATGAATGATGACTGGTCCATACATACTAAAGAAACTTGTCTTTTAGAAGGGATGACAGACATGCAAGTGGCTATCTAGAAAGCTGAATTAAAGTGAAAAATGAAAGATAAGTAATAATCAAACAATAATTTGATGAAAGGAAAGAGACATGCTGACGAGGAATGATGGGGAAGGGGGCTAGGGTAAGCTCACACCATAAAAAGCTTTGTGGGAAAGTGGAATACCCCATAAACAACTTCTAATTCGCTATTTCCCACAGCTTGTAAAGCTACAGAAAGTTCAAATCTTTATAAAAGGTCCTGATCCATTATTCTCAAAGGTGGCATTTCTCCTTCCTAATCTAATTTTGGGAACCATGATGTACCATGTCTGTCTCTAAGTTCACAGTGCACATCGGCATGTAACGAGAAGTGCCTTAGCAGAGAATCATTTGCCCTTGGTTGCCCAGAATCCTCTCACTGCTTTGAGCCCAGAACCCCTCTCTTTTCTGTGGGAACACCATTTTGGAACACTCTGAGAAAAGATGTTATAAGGACATATCTGACTCGAATAGAAACAATTGAAAAAAAAGGGGGAGGGGATGGAATAACTTATCTAGTTTAACCTCAAATAACAAATGAATCCAGAGAACTTTATAAACCCTATTTCTTTATGCCAGAGCCAGGTTAGTACAGACTCCTTGAATAAGATTGGATGCATGAGTATGTGAGTCTGAAGGCCAGTATGTTTAAAACCCTGACCCCTCCTCCCTCACCCATGTAAGAGTGTTTTCTAACTTTATAAACAGGTTGTAAAATAGACACTTCTACCAGCGATGTGTAAGACTTCCTGTTGCTCCATATTCTAGTGAAACTTTGTTATTGCCAGTCAACTGGAAATGAATATAGTTCCCAAATAATGGGAAAGTTTAGAAAAGCTTAAGATGGCTGCTCTCACTAATGCATTTTTTGGTAATCACTCTTACTGGAAAAGGTTTTTACAGATATTTCAAGCTACACAGTTTCATATGTTTCTCATGCATGCATGCCTCTTGTACTTTTCCATAACCCTACAAAACTCAAGAAGAGGGGAATACCGCATCCCACAGTATTCCAGGCATGAGTCCACTCAACTATGTTGAAATGTTTTGCCAACTGAGTCCTTTCCCTTAGGACCTTAAGAAGTTGGTATAATGATTTATCAATGACTATGATCACACTCATTAAGTGAATCAAAATGCTATTTTTATCTATGCATTTATTTGTAAAGAACTGCAAAGGACAAATACTGTCATTTCGATTTCAGAATCTAGTTCCAATTCAATGAGGAACTGATGCTAAATCTTAACTGATGTGGTTGAATTATCCCCATGTCAAGAGAGTCTTTACCCTCTTCTTAAGGTTCAAGTTGTTCTGACTGGCCCACGAATTCTTGCTTCTTTCTTCTGGTTCTTTCTTACTAGAGTGACCAGACACCTAGTTTGCCTGCATTTGTCCCAACTTATACACATGGTTCTGGTGTAATTACTAATAAGTCCCCCTTTTACTCTCAAAATTGTCCTGATTTGGAAATGATTAGGTGACCATACTGCTTATAATTAATATGTGTCTTGTTTTCTCAATTTACCGCAGGAATGACAGCTTGATGCTACCACTTTAACATGAATGCTAAGCTTCTATGTTTTCTCTTTCAAGAGTCACCGTTCTCTTCCCTGCTAGCTATGACCTCTCTGAGGGGCCAGAGTTCTGAATGTCCTGATAGCAGGGGGAGGATTCTAAACCACTTTCAACTCGATGCACCGAATCATAGCTACTACTAACAAAAACGGGGTGGTCCTCAGAGGAAGGTAAGGCATACGCACTTTCCAGCCTCCACACCTTTACATACACTCTTCTCTACCTGGGAATGTCCTTGCCTTTACCTACTCATCCTCCAAAGCTCATCACATACATCTTCTCCTCTGACCCTTCCTGAAGAATCTGGAGAGGAATAATCATGTCTCCCATCTATTCTCTAATAATCCTTCACTCTAATCTCTTAATAGCATGTTCCATATTATACTGTGCTTTTTCTGAATATGATTGCTTTCCCAAGTAAATGTTAAGAAACACAGGGCATCTCTTTTTTTCTTCATCTATGCATTTCTAATGCCAGATACAAGGTAGAAAACTCAACAAATTCTTCGTGCCATATGAGTGAATGAATACATCCAGTTCAATGTAGCCCACATATATTGAGCTCGGTGCCACTGGTTTTAAATTGTTATTTTGTGGTTATAAAATTCCAGGAGCCATAGCAACCAAGATCCCCAATTCATTTCTTATGAAAAGAGATTAACGTGAACTTACCTTGGGCCTTGGCATATAGCATAGTTGCTGGAAATAAACTGATATTTTTGAATGTTCATCCCTGCTAGTGAATAGTTCCCCTCCCATACTGCCCTCCACATTCCTATAGGAAATTATGCAAAATAAACCCAAATGCCCATGAAATATCCCCTCTCCTATGCTCTCTCTCCAGTGCATCCCCCCAAAATTGTTTTGATGCAGAGTTTATCATTTTACCACTGGAAGAAATCTGCTGTAATCATCAAGTGTCAGAAAGCTCTAGGATGTAGAAGAATCTCTGGCAGCAAACGCCTTCCAAAATCAGCTCCATTCTGAACACTGCTCAATTTATACTGCCAATAAACTCAAGTAATCTAACTCTCAAAACTATTATACAGTTAACTTGTAACATTATATTCAGTACAGACAATTCATTTTTCTCTAACACAATAATGTAAATACAATGTCCACTCTATAGTATTGATGTCTACATAAGAACTCTTCAGATTTGGATTGCGTCAGTGAATACAAACCAAGTATCTTTTGGGAGTTCTAAGAAGTTCTAAGAACAGTCTGCGATCTATAAAATGTTATAAGAACTGGGGTTAGAGAAGGTGAGAAGAGTGTTCCTTAGATTTAAAGACAAGAGACATCACTGTGTTTTGTCCTGACTATCTCCTTCGGTATATCTGGTCTGTCTGGGCTTCATCCATCCATTGTTCATTCAACATACATTTGTGAAAACCTACCCTCTTCTGTGTATCGGGGTAAATACTTGGAAATCAAAAAGCTGAATAAGACATGAACTCTGCCTTCAATAATCTTACCATTAAGAGGTTAGAAACTGATATAAAAATTATTTTAATACAGGGTAGTAAATGTCATAATAGAAGTAAGTGTTAGGCACCTGGGGTCTGCAAAAAACTGAGGTGACCACTATTTGGGTTAAACAGAAAAAGCTTGACATAAGAATAAGTTTTGGGGATGAGTTGTTAAGAATGAGTAGAAATTTATTAGAAAGACGAAGCAAGAAATGAAAGACCAGGCAAAAGGGACAGTACGGTCAAGATATTGGGGACATGAAATAGAATGACACATTCTGGAAATGTAAGTAGTTCTATTTGATTTGAATTAAATATATATATAGAAAATAATAGGAAAATTAGGCTAAAAGTTGGGATACAAATCATTGGCTGTATATATGTCATGCTAAATAAATACCTTCAACTTTATACTGCAGTTAAGATTAGTTTAGCTTCTGGTCAAGATGGCAGAGTAGGTAAATGCTGTGCTTTCTTCCTCTAATGAACATATCTAAATTATAACTCAACTACAGAACAACCATCATTAAGAATCACCTGAAATCTAGATGAACAGAAGTCCTACAAATGGAGGCACATAGAAGAGGCCACCTTGAGACTAGTAGGAGGGGCAGAGATGTGGAATGGGCTGGTCCCATACCCGCGTGTGGCAGTTGAGAATTGGGAGGAAATCTCAGCTACAGAGATCTCCCGAGAGAAGCAAGGGGTCCTGGCCCCATATCGGGCTCTCCAACCCAGGGTTCCAGTGCCAGGAAGAGAAGTCTCCACAATTTCTGAAGGTGAAAATCAGCAGAGATTGTAGCCGAGACAGAGGGCTGCCTCTTTAGGGGCCCCCACACTGACTTAAATGCTAACAGACTTACATGCTCTGAGCTCCAGTGCTGGAGCAGCAGCTTGAAAGGTACTAGGGACATATGAACAAATGGGGAAGAATTGAGTTGTCTGGCTTCAGGGGCGAGGGCTAGAGGGGCAGCTTTCACTCAGACAGAAGTATTGGCAGAAGCCATTGTTCCTTTGTTGATACCCTCCCCCCACCCAGCATGTAGACACAGGAGGCAGCCATATTTGAGCTCCATCAACCTGGCTAATATCACTCACTCTGCCTGGTAACTTCCTCAGACCCCCGCCATCCCAACTTGCAGGCCCACCCAAGCTCCTTCCAGTGGCTTTTCCATCAAATGGCCTGTCTTGGCTCATGACACAGACTTTTCTAAAATCTCTCAAAGTTTCACAAAACCTAAACAAAGCAGCAGCTGGCCTTGGTTTGTGGCTTGGCTTCACGAGGCACATCCAAGCCCAGAGTGGGTGGCAGCCATCTGTGAACTGCTTAGTGGCTCTTGCCAGGTGGCCCTGGGCAGAGCACAAGCTGCAGCTGAACTTGGCCTGCAGTGGGGCCCCTCCCAGGAGGCTCAGGCCTGCATGCCCAGTGGTTGGGTTTAGTCTGAGCTGAGGCATCACCAGGGCCACATCCAAGGATAACACACCCAAAGGGCAGACTAGGTGGGCACCAGAGTCCTGCTAAAACAAATCTCCATAGGGTCAGCCCCCACATAACAGCTCCTCCACTGTAGTAATGGCCGGTCTTCACAACAAATCAACCCATGGTCAATCCCTCCCACTGATGTACAAACAGCAACCAAAGCTCAACTACAATAAGGGGACATATACAATCTATACAAGGGACACTCCTGGAGCATCTGGCTCAGGTGATCAGGTGTGACTGCACCACTGGGCTCCACAGGACACCTACTACATAAGGCCACTCTACTAAGATCGGAAGACATAGCACTTTCACCTAATACATAGAAACAAACACAGGGAAGCAGCCATAATGGGAAGACAAAGAAAGATCCCAAATGAAAGAACAGAATACAGCTCAAGAAAAAGAAATCAACAAAATGGAAACAAGCAATCTACCAATGAAGAATTCAAAACAGTGGTGATAAGGATGCACAGTGAACTTAGAGGAAGAGTAGATAAACTCAGTGAGAACTTTAAAAAAAGGAAAACATAAAAATGGAGATAGAAAACACAAAAAGGAATAGTCAGAAATAAAGAATATAATAACTGAAATGAAAATACCTTAGGAAAAATTGACATAGGTTAGATAAGGCAGAAGATCGAAGCAGCAATTTAGAATATAAGCAGAAAACACCCAATCAGAACAACAACAAAAAAGAATACAAAAAAATGAGGAGAGTTTAAGGGGCTTCCAGGACAACATCAAGCAAACCAACATTCTCATCATAAGTACCAGAAGGAGAAGAGAGACAGCAAGGAATTGAAAACCTATTTAAAGAACTAATGATGGAAAACTTCACTAACCTGGTGAAGGCAATAGACACACAACCCCAAGAAGCTCAGCGAGTCCTAAACAAGATGAATCCAAAGAGGCTCCCACCCAGACACATCATAATTAAAATGCCAAAGGTTGAAGACAAAGAGAGAATCTTATAAGCAGCAAGAGAAAAGCAGTTAGTTACCTACAAGGGGATTTCATAAGAAGTCAGCTGATTTCTCAACAGAAACTTTGCAGGCCAGAAGGGATTGGCATAAAATATTCAAAGTGTTGAAAAGCAAGAAACTACAATCAAGATTACTCTACCCACCAAAGCTATCATTCAGAATCGAAGAACAGATAAAGTGCTTCCCAGACAAGAAAAAGCTAAAGGAGTTCATCACCACCAAGCCAGTACTACAGAAAATGTTGGAGGGACTTGTTTAAGAAGAAAAAGTAAAGAAAAAAGATCAAAAATATTAATAATAAAATGGCAGTAACTACATATCTATCAACAATTACTTTTAATGTAAATGGATTAAATGTTCCAATTAAAAGTAAGTACGGCTGAATGGATAAGAAAACAAGACCCTTACATATGCTGCTTACAAGAAACTCAATTCAGATTGAAAGACACACATAGACTGAAGGTGAAGAGACGGAAAAAGACATTTCATGAAAATGGAAATAAACAAAAAAGCTGTAGTAGCAATACTTATACCAGACAAAATAGACTTTAAAACAAAGGTTATAACAAGAGACAAGGATCCAGTTATAGCATTTCTGGGTATTTATCCAAAATATCCCCAAATACTTCCTCGAAGGGATATATGAATATATATGTGCATTGCAGCATTATTTACAATAGTCAAGATATGGAGGAGGATACCTGGGTGTCTATTATTAATGGATGAATGGATAAAGAAGAGGTGGTATATATGAAATATTACTCAGCCATAAAAAAGAATGAAATCTTGCCATCTCCAACAACATGGATGGACCTAGAAGGTATTGTGCTGAATGGAGGAAGTCAGACAGAGAATGACTAATGTCACACGATTTCACTTACATGTGGAATCTAAAGAACAAAATAAACAAACAAACAAAATAGAAACATATTCATAGATACAGAGAACATTTTGATGGTTGCCAGATAGGTAGGGAGTTGGAGGGAGTAGATAGTGAAAAAAGGGAAGGGGTTAAGAAGTACAAATTGGTAGTTACAAAATAGTTATGGGGATGTAAAGTATAGGATAAGGCATACAGTCAATACTATTGTAATAACTACGTACGGTGTCAGATGGGTACTAGATTTATCAGGGTGATCACTTTGTAAGTTATATAAATGTCTAATCACTATGTTGTACACCGGAAACTAATATAATATCATATGCCAACTGTAATTTAAAATTTTTTAAAATTATTTTTAAAAAAGAAAGATTAGTTTAATCTGAGGAGTGTTATAAACAGATTACATACGTGATAATATGCTTCCATATTTCCTCTTAAATTACCATCCTTCGCTTTACTCCTTTGTGGCACAGTTTAGGAGAGAATGAGGAGTGTGGTAAGTAAATAACTTTTCCTAGCTTTATACCTTAGTGCAGATGTAATCAGTAACTTAGCTCCAGCTCTGGCTAGCACTGTCTTGTAAACGTTGCAAGGCAGGAAATGTCGAATTGGATGAGATAAATTACTCATTAAAAAATCCTGTCTAAGAAAAATAGCACAGAAATGAAAAAGCCCAGGGCTGGATGTCAGAGATAAGAATTCTGAACCTAGTTTTGAAGATGTTTGCTCCTTTCTTACAAAATGAGAGTTCTGATGTTTATTGCTGCTTTAAATGATTTTATCCTCCCTAGATGTGTTGATAAGAGGGTGGATGAAAGACAGCAGCAGCTTGTAGGCTACTGAGGGTCAGCAATAAATGCCAGATACCAGACCAGAGACTGAGTCCTCGAAGTAGTTATGTAGAGGTGTGAACACAAAATATTGGAAGTGTTACCTTTCTCACAATTTATGAAGATCCACCTTACATTAAGGTTGATCATTTTAACCACTAAACCAGAGTATCATGTATTTTTTTTTTTAATTAAGGATGTTAGAGTCAGCTTTTAAGATGAAAGAAACTTCAAAGATTGGACAGTCCAAGCTTCTCAAAGCTCAAGAGGGAAGCTGGTAGGAGTTAAAAGGCTTTCCTGAAGACAAGGCGTTGCTCAGGCAGACCCAGGACTAGAACCCAGATCTCCAGACTCTCGATCCGGGATTTTTATAGACTCACACTTATTTCTTCTCATGAATAGCAAAGAGTAAATACCAAAGATATTAAGGTTTCCTATTCATCAGAATGTTGCCCACCCTCTGCAGCAGGTGGAACAGTGTCTTAAAGGCAAAGGCATAAAAGTCTCAAAGAACCAAAACTATTAAAGAGAACTAACCTGTGTCAAGACATATTGTGGCCTACTAAGCGCTTACTTGGACCAATACACCAATCCTCTACACAAGTCAGTGGCTATACGGGGAGAGAAGAAGCATATGCACGCCTCATTTCCATTCGTGGCCTTCAAAATAATTATAATTGTTAACAAATGTAGATCAATTACTACTTGTCAGGCAGTGCAGGTAAATCCATAATCTCCAATCCTTAAGTAAAGAAATGGAGACAGGTGGAAGATAAGCGACTTGCTATACTAGTTTCCTACAGCTGCCACAAATTGCCACAACCTGGATGGCCTAAAACAATGTCTCGCAATTCCAGAAGCTAGAAGCCCAAAGTCAAAATATTTGCAGGCCATTCTCTGATGGCTCTAGAGGAGAATTGTTCCTTGCCTCTTCCAGCTTCTGGTATTTTCTAGCAATTCTTGACATTCCTTAGCATGTAGATGGATCACTCCTATCACATGGCCATCTTCCTGTGTGTCTTCACATCATTTTCCTTCTTGCATGTCTGTCTCTCTATCCAAACTCCACATTTTTCCATAAAGACACCCATTACATTGATTAAGGTCCACACTAATGGCCATATATTAATTAACTGTATCTGTAACTCCCCCATTTCCAAATGAAGTCACATTCTGATATCTTGTGTGGGACACAATTCTATCCATAACACTTACCTAAGGATATAAAGCTACCAACTATTAGATCAAGAGTCTAATTCAGTCTGTCTTCCTTGGACAGATACTTGAAAATTGTCAACATTTAGAATACTCAGATTATTATTTAGAAGCTACACTAGAGAGCTGAAATGGAAGGAACAGTGTTCTTTGAAACTCACCCCAAAATCTGATACATAGATAAAAATATAAATACAGGACGGTCAAGGTCCATACTGTAAGTCAGACTTAAACAAAGTGATGAGTGGTACTAAGATCTCTTAGTTACTCAGAGAGAAACATGGTCCCTGAACTACCAGGGAGGTAGTTTGGCACAATGGTTAAAGTTGTTTAAACTCAGACAACTCCATCCCAGAGCTCAATTTTAACCATTGTGCTAGAGCACATACTGGATACGTAAGCTTAAACAGTCAGCTAATCTATGTGTCTCAGTTTTCTCATCTGTAAATATTTGTGACAATAGTACCAATTTAGAGAACTTGTAAATATTAAACAAGATAAGTAATACAAAATACAAATTTCCTGATGCATGATAATGGCTTGATAATTTTAACTCTTAATATTGCTTTGAGGGTAAAGAGACAAAACGTAACATGCTTATGCTTTTTCTTTTATCCTTTTTCTCCTTTCTCTCTTTCTAGCTACTCTTGACAACCCATCTAAACAGGCAACCCAATAACTTTCTATCATTTGATCCTGCTTCATTTTTAAACACTATTTGTTATTTGACTTGTATTCTGCATCTATTTATGGATAATTATCTGTCTCAGAATGTCAAGAACCGCTAGCTGCTAACCAATAGCTATTCTCCTCTTCTTCTTTGCAGATAGTATCTCTATTTAATCAGCACAGCAGTACTTCTATGTAAAAAATTCCATTTCCCATGTTTTATTTTTGGGGGCGGGGGTAGTGCAGATGACGACAGCCATAACCAAGTCCTGGCTAATGGGACGCAGGCAAAAATCTGATGTTGAATTCCTGGGAAAGCCGCTTAAAAGAGAATCAGCTCTATAGAAGTGAGTCCTTCCACCATTTTCCTGGAGTAGGGACATCGTAGCTGGAACTCCAATAGCAATCAAGGACTAGGACCTGACTTTGAAGATGCAGCCACATGTTACAATGGAGAAGCAGGTGGCATAAAGGAACCATACAAGCGAGCTCCAATCCACAAAATCCTGATTGCTTTTACATGAAACGACAAGTCTTTGTGAGTTTAGTCAAGCCCTTGGACACAAATTCTTCACTAATTCATTCCTCCATTGGAACATAGGGTCTACAAAGATCATGAATTATTTGCCTTTTTTCAGTATTCTGGCTGTAATGCCTAGAAAAGTATTTGGCACATTGTATGTGATCAATAAACATTTTTAAAGTAAATGAACAAAATCATAGCTGAATATCCACTATATATTTACGAACAAAAAGGATATAAACAGTATAAGTGTACAAAACTTTATATCTGATCTAAATATCTGCCATGATAAAAAAAATGGCAGATAAGTAGGTATGTTTCTATTGCTATTTTACTAATTTTACAGTATTTATTAAATACAGTTTTGCTCTACATATATAGTAGGTATTATAACTAAATCATTTTTGTCTTAGTGTCAGCATTTTGTAGCCTAGATTAAATTTATGAGCATTTTTAATATGACCTATGAATATAACATTGGGCTAGAAGTTTTAACTATGTAGTGGGTATAAATCTTACTTGATAAACTCAGATGAACCAGAAATATCCCATTTATTTATTTTATCTTATTCAATTTAAATATAATCTGAGCCTAGATTGTGTAGCCGACTAAAATCTCAGTTATAATTTGAATTCCCTTCCATACAAAGGTTAGCTAAGATCTCAGGTTCTGATGCACGTCCAAAGCATCTGGGAGGTCTTTCTGCTCAAAGGTCTTTTGCTCGTACTTGTTTCTGTTATGACATCTTTGTCCCATAGCTCATGATTCCTTTAGGTTCAGCAAACCACAGCAATCAGAATCCTTAAAAAGGCACAGGTTTTTGGATCTAGGTGAACTGCAGGTATGGCTATATCCTGATGGGATCCTGCCAACTAACACCTTCCCCTTCCCAGCCACTGGGAATCTGCCTTCCATATTTCTCTGGTTCACATAAACATTCTTTTTTTTTTTACCTCCAGGATACCAGGCTTATTTCATCTTCACAAGGCTTATATTTTTTGCAAAAGAGAGGAAGCATCATTGACTTCAAAGAGCTTTTGCTTTCTGCACTATGAATATTACAGAGGCAAAGACTTAAGAAGACAGAGATGGCATGAAAGCAGAGAAGGAACAATACAGAGAGGAAAACAGAAATAATATATCTCAAAACAATTTTGAACTACAATTTTAAACAACATCAGAAGTAACTTTTTTCCCTGCTGCCTAGGAAGCTGCGTTATTAGTGCACAAATATCACACATAGTTCGGGTGTCTTCAGCAGTTTATTTCAGCACTGCGTACAGAATATACGAGTAACTTTTTCCTAACATTAAAATGCCAAAATTTGGAACTGATTTAGTTTTATTTAAGAATTGGAGTTGGTTTAAAGTCACCCATATATTAAATGTTCTCTCACTCATGTTTCATCTGCTTAGGCTTTTGCAAGTGAGAAATGGAGATGCATCGATTGTGGATTGTGCCTGTGCCTGGGAATTCAGCATCACCAGTAGGAGTCTGCATCCCTTGAAGACTCACATATGTGAGTATCCTCGATCACATAAATCGCAGCTGAAAATTACTGATGAATGCTACTTGGAAACCAGGCTTACAGTAAAAAGAAAGTTCTATTCTGATATTTCTGTAGGTTGGGCTTTTCTAGCTAGCTGTACTCTCAGAAGAAATTGAAACTCCACGTCCATATCCTTCTGTTCAGCCATTGCGACCAAATCATGAAATGTGATTATCTTGGAAGATAAAGATGTACTTAAGAACATTTCCATTGTATTGGTGATTTTAAAATGTTATGGAAACTAAAGATTTCCCATAGAAGAGTGATCCTCTTGGTCTTAGAGAAAAAGAAGTGGTTGAGTTGACCACATGCATGTAAAAAAAAAAAAACCTTCTCAGATGATACTGAAGCCTCACATCCAAAAATATCAAATAGTGGCATTGTGCAAACAGGTCTGATCTTCGTTTCCTTGGTTTTTAAATACATTAGACCCTGGGCGTAGGAGAGATACTGACAGTTTCCTAATATAGTCACATGAATTATTTTTGGCCTTTGTTCTGAATAAGATTGGTGGGTTCCATCTTCTCTCTATCCCCTTCCACTCCAACTAAAATAAGGCTTTTATAGGAATAGAGCCTTTGACTTTATTTTCCTAATATTTTCTGGAAATAATAATGCATAGAGAGGCTGACAGGCTGACCAATGCTATACAACGTAGCATCAGAGCCTAAATTCAAATTCAGTCTGACTCAGAATCAATGTCCTTAGTCACCATGCATTTCTGTCTCTAAAACAGCAAAGGAGCAATAGCTTCGACAGAATGTCAACTGGATTTAGATAGTCAATTTGGAAGACCACTCCAAGTGACACAACATACATTTTATAAAACAAAATATAATCTGAAAGCAAATGCCTTTGACTTCTCTCTCTGTTCTAATGGTTAACATAAAGCTATACATAGAAAGCATGTGATACACACTTCATTGATGAATTATTTAAAACAACTGTTTATCATTAATTTCTTTCCTTTTTCTATATTCACTTATTTATCCATTCACTCATTCAGCATGCTAGGTCCTAGGAACACAAAGAAGAAGAGTAAGCTGACCACCTCAATGCACTGTGCAAAGGTAACTGCCCAGGAGGGGAGAATAAGCTTAAGCAGAGCCTGGACGCTACCATGAAGGTGCACCCAGGATGACTGAGTCACCGGAGGGTATGTCTTTTCCTAACCTCCATTTTTATATGTCTTTTCCTAACCTCCATTTTTATATTTTATAACTCCTTCTGATGCAGAGCCCATGCCAAAGAGGCTTAGGCTGATGGTTTCTTCCCTGCCAACGACAAGGTACCTGCCAAAAAGGTAAACCTTTACCTGCAAAGCCCTCTCTAATAATCCAAATTTTACATGAAATCTACCAATATTAATAGCCCCTCCCCTAACCAAGGTTGGCCGCCCTACTTCTCATCCCCAAAATTGACATGATTATTTCTGATCCCACATGTACTCTTGCCAATTCTCTCACCTGGAATATTGTTCTCTCTCCTCTCTTTCTAATTAAACTCTAACCCTTCGTTATTCAGAATCTAGTTCAAGACCACTACTCACTCCAAATTCTTTACCTACCTGTTTCATCCCATAATAATATGTCATTTCCTGAGTTTATTACCACTCATTGTAGCAATTAATTATTTGCAGAGCATTTATCCCCACAACCATGTAGTTTTCTCAAATATGTAGGGTTTATCTCTTCAGCTAGATAAGTTCATATCGTATATTCAGAAAAATCTATTCGTTCATTTGTACATCTAAAGGTTTTATTGAACATTTATTCAGTTGCATTGTTCCTGGCACTAGAAATATTATTCTAGAAACTAAGAATACATATGGTACTATTATAGCAAAAAATGCTATACATTTAATCAGAATTTCATGTATTTTTTTATATTCATACGAGACAACTGAATAAATGAATTAATGAACAAATGGTCAATGAATAAATAGGTCAACCTGAAAAGATCTTTCCATCACAATTCAATCTGATTATTCTAATCAAAATACCATAAAGGTAAAATAAGAAGAAGAATTAAATAAAAGCTACAGTACTCCCAAAACTTAAAAAAATGAAATTAAAAATAGTTTCCAATTAGTCCCTAATACCCTTCTGTATTCGATAATTTGAAAGACTCCTGTTGGGGTTATTGCAGGAGTCCTTCGGTTCTCTACAATAGAGACAGTTCATCCTTGAGTGTCAGAATATTTATTTCTTACTTTTTAAAAATTTCATCTTTTAGAATATTTAAACTAGGTCTGTCAAGCTCCAAAAGGTGTTGCTGTGATTAAAAACAGAGTCTCATTTATCTAAGTGAAATTGGCCTTTTTAGTTTTCAGTGTCATCTAAAAATCTGGTGTGTTCTGTCCTGGATCTATGACTTTTTAAAATAACCACTCTTTCCTAGTTAGTCTGCACTCCATATATTTCTTCTCTCCTGAAAAGATCGATGTTCTTGTTTTTGGACAGATCTCACTCAATTTTTGAGAACACTCCAGGCACAAAGAGTACAACATTGATAAATTGCTTCTTTTGAGCCATAAACTGAGCAATAGGAAAGCCAAGAGTACAATATTAAGGAATTTAATTCCTTCATTTTTTTTTTAATGAAATAATAGGATCAGTTATGGTTAAAGTGGAAAGCATTTATTTAGAAAGAGTTGGTTGGACAATTAAGAAGAGAGAGAGGAGAAAGTACGAAGTTGCACAACCATTTTTACTTGATTCATTTATTCTGTTCATCTTTAATATTTTATTCCAAAATACACTATTTCTTTTAAAAAGCAAGTACTATCCCTAGCACCTACTAATTCCCCATCAGACAAGAGAGAAGGCTGATAAAAAATACTTTTTATGTATTGGCACTTTATGGAAAGTTCATCTAATGTATTAGAACTCATTTTGTGAAAAGATTGGTTTAAATATATAAGGAAATTATTTGAGTCCTGAAACCAAATGTTCATGTTCTGACTTCATTATGGAACAATATTTTAAAAAAATCTGTCTCTTTCTATCCCTCAGCTCTACTTTGCTCTATGCTGGATTTGTTTTAGGAGACTACCTCATTATGGTAAACCAAGATGTTGCAGGCTGATGTTTTATTATATATAGCAGAGGTCAGTAAACTACAGCCCATGGGCCAAATCTGGCCTGCCACCTGTTTTTGTAAATAAAGTTTACAGCATCACAGCTAGGCTTATTTATTTATGCATTGCCTATGCCTGCTTTTGCACTACAAAAGCAGAGTGAGTTCGATAAAGACTATATAACTCACGAAGCCTAAAATATTTATTGTCTGGCCCTTTACAAAAAAAAAAAAAATTGCTGACCTGTGAGTTATAAAAACACAAGATGAATTTTCTTTTACACTAGGTCTGTACAAAAATCCTGAACTTCTGTCATATTTGGATTATGTGTAAATTTCTGAATCAGTAAAAATGACCAAAGGCTTGGACTTCCTCATTGGCCAGTCCAGAGAAATGTGCCCATAGAGAGCTGGAATGGAGCCAGACTTACCCAAATCACATAAACTGATGGTGAGGAAGAGGTCACTCTCAGAAGGTACCGTCATCCCATAAAGAAAGAGTGATTCTGGTACATTAGTTTGCTAGGGCTGCGAAAATAGAGTCTCACAAACTGGGTGTCTTAAACATCCTGCAATTAATTGTCTCAATTAATTGACAATTAATCGTCTCACAGTTCTGGAGGCTAGAACTCCAAAATCAAGGTGTCAGCAGGTTTAATTCTTCCTAATAACTGCGAGATAAGGGTCTGTTCCATGTCTCTCTCTTGGTTTGTAGATGGCCACCTTCTCCTTATGTCTCTTCATATGTCATTCTGGTGTCCAGGTGTCCCCTTTTTATAAGGACACTAGTCACATTAAATTAGGCCTTGCCCTAGTGACCTCATCTTATCTAATGTTAATATTCTTTCCTCAATGATGTGTTATGTTGAATTTAATAAATTCATATGTGAAAAAGGATACATTATTTCAATTAACATTTTCATGTTGTTCCCTTTAAATAATTTCAATCCCTCTCTAAAATAATATATATACATTTGTTGAATTTAAAAATCTATGTATTGGATATTACTTCTTTAACTCTATAAATAAGAAAAGCATTTACTAAACATTTATAAGAAATCTTGATTATAATGACATAAACAGCTTGCTAGAATACTCCTGAGCTCCTATAAAATGAATTCGCTTTTCACACTTTCATACTAAACGAGATTAATATAATGAAACTATAGCAAAAATAAAACTACAAATACCGTTTGTCTTTAATATAAAATCAGATATTAAAAAACAATATCCTTATCTTTATCATCCTTTCAAAAAATTGTAATCTAAATATATGGTTACAGAGGACAAGAAAAATTTGGCAGCGATATTTCCGTGAGTTATTTGAAACTGCCTAGAGATAGGGAAAAATAAGTCACTGTGTTACACTGAGATAAACACATAAGATTTCCTAACCCACTGCACACAGGTTTTGAGACTACCAGGGTTTATGCTCTGCATTGAGAGAGAGAAAAAAAAGGTGAATTTGTTTTGTTCAAAGTTTTGACAGATGATTAGATTGTTCTGTAAATCTTTATCCACTCAGTAACCAGATCCTGAACAGAATTTACTTAAGAGAAGCAGTAGTTCTATGTTTTAGTAAAAAGCCCCATCATCTTAAGTGTAGGGAAAAGTCAGAGTAATTAGTACTGGCATTGTGGTACTCTATCTCTCAAGCGACCACTTGGAATATTGGGAGAAGGTTAAGGGAAATGCTGTACCAATCCTCCTTTTGTATCAAAGACCAAATGAAGTTGACATTCTTTCGAATGCATTATTTTATCCAACAAGTCCAAACCAAACCAGAAGGACTGCCATTTTTCATTAAGGAAAAACCTTTACATGAAGAAATTGTTTAAATGCATATGGTCCTCTGAGCAGATGGCACCTCTCTATAACCCTCTCTCTTCAGAACCTTTTAACTAAACTGGTTCCATATGCTCATGTAACTATATTTATTATTTAAGACAAAAATTTAGTTGTAGGTGAAAATGGTGCATCTACTATGTAAAAGGCAAAATAAATAAATAATGTCTATGACTACCAAAGTATTGCTGATATTTGCTGAAAATTCAAGACCTAGGAAGCCTAATGCATTTACAGGTTATAAACAGCATACACTTTTACAGACTCGCTGAAGAAAAACACAATTAATTGGAAACCTTGTAACATTTCCCTTGTGGTAAATGATAGATGATGTTCACTTGCTAAGCCTCCAGCTCATTCTGCTCAAAATAGGGTTTTGACACAATACTTGTGTCCTTGGCTTCTTTGTGAACTCTTTAGGTAAACTCAGAAACAGACTCAAGTTTACCATTACACAATTCATTCCTTCCTTTGTCCTTGACATATGCTCTTGCCTGATTAATTTTGACTTTGTGATTGCATGGTGGAGAAACCTTAGAACTGAAGTCTAGGAACCTGGCTTCTCGTTCCACTTCTACTAATTCCCCTTTCTACCTTCTGTTTGCTTCATGTATATATTAAAACTTTCCAAATCGATTTTACAAAACGGGATGGCCCGGTCTAAGTTCTATGTCAGGACCTAGAAATATAAAAGAATATGAAGGGAGTAAGATGGAAGGGTTAATGGCTTTGGTTATCAATTGGACTATGTAGCAGAAAATAATCACTTGGAATTGAGAAAAATGGTCCTTCTTGGTCCACAGTCCTGCATTGAAGGATCTCTCTGCTTGCTTCCCACTCTGAAGTTCTATGGCATGTACTATAACTAAATCAAAGAAGTTAGTCATTTCTTTTAAATACTACATGTTAAATAGACTAAAAATTCACTTTACATTTCTGTGTTCAGAATGTGACCAAAGGAGGTTCGAGGCAGAGAGTGTCTCTCACGATCACAGACGACACAGTCTTAATTGGTACTTAAATGCTGGTTTGCTGTATAAATGATTAAGGCCCTCTTTGAACTGGAATATTATTTTTTGTGTCATTTAGTACTTTTTGGAATCTAGCAGAAAGCAAATAACCATATGTTCAGACTTTTATGAGGTTAACAGTCTTATTCATTGCTCCCTTCAAAAAGCGATACTCTATAATAAACAGATAATTGTTTTGTTTTGTTTTTACCCCAGCCTGCTTTGCACAAGTCTTATTAATACTATAAGCATTCTTGACCTAAATAATCACTATGTGACTGCTATTCACACAGACAGTACTGAAATTCTGGCTCCCATCCAGCAGAAACATGGTGGAAAGTTCATATTTCAAATCTGATCTGTAAAGTTTCCAGGATATGAAACCATAGCAGTCATGGAGAGGAGCTCTCAGAACTCCCTTCAAAGAATCTGCTTCAAGTGGCACAGTTGAATGGCAGTTTTCGGCTATGGCCTTTTTGGATTTATTAGAGATGAGACACCACCTGTGAATGATAAAAGGAGGAGCAAGAAGAACGAGCAGGCTCTTCAGACTGTGATCCAGGTCTGACAACTGGGAAAAGAGATGGGAAGGAAAGACGATTGGGTGAGAAAGAGACTCGCACCGAAGTAGAGTTCTGTGAACCTCATTCACTGTGAAGCCACACTTCCCCTGGGCTGCTCCCAGCCAATGACTGAGCACAGTAGGGCTATTGGTGCCAACCCATGAATTCCTGAACTGGAAATATTGACAACATTGGCTCAGAGATTCCCATCAGATCCCTGGAGACCCTCTCGGATGGGACTGCCTATTTATCACACATAATTTTGTACACAACAAAAGTGTACGGTCCATTCCAGTGTCTTCCCTGAAGGGAAGCATCAGGAGGTAAGACATATCTTCACTTATTTATTCATTTATTCATGAACTTATTCAACCAATAAATATTCATCAGAATGCTTATACAGGCCAGGCACCAGCGACAGAATGCTATACCACAATAATATGGTCTCAAACACTGCAGAGCTTACAGTCTAATGTAATAGATCTTAAATATTTTGTTCATGGGCCTCTTGTGAATGTCATAAATACTGTGAGCACTGTCCTCACAAAAACATCACGTGCACATATGAATGTAAGGAAATTTCGCATAAATATTGTAGGTTTCATGAGCAAAATTCCAACAGCTTGAGTTCCTGACTTCTTCCTGGGTTTATTAGCTCACGTGGTAATCCTCTTTCGGCGACTAGACACCTGCCGTGTTCTTCCGAAGCAAAATTTTTAGTTCTGATGATTTTACTATAATCTAGATTCTCTCACTCTACCTTCGTTTTTCCCTTTCCTCAGGAATAAGAGCCCCATCTCTGAAATCCAGCCCAGCCCCTCGCGAATCTCTACATTGCTTCCTGAGATTTCCCTTCAATGTTGCCAAAATATTATTTCTCACTCTCATTATTCCAGTAGCCTCCTAAATCAGGCCCTTGCCTCGGAGCCTCTCCATTTTGTGTCATATTCTGAGGTCCGATGGACACTCCTGAAGCACAGATCTGCGAATGTTCCTCCTTAACTCAAACATCTTCCCTGTCCCTCACGCCCACTGAAGTGGTCCTAAGAGAATCCACATGCCCACCACATAACACATCCGTTTCAAATTCTGCATGCTCCATGCCCAGAGAAACTCACGTCTGCTTGTCATGGGAGACAATGCTCCTTTTCTTTCCTCAATATTCTTTCTCACGTAAAGAGTCCTTCTGTCCCCTTTTCTACTAATCTCTGCCCATGTGTCAATGCCTGAATCCAATGCCGGCTCCTCCATGGCATACATATAAGAGAAGCACTAAGAGTGGAAATGAAAGTGGTTAAGTAGAAATGGAAAGTAAAGAATTAATGTAAGAAGCATTTTAAGGGTGAAAGTAACAGTACTTAGTTTATTTTAAGTGTGAGCATTAACATTAAATATCAATAGAACAACCTCTCATCTTTTAGTACTCATTCTGTATCTAACTCTACATCATGTGTTCTACATGCATTGACTATTTTAAATAAGTGTCCTGGTGAAGTAGCTAATATTATTATCCCAGTTAACAAATGAGAAAATAGGTGCTTATAGATATTAGTAAACTATTGACGGTCTCAGCTTTTAGAATAAGGTTGACGTTTGAATGCAGGTTTATCTTATAACATGTATCAAGGTCTTACTATAAGGAAATGACTTGAAGTTTTACAGCCCTAGGGAACTCGTTGATTTATGAGAGAAATTAGCAATGAGGATTTCACCTTTGAAATGTTTAATTTTAAAACATTTAAATAACGTCTAAGAGGAGACAACCACCAGTTAATTGCAAACATGGGAATAGAACTTGGGAAAAAATCATTAATACAGATATTGATTTAAGAGTCACTTATATGATGTTAAGAGGTAAAGTCCTTGAGTAGATGTAGCACTAAGTGAGAGAAAAGAGGAGACCAAAGCTAATACTTTGGAAAACTATCCACGAATGATGATGAGGGAGAAATGTAAAAAGGGAAGTCAAGGGGATGTAAAGAGATACACTGGAGCCAACGGTATCATAATGTAAAACAAAAAATAATCTGACAGTTTTGTGGAGGAGATCCTGGAGATAGCTGAACGTCAAGTTACAGCAGATCAGTGGGAGCAGAAGCCAAATGGAAAGAGGTGAAGGGTCGCATACAGATGTTTTTGACTTCATCAAAGAAAGAAGTGGCTCTTGGTCTGGACTGTTCATTGGAAAAACTTCTCTTTGAGTAATACTAAGTGGCATATACTCCTCTAAAAAGTCAGTTCCCCATTCTGAGAGACTTTCCAGGTGATATGTCCTCACTACATCTATGTCCTCACTCCATTTCATGCTGAATAAAGCAACACATTCTTTTTGGACAGTTGTTCATTTCCAGTTGAACTACACGATACTAAATATGTCACCACTTAGCATCCAAATGACTAATAGACTGAAAATGTTGACCTACCACTGTAATTTGGTGATACCAATGTGTGAAGGCCATTGTGGTTATATATTACAAGGGCCTGCAAAGTCCTTCAGGATAGGGATGATGTTATCTCAATATCCATCAACTAGCACACCCCTCACAAATCACACACACACACACACATACCCATACAAACACATGACTCCAGCACCAAATATAATGCATTCGAAAATGGTTGTTGAATGAATTAATAAATGAATGAGAAGATAAATAATTTCCTAAGTTAAAAAAAGATAAATGCATTTGTAGAGATATAAACACAAATAAATAGAAACTATATTTCATGTAGCAATGCTATATAATTAGTACACAAGCTAAAGAAATAAATAAGAAAGACAGTGAAAGATGAACTCTACTGTGACACATGCTGCTTCATAAAGTATAGTAAGTATTCAAATAAATATTTGATGGTTGGCAAAGATATTACAAAGTATAATCCTTACTTAGTGAGATATTAATTTAGACAACCTCGGAAATACAAAATCTAACATTACACGTTTTCTAAATAATATTTCAACAGATTAAAAATGTAAAAATAGTTTGGTAAATTGTTCTTGTCAGTATTCTCTTCTTTGGATAATCACCTTTGCACTTCTTATTTATGATATTGTCTGTTTCACAAATGATTATTGAATTGTATCCATCATAATAAACTAGGTTAGGCTTTGGTAATCAACCCTAAATCTTAATAGCCTAAAACAACGAAGGTTTAGTTCTCACTCAGATTACATGTCTATTTTGGCTCTACTCTCTCAGCCTTCAATAAGAGATCCAGGCTGATGGACTGTCTGTCATCTGGTACATCACACATTTCCACTGCTGGAGAATGGGCACTTGGCAAATCATGCAGCATCTCTAAAGGGATTCGCCAGGAAGTGACATGTGTTACTTCTGCCCAAGTTTCTCTCATCAAGCTACCTTGTAAGGCAGAAATTACTTTTTGCTTTATTGCTTTAACAAATTATAATATAGTCAGAGAGTAAGGTTTTTTTCTCCAATTCAATTATTCTCCCTAAACAACCCTATCTTATATATGGTTTATGTGTGTGTGTTTTTTTTTTTTTTTTACAAATTTTCCGTTAGAATGCAGAATTAACAATCTAAGTCTTCGAATCCAGTGACCAAATATTTATGCATTGTTTACTCTGTGCCAGGCTCAGCACAAATCACATAAGATGACATATGAGGTGAATAAAGCACAGTCCTTGCCTTTGAAGAACACTTGCACTAATGAAAGAGATGGATAAGTAAATAATTCATAATGAAAGATGTATTTGCTGTTGTGGCAGGGCAATTAATTCTGCATGGAAGGGTTGGAAAAGGCTGCACTGATACTCGAGGAATGTTTAAAAGGGCAAATGGGAATTGATCAAATGAAAAACGGCAGATGAGATGAAGCAAGTTGGGGTAGCATTAGAAAAGGCATGGAGGCATTCAGATACACGACATCCCACCAAGGCACAGCATTTAGTTGTGATTATGAATGGAGCACCCAAGGAGAATAGCAGAAAGGAATCCAAAGGCAAATCAAGGCCAGGACATGAAGATCCTGAGAATGATGTAATCTTTCTCGATAATCCAGTTTTCAAAGTTTCCGATATTGTTCCTCATGGGCATCAATTATCTATCCTCTTCCAATGTACTAAATATAAAATATATTTCATAATGCATTATAAAATTATTTTAAGATCTTCACATGTCCTTAGGATGACTGACATACAATACTTTGAGACATTGCCAAAATATGTGAAAAATAAAAATGGACCACATTTATATGCCACATAAAAATATTTAAAATATAAGCCACTTTCCTTAAACAAAGAGATCTCTATTTTCCTTAAACACAAAGACCACAAAAGATTGAGGGGAAATATATATGTAAGCCATGAATTCAACACTTAAATTTCACTCTATTTAAGTCTGAAGGGAACAGCCTGCCAGGGCCAAACTCAGATGACCCCGACTTGCACAAGTAAGCCTTTATGTTACATGAACCTGAAAATCTCAACCAGGAGTTTACAAAGTGGAAACTAAGTCTGAAAGTAAATCCCAACTCCAAATCATTCACTCCTGAAGTCACCAAATTTCATGCCCTTTGACCACATTCACTATGGAATTACTGTTGAATCCAGCGCTATTTTAACTGCTAAAGCTACTCTGTATGGTTCCTAAAATATGAGCTATAATCTTTTAAAAGAAACGATAACAATCAAAATAGCTGATTAGTTCAATTGCTGCATACTAACAATCCATTCTACTAAGAAAACCCAAAGTTGGTATGATAAATGTATTAGAAAGGTGGAAAATCTGAGAGAAAATCTGAGTCCTGGACAATGTTAGTCAGCAAAGGGGACAGTACATGAAGCTTTTGTAATGACAATTCCCAAGTTAAAATGGTTCTCAAATATTTTCCAGGTACCTTTCCTAGCAATGGAATTTTTCCTTTGAAATTAAATATTAACCAAATACATTTTTTAAAAAGAAGAAAAATAACATAAATGCAATGCAATATTATTTTTCATTAAAAAGCAGAATTATGGGAAGTTGTACATGTGGTATATATTTGGATATTTAGGCTCTTTGAAACATCAGGTCTTTAGTAACCAAACATGCCTATATTGAGAAGTCAGGTATCAAAGAATCTTTTGAAGGGTCAAACTCACTGCCATTTATAAGGAGAATGTAAGGAAAAGTTCTTTAATACGTTGCTTCTACAAAAACATAATAGAATATTTCTCTTACGAGAGGAGAATCCTTCAACAATGATCTCCTATACAGCAATCAAATGTTCTATATTGAAAAAAGTTCTGATTTACGTGACATTGGGAATGGAGTTGCCAGAACTTAGCTTCCTGTTTAGAACAGGTGCTGTATGAGTCAGCTCATGCTGCCATAACAAAATACCATAGATTGGGTGGCTTAGACTATAGAAATCTATTTTCTCATAGTTTTGGAGGCTAGAGGTCAAAGCTCAAGGTGCATGTATATTTGCATGTATATTTGATGAGAGCTGTCTTCCTGGCTTGTAGACATTCACCTTCTTGGTACATCGTCACATGGCCTTTCCTCTGTGGTATGTTCCTCCCTCTTCATATAAGGACACGAGTCCTATCTGATTAAGGTCCCATCTTTATGACTTCACTTAATTACCTTCTTCTAGGCCTTATTTCTAAATATAGTCACATTGGGGGTTAGGACTTCAACACATACATTTAGAGAGGACCCGATCCAGTCCATACAGGTGCTTAACTACAAATATTTAAAACCTCCTGCTATTTTTATATTCTTTTAGGAAAAAGGTACACCAAACCTAGAGATGTTAATATTAGTTGGGAGAAGTTCCCACAAAAATAAAAACTTAAGTGAGGATATGTTTGCTACCTTCTCACTGGGAAGCAGCCAACAGTTCCGCCCATCATGCCCGCATAATACTTCGAATGTAATGATATGTATCTGTCAGCAAAATCTCCATGCCTTTCTAGGACAACTTGTCAAACTATACTACAGTTTGGGTCTCACATACTTGTCTGAGCAGTTTGACTGATGAGGCTGCATACCAGTCAGATGGAAGAGGTATTGCTTTATATAGCACAGTAAAACTCCACCAAAACTCTATAAATAGGGATGAAAATTCAAACATAACATACAGAGTTATGCTATAGTAAGGCTCATGTAATGACAAGATGAGTCTTCATAGCTACCTGGCTGAAAGTTTGGGTTTCTAAGACCAATCATCAGTCATGTAATTTCTAAATTTTGATTAATACTGAGTGTATTCTCATTGTAGTTCATCTTAATTCTTAAATAATGAATAATGTGCAAGGTGTGCTTTGAAACTAATCTTTGTTTAGCCAAGGTTAGAAAAATGGAATTTCTTTTTCCTTCCTGGTGAAACCTGTAAGATCACATATTTTTCAGACTGTGCTCTGATCTTGTCCTAAAGTCTAATGGTAAAATGCAGTAGCAAGAGTGAAAACACCGGAAATGGAGAGGTGAGAAAGGGTAGGCTCCAGGGTGTTGGCTAAAAACTTACTTTCAGGCTAGACCTGGTTTCAAATTTTTGTCTCCCTACTTCCTGGTTGAGTCATCTTTAACAAAGCATTCATTTCTTTCCCCAAGCCCCAAAGTTCTTATCTGAAATCAAATAAAAATACCTACCTCATAGGGTCATCCAGAGGATTAATGCCATAATATCTGCGAAGCGTTCAGCTTCATGCCTCGTATATCCCCGGGCCTCCAATGGTAGTGAATATTAGTATTAATGCCACTAGCAATGATGCTGACACAAGAGTTTTCACTATCTGAAATGTTTCATGTTTATGTTTCATGAATATTTGTAAATTAATGCTCAAATTCGAGGACAAACCTGTAAGATCTTCAGACAAGTTTCTGCCTAATCTGAAATATCACTTGCCATATAGTCAGATGAATGAGATCAGAAGACTACGTTTCCCCATGCTTTTCTTAGAGTCAATAAGGAAGCCCTCACAATGCTCATTTTCTAGATGAGTGTACAGAGGCTCAGAGGGGTAAGTGATTTTTCAAGTTATTCCAGCTCCTAAGTAACTATGCCAAAATTTAAATGGCACTTTTTTAAAGATTCCTATTGAGTATACTGTAGTTCAAGAGTCAGCAAACTTTTTTTGTAAAGGATCGGATAGTTTAGGCTTTGCAATTCTACTGGACTTTGCCTCAAAGACACAACTCTACCTCATGAAAGCGGTTATTGACAAGATGTAAATAAATGAACACGACTGTGTTCCAAAAAACTTTATTTAGAAACATAGCCACAGCAGGCCAGATTTGACCCCCAGGTCATAGATTTCTGATACCTGTTCTAGTTGATGGTTATAATATCATTGAATTTTAATAGGGACACTTAAGCATTAAAGAAAATTATGTTCATCTGTGTGTCTCCCTAACAGAATGTATTGAACTGTAATTGTCTAAGTCATAGTAAAAGCCTTTTCTCATATGCTATTAAAAAATTGTGCTTCGTTGTGTATCATTAGCCTAAAATATATACTTAGTCACTCTAATATATTTTGGAAAGAGTATCACAGTAGTCACTTTATATTCAATGAACATCTGAATAATCAAATATTGAAGTTATTGGTTTATATTGAGGCAGAACAACTACATCATAATTTGCCTCTTATTCAGATAAATTTGTTATATTTTTATCAGACATTTTTTATGTACCGGGTGTTCCGCTAAGAGAGGATTTATACAGAGGAATAAAATATAATCTTTCCTTTCCAAGAATCTCAAGTACGAGAGGAAAATAAACTGCACAAACAAAAGTATTGCATTTATGAAAGTTATGTTGACTAAGGCTACTTGGGTGTGGTAAATGGATTATTACAGGAATGATCTTCAAATTTAGCTTCTGATAATGCCAATTTACATTGTACTACTGTACATGAAATGCAAGAATCTGTCCTTTACATCGCAAAATCAAATTATGTCTACAGTTAGCCTGGATTGATTTCAGGAGGATAAAAACTAGAAATAGCATTCTTTATTGGATATTTTTTCCTTACAATCTCCTTTTTTATTAAAAAAAAAAAAAAGCAGTATTAGTGCTCTCAGACTTCAGATTGGCTCTCCAGCCCCAGCACCGTTTTGGAAGTGAGTTATATAAACTCTATCTTTCATAGCTCATATTCTTTCTTCTAAGGAAGAAAAGATAAGTCCTTATACTTAACTGGTTTTCTCCAAATGCCTTTTCTGAATTTTCCCTTAACTTCAACCATGCAACCACAACAGAGTGGAGAAAAAGTAGGTTTTATTATTATTGTGTAAAATGCATGAGACACCACAAAAATTGCCAATGCTAAGTTGATGACAATTCAAGGAAGATGAATCAAATGCTAAAATATGTGGGGGAAATATCAATACATTAAAAAAAAAACACACAGAAAAAGAAATGTCTGAAATTATCCTGGCATAGCTTCTGAAGACAAGATATTAAGAAAGGGTTTGGAAAATAGTCATATAATCTGGATGAGATAAGTGGGTTTCATTTGTCACAACCCTGGAATATGAGTCTTTCACATTATTGTGAATGATGTTTTGAGTGTTATAATAGAACTAAAAAATGTGGAAGCATTTAATTTAACGCATAGACATCAGTTTTGTCTGCCAAATCCCAAGGAAGACATCTATAAGCCCATCAATCAACATTAGGATCTCTGTGTTGAGCAAATGACATTCAAATCATAAAGCCGTCGTCATTTAAAATGCATTTTTAAATCACTGCTCCACTACCATTTATAATGGGTATATTTTTAACTCTAATAATTAATCAACTCTGACACATTTCTTTTCTTTTTTTCCTGTTCTCCTCTGACATCCTGATTTTATAAGAAGCCATTTTTAATTTCCTGTATGCAGAAAACCAGCCAAGGTATTCGGGTTTCTAAGTTTCATCTACTAAGGTGCTTTGGGGGTTTATCAATTCAGAAAGTTGAAAAACAATTAGATAGCATCTTGACATACATGTGCCGTGATCAGAATGACATCTCCATTGAGAATACAAATTCACCACTTCTGACTGTATCTCATAAAGACCTTGCTTGAAAATGATATACCTCAAGCTCATAGCCATATCGCATTTCCTTACCTCTTTGAAAACTGGTTCATCAGATAATTTCTCTTAAAGAGATTCCAGTACTGTAATTTGCCTCTGCTTTAATCAACAGTGAGATAATATAGAAGCCGCATTAAATGATTTGGAATGATTTAGTCGGCAGGAAACCCATTAGTCTAACCATATTTTCCCATACTTTTCAGCACCATGTCCTGTCATCTGGAAATAATAGGTACCATAAAAGCAAATTTTAAAAACTTAAAAAAATGCTAGGATAGAGCACTCAGTGTTTATTTGGAGGTTGATATTACCACAAATTAATCAAAATGAGAATTTTTTCCAGTATATTTGAATTCGATTTCCCTATGAAAGAATGTTAAAATGTTATATTTAAGTCTGATATATTTACATATTTACTTTCATCAGATTAGACTATGCCAGATGTGCAAATGTAGAATCTTACTAATGTAGATGTTTCATTTCTAGTAAATCAGTGCATAAACTAAAATAATAATAATAATAATAATAATAATAATAACAACAATAATAATGGTAAAAGGAATGAGGAACTGACAGCTTGAGATGACTAGTGTATATTAAAATATTTTATATTAGTAGTCTGTCTACTGTTATTTTTAATGGGCTACCAAGTTTTCAAGATGCTTTATGTTCATTAGAAATAATCATTAAAAAGCACAATCACCAAAGTTTACTGAATGTGAAGGGGGGGAGAGGAAATCTGAAAATGTAGAAATTGATCATCTGTAAACTCTGAGTACCTGCCACAGTTCTCTACAATTTGTCAGCTCTCAATGCATACTAACTGAAAAAAAGATATTACGTCGAAAAACTCCGATTCCCCAGAACATTGTGTAAAGCGTTCTCCGTATGTATTACTAGAGCAGTCTAAGATATAATGACGCTATTCTGTAGCCAGAAGAAAGAAGAGTTGGGAGAAATAAGGTTTCAAATGATGGGGTGATGACAATAGCTGGAGTGAACTCAACTTTCTTAATTGAAGAAAAAAATTCTAGTTACTATTTTACACAAGAAGAAATTGGTAACATTACAGTAGTAAGTAGAAAATGTTAATCCTTAATGAAAATCTCAAATTCCTACTCCAAACCTCAAAGTTTGCCAGGTCTTTGCAAGGTGAAGGCGAAGAGGATGGCCATCAAGTAATAATGAATATCTGTAGTGTTTCAATTAAATAAAGCAAGTCTAATAGTTTTCGTTGGTCTCTTTGATTGCTACACAATTTATAAAATACATTCAGTGAAGTTACATGAAATATTCTTGTGGTGCCACCAAACTGCACCAGTTAAGAGCTGATTACTATTTCCTATCTGCTTCCAAAATTCACTGCAAGGATTAAATGATCTAATGAACATAAAGTGGTTAATACTGTGCTTGGCTCTCAGTAACAAGAACCTTAAATGATTCTTGTTCTCTTGGAAGTGATGGTTAAAATAATAGACAAGGGAAATGACTAAGTCTACAATAGGAAAGAGAGATAAAGTATTTTTGATTTATTAAAAACAAAATCCAACACCTCATGGCATTTATTATTACATACATACATTACATACTTTTGAAACATGAACTCACATAATTTCACCACAGCCTGATGAGAGAGAAACTATTTTTATTTCCATTTTATGGATGAAAAAAACTTAAGCACATGGAGATTATGCTGCTCACCCAAAGTCACAGAGCTAGTGAGTGTCAGAGTTAAAATTTCAACCCAGGCTAATACCACCATGGCCTAGCACTTAGACCATTAGGCACCCCAGCCTGCCATTTGCATTTGTATTGTGGCTATTAGCAATGAAACTACTGCCATCTGACCAGTTTCTTATAAATACAATTGATTTTCAATATAGCCTCTGTGATAAACTAGCAATTATGAGGCCAAAAATCACAGGGATCACTTTTCTCTTTACATCCAAGCCTAAAGCAGAGCAGTTTAGCCTCAATTCGTGCTAATTCAGCCTTATTATCTCTTCTGAGAATAAGCAGAAAGCTTTGGACTATAAACAGGGAAGATATCTGTCTTCGTGAGAACTAGGCTCCTGTGCCAATAAAAATGATAAAGAATAAAGTGTTTTGTTTCAACTTGATTATTTAACTAAAGCATGTAAGCCCCACATGTAGGATCCCAGAATTACCTAGATGTCTATCATATTCATGATGTAAAAGACAATTTGGATTTGATTTTAAAGTATCCAAGGAAACAAAATCGGGGGGGAAACTGTGATGAAGCGGGAAAAGAAAAGAAACATCCCCATAGCCTTCCAAATATGTTCCACCCACACTCCGGTTTTGGACAAGATTGTCAGAGAAAAAACATTTAACACTCCCTGTCTTTAAAGTTGGACTTGTTTAACTGGCCAGGGTTTAAGAAAATGTTATGTTTATTCTGTGGGAATATTTGTGAAGAACGAATTTAACTTGGCTACTATGAAAGTTGTTTTTGTTGTTTGGGTTTCTTTAATGTTAGTATTTGGGATGACTTTGTTTTCTTTGGGGTGGAGAAAGCCACTTTTCATACAATTTAGTGGTTATATGAAACCACTTCCATTGGACTCTCATGCATTCCACATACTATATATAATATATATATATATATTTCTGCAGGGTTTGTTTTCCCAAAATCCAAGAACTTCTGCATAAAAGTTGCTTAATTTCAGAAGGATTTAAACCACAGGGAGGATAATTCTAGATGACGCTGAACTACAGGGGTTTCCCAAGCAGACTGCATATCATTTCACTTCTCTCATCCGTCTTTACTCCTGTGTCCTGGGACCTCAGTTTAAAAGTCACCTTTTTTGATTCAGTACCCGCTTGAGTTAGAACACTAGACAAATTTTGCCTAAATGCAAAGCCTGAAGCTTCTTCTTCCATGACGACTTCTCCTCACATTCTGACATCCTCTCTCTCAACACACACAATACACACAAACCAAAGAGTCCCAGGATGGCTTGGGATTGTGTTCTGTCCCCTTCAATCTCAAGAATGTCATATAACCTTAAAACAGCTCTAAACCAGACTGTTACACAGATAATAACAAGGTGGTCTGAATACAGACTTTATTCACTAAGTGGCACATGGGAGAGTTATAAGGAGAGGTATAATAAAATATTTTCAGGATTTTTAAAACTTAAGTTACAGGTCACTTTTTATTTTTTATTTTTTAGTTATCAGACAATGTGGAATAAAATGTCCTATAGATAAAGTTTGAAAGTAGAACTTGTGTCTCGATCCAATTCAAAAATGTAAAATTAGACCAGAATGTTGTATATCCACAGACTTTGAAGAGAGTTAAATAAAGGGACTACTTATCATGGTGTGGGCAGGGTGAAGAAAACACACAAAGTAACTTTAAGACCGAGCATGACCAACCCTAGACCTATGGAGCAAGAGGAGGGAGGGTTGAGTCTATGTCACATCTGACAGCAGCTATGGCCTTCGGAAGAAGGTCGAGGTCACAGCAGGAGGGAATCACCAACATCCCTCTCCTCCTGCTTGTCCTCTCATCTGCTCCCATCCCTCCTACTGCCCAAAAAGAACTGGAAGCCAGAGGAAAAAGAGTCTTTTTGTACAGTCCAGACAGGTCTCTCAGGGCACAGCGCAAAGCTCACTGGAGGATGGGACTGCAGGGGCGAATGGAGAATATCCAGCCCAAACACCCTGAAGATTATGCTTAAAAGATGGATGGATAGCTAGCTAGCCAGACAGATGATACATGATTGATAGATGATAGATAGATAGATAGACAGATGATAGATGACAGATAGATAGATAGATAGATGATAGATAGATAGATAGATAGATAGATAGATAGATAGATAGATAGATAGATGATAGATGATAGATAGATGAAGGTCAGCTAGATGATAGATAATAGGTGAGATAGACAGATAGACAGACAGACAACCATAAGTAGTTTATTTAGACACTACTGAATTCAAATATGTTAAAGTGTTGAAAATCCTTTATATCAAATCCACACGAGGCTAAAGTCTAAAAGCCTTCTCCCTCGCCAAAGCCCAACTAAAAACTAAGCTGAAACTATATAGGCAACACCTCTATGAATAAAAATATTTATTAACCAAAGTACTGCTTACTTTCAAAATAAATCATTTTATACTTGGAGAGAAAAGAGATTGTAATCGGATCTTTCCCATTCCGTCTTTGCTCTGGGATTTTAAAAGTCATCCTGCTACATTTTCAATTCAGGCTTAGAAATCAAGACTATGAGATTCTGGGAATTGCGAAAATGATCATTTTACCAATAAAATGGTTTTGAGCTCGGCTGATTATTTTTATAAACTGAACTTAAGTCAGAGGATAAACATTCCTTTTAGGTATCTGTTATTATTCGAAGTATTGCCATACTAAGAAATAAGGGAGAAATCTTTTTTTTAAAAAAAAAGAAAGAAAGAAAAGAAGAAAGAAAAAGAAAATCCAGCTGCATCCATCCACCCTAGAGATAAGCATGAATGGTATTAATAGAGTTAGCTATTTAGCCAAGAAATTGGATGTTTTTTCTAGCCTTAATTGACTCACGAGCAATGAAATGAAATTTGACAAATACCTCATTACCCTAGTCTTAGAGCCCCAGTGGTGGTTCCTACTGAATTCTGACCTGGCGGTCACTGGGGACTTTCTCAAAAAAGCCAAGAGCAGCTCCATCTTCATGATGGGGCAAGGCACTCAACGACTTCTCATCGCACAAGAATATCAACAGAGAACTCGGGGCACTTAGAACCCTGCCCAGGAGCCCATGAAAAGAAGCACGGCGTCCTCACTTTCCATGCGTACATAACCTGTTCGATATCAAATGACCCAAAATGGCTCAACCTACTCTCCATTACGAGATGCTCACCTGCATCATCTTGATGATGAAGCAGCTTTTAGGGAGCGAAAGGGAAAGAGGATTGAAAGCACCAACTTTTAAGCAACTTATCTGACTCAGGCTCCACAGCAGGTTGCAAGACTGGTGACTAATTACAAGAAATATAGGAAAAAATAATTCTCATTTACGAATGAGGAAGTATTCCTCCCCAAGCCACATCAGACAGAGAAGAGCGTAAGTCCAGCTACATGGCCGTTTGCTCACTAAATTTCAGCCATTCCCACAACCTCAGTCCCTCAAGCCCACGAGTCCTTTTTTCATTCCTCTGGAGTCTTGGCCCATTAGTTTCGTTCTATCTGCATATACCTCCCGTGGCTTCTCACCTGGCTCCTTCTCACACCACACCTCCCTCCTCCCTACCCGCTTCATTCTCTCTGACCTTGTATGTGTGAAGGTTTCTGCCCATTTCTCCCTCTAAGTGGTGCGTTGTGTGACAACAGGAAACATCTTTGTGTGCTCTCCTTTCTTACTGTCTAACAGAGGGCCAGGAATGTAGCAGACATTTAATAAATATTTGTTCAATGCATGAATGAAATTCTCATCCGGCTTTAATTATAGAGTAGCCCGCCTGAAGGCATATTCTCTTTCCTTTTTTTTTTCTTTTTTTTTTAATATGGGAAATTATACTAAAACTTTCCCAGAGCTTTTGTACTCACAAGTACTCTGAGCAGGTTTCTGGAATGTTGTAAACAGCAACCGCTTGGCACACCATTCCATCAAAGTGCCTTGCTGCCAATAGAGTAGCGAACTGGGGTGCAGACAGAGGCCGTGTTCAGTTTAGCCAGTGAATGTGCTTTATTTTTATACAGACCTTATCTTCACTGGAGCTCAAGAGAGAGCATATTAATCCTTACAATGTTTTGTGGAGATGGCACTGTTCTCTCGTTAATATCTAATAAAGAGATTAAAGTGGCTCACAAAGAAAACTACTGCCATTTTTAAATTACCGCTGAGAAAACTGCCTGGTCTAGCAGTTGTGGGCAAAGAACCTAGTAGTCATCTTATCAAAAGTCTTAAAGATTTAGGAGGATGAAGAAACGGTACAGAGTTCATTTTCCCATTTCGCTGACTGGCAGAACTTTTTTAACTTCTCTGAGTCTCATTTTGCCCATTTGCAAAACAGGGATAACCCAGGACTTGCAGAGTCATTGTAAGAATAAGAAGAAGATTTGTGTGTGTGTATTATACAAATAAATACCCACATATATGTATGCTTAGCTAAGTTGCACTAAATAAATATGAAATATTAAATAATTTATGAATTTTACTAGTGTTATACCAAAATGTTAGAAGGATACACGAAATATTAAGATGCCAAGTTGTCATACTCAAGATCTCTATATACATAGAGAACTTCGGGATAAGTAGAACTATCAAATAACAAGAAATGTATTAAGTAGATCAAAGAGTATAGCTGAAAAAAGGCTTGCCTAGAAAAACATAAATTACACTAAGTAAAATATTTATAAGAAGAAAAGAAAATGTGATTAAAATACTAAAAGTAAGAGGAATTGTTTGTGAATACGTATCTCTGTGTAAGGTAAGTAGGGAGGTCAACTGAAAAATGTCTAAACAAGACAAACACTTTAAATATTTTGTAACTTCTTAGCTTATAAAATAGCAACATGAACTACATTTAACAGGTACTTTAAAACACTATTTATTCTTAACAGAGGTCCTAGTGGGAGTGCCGTCAGTGTTAGAAGGTCCTCAGTAGCTGTGTCTGGAAGGTCAGAGGGGTAAACCAGCTATGGCTGGTTTTGTATAAAGAACAAAAGAGCCTCCTATGAAAGCAATTTGACCAGGCAACATGAAGTGTGGACATCCGCTATGGTTGTGCTAGTTGTGCAATGCACATGAGCATCTGTCCAAAGAGAAAAATAGAGACTAAAATTTTAACCCAAGCTCCTTTCATCAAACACTGTGTCCCGGTTTGGGGCTGAATGGATCCACAGAGAAGGAGCACCTTATTTTAATTTTCCACCCTATATCTCTGGAGGTAAGATAGGAAAACTCAGTGCTAGAAGAAAAGGAAAAAGTTGTTTTAAATTTCTTCCTTGTTTTCCCTTTTTTTCTACCAGAGATTGTGACCAGAGGAGGAAAAAGTAAATGGTGGAAATATAGAGTTCACCAAAACTTCTCCAATTTATCAAATGCCCACAAGGATAGTATAAAGGAATGGGAGGAGAGTGATCCTTGAAGGAACTGCTGACATCCACTGGGACATGGGACAAATGAACTGGCCTCAGCTGTGGGAGTACCTACCTGGCAGCGGAAGCTAGATGAATGCACAAATACACTGAGCACTGGGACGAGCATCGCTGAGAGGGGCAGGAAAAGAGAATAAATGGCAGCCATCCTGCATTTGCAAGGTTCATGCTCATGGAAAATGGAAAACATAAGTAGTGAGAAATCCAGGGTGACTGCCAGTCTAGGGGTGAACTGCATCAAAATTTCCTAGGATATTTGAAAAACAAAATTCCTAGCTACACTGTCAGAGACGTGGTAAACCTACACTGGGGTCCTGGAAATCTGAATTGCGAAGACTTCCCCCAAATATTACAATTTTTTGAAAACATTTGATCTGGAAGGAGAGCTTGACACAGGGGACTTGGGGACCTGAAGTTCTTGGGGGGTAATCTAGATGGTGGGCAGAAGGGTTGATGTTTCAGTAGGAGGTGAGAAGATAAAACATAAAAATGTTATTTTGTTACAGTTTGCTTAGCTTTATCTTTTAGGTATTCATATCAGGATCACTTAGTATCTTTTGAATGTTTATAGGAGAATTAAGAAAAAAGTTAACAAAAATAAGTTTCTAAAAATATTTGCAAAGAAATCATGAAAACCGAGGGCTAAAAATGTGCAGAACTAATGATATTGGTCTGGATTTTTGCTTTTTGTTTGTTTGTTACAATATTCTCGAGAATTTATAGTAAGCAAGAAAAGTCTCAGATACCTTGAGGGGTTGAGTGCAGGAACAACAGAAATAAAAATCTTAACTTGTAACTTTAGACACCAGTAAAATCATCAGTTTGTAATTTCCTAAAGCTATTCATTACATAATTTCCAGCAAAACAAATTCATCCTTAATAATCCATTTCTTTTGTGAGCACTAGATAACTGAATAAGAGGATAAGAAAGGAATAAAAAACAAAGAAGCTATTGATGAATTCCCCCTGGACTCCAACAGTCAACACGATGAGAGGATCAGAACCACAATACACCACTATTGCTTAAGCACACAAGTATAAACTGTATAGAACCTGTGTCCTCACAGTGAGGATTCAAAACAATGTTAGAATTTAATATATATTTGTATCTAACTCCTGAATTACAAAATTGAAAAGCTTCAGATAACATCCTTTGAGGGAAAATAAAACATTTTCCTTCATTGTCAACGTTTAATGTTATTGAATGAAAGTAAACTTAAAAAAAAAACAAACCAGAAACAGCTTTCTGCTTAGAATCATTTTGTCGGGATTTACAATAGCTAGTGCTGTTTACATCTGGGGCTGAAGAGTTCCTTTGTTCAAAAGGGACTTCCCAACTGGGAATGTGATCTGTTAACACAACATTATTATTAAAAACTCAAAGAGGAGGCACCAATGGCTAACCTATATCCATGTATCCTAAAATGTCCCTGGAGTATAACAATCTAATAATCAATATTTTTAATGAATGAATAAATGAACAGGCCTGATCCGCATATGATGCTGGCTGTTCAACAGACTTCGTATATATGTCATGGGCTCTAAACGTTTCTCTGTGCAACAGCACAGGCTCTTTCCTACCTGTGGCATAGCTATTGTGAAAACTGTCTTGACTTTAGAGTATTTCCTATCTTTTACCCTCCAGGCTATGGAAGATAAAATTTCCTTTTTATTTTTATTTTTTCTGAAGCGATTGTTATGTTATTGCAAAATCAACTAGCTCCATACAGCAGCATAGGAGGGAGAGAAGCCAAGAGGAAAATATATGCCTCCCTCTTCTTCATTTTTTTCTGAAACACCTCTCCCAGATCTCCTTAATCTAGGAACCAGGCCCATCACTCTGGTTTAAAAGGTCTACTCATACGAGGGCACAGGGCAGAGTAGTTGTATCAGCTTTGTTTCTGGATACTTCTTTGAAATGGGCACTGGAGACTAATCATAATAGCAGTACTTCCACTGTAACATAAATTTATCTCTTGCTCCCTTATCTAATGAGATATTACAAGGTCTAGTCATTAATTTAAATGGCTCTGGGTCAACACACTCGATGGCCAAGCCAAGGTGGACACTTAACAATACGTCCTAGAACTTGGTTGTGGTAAGATAACGCTTACATTAATGTTCTTCTCCGGTTTTATTCCTATTTACAAATGAGAGCAAATTATGTTTACATGAAACATTTAATAAATATATAAGTAAAAAATAAGCCAAATACTAACAACCAAATGAGAGTGGGGCTGATCTTGCTAGCAAACAAACCCAAAAATACGTAAAGTAAATGTAGCGATGGGAAAAGTAGAGAAAATGGATTTCATTGGGATCTAAAACTCATTAATGAACAGTCATACCTAAATATATAAGTTACTTGAAATGTTTGATGAATCATGGGGTTTATTTAACCACTTTGTGTCAGAAAACGACTAAGACAGGTATCTCAGTCAGGAGAGCTCAAAGCTTTATCAGATAGATTTCACAATGATCCAATGTGGAAAAATAATTAATAAAAATCTTCTATGTGCCAGTCTTAGAAAAAGTTAGAAAGATGACTCCGAGTTCCAGAGTACTAAGAAACACATCATATGTTTTTTTTTGTTACTACCCACATTATACCAGTTCCCCTAATAATGTCTTTTCTTTTTCCGACGTGAACAAGAACCTGCCACCTGCCACCGCTTTTCACGCTTTTCTGGCCTTCAGCACCAGTATGTGACTGGAATCATAGACATTACAGGTTTTATTTTTGTACATGTATTTTGTGCCTTTTTTTTTTTGCTTGTACTTTTTTTTTTTTGCCTTGCCCTTTTCTTCCTGAAAAGAAGGAAGAGATGGATTGATTATTTGCTATTTCTTTTTCTTTTTCTGCACACTGCCTGAACCCAGAAAGGCTCTTGGGGATCTTCCTGGGTTGGATCTTCACTCAGTCAGATCTCAGGAAAGGATTTTACCTTTCCACCACCCTGTTCACATGCCCCAGTGAAAGCGGGAAAATATCATAAAATCCATCAGCCTTACGACACCCCCTAATAATAATGAAGCAACTAATTGTGTGCAGAGTTAAACAATTTGCCCGAAACCCAGGCAGCTAAGGAGGAACAAAACAGGACTATTTTTTCCCCTCTCCCAGCCGGGGACAGCACATACTAGGACAGGTCTAAACTCCCACTCCATGGTTTGCTTGCTGTTCAGCTCACCCCCTGCAGCAGGAGACACTCGTGAGGGGTCAAACAACCTTATTTCCTGCCTTCCTTTGGGATCCTAAGACTATTTTCGTTCAGGTTAACATTAACCCAATCTTCCAGGAATAATTAGTACCAGGGGTTTTTGTGAACCGGGGCGCATGATTGTTGATGGATTCTGGGATTACACGGTGACAAAGGCAGAGCACTGCTGCTGCGCTTCTGGTTGTTTGTAATGTTGAGGCTTACTTGAATGCCCCCCCTATGAGCCTGCCTTGCCTTACTTACACACACACACACGCACACACACCCGCACACTGCTTTTTTTACCACACACTTTTTTACCCCCACTGCACACACACATCCCTCTGACATAGGGATCATTTCCCTTTTGAGGCCTTAGATATGAGATAATGAAATAACCTGCTCAAGGTCAAGGAGTTGCTAAATGGTTGAGCTAGGACATCCACAATCTCTGTCTTATTTCAAAGCCCATTGCCTTGATGCGATTACACACACTGCCTCCAGTAAAGGAAAATGAGCTCCTCTTCACAAAATATCTGGGGACTCCTACCCTATGAAATAACGGAGTATGCTTGCAGTGGGCCTCTCTAATAAGGAGTCACCCTGGTTTCCTTTGATCAGAAAGAATGCTTCAGAAGTGCATGGTGTTTACAATGTCTTGCTCCAGGAATTGCTTTCTTTCCACTGAGATGTGAAACTACAAACTAGTTGCTTTGGGTAATTAAAGATCCTTTACACCAACTGAATGTGTCAACAGCAAATGTCCTGGGTAAATTTCAAGTAAGTAATTACATTCTGCCAATCTAAAATGCCTTTCTTAATTTCATTCCCCTAACATATTCACTTACTGTATCTTTTAGTGTGGCTGGAGATAATTCTAAAATAACTAAGACAACACAGTCAGTTGTCCCAAATAAGAATGAGAAAATAGAATTTCATTTGAAGAGTGTGGCAACTTCTTCTATATCACTGGATAGAAGCCAACATATAAATGTTGGGAGTCCATTTATCCCCCTACATATCAAGATTCCCCATAGCTAGCTAATTCAAGCAACTAGAAATGAAAGCTGATTATATCTTCCTTTTCTATTTCACCCTTACCTGCTATAGTGTAGGTAAATCAATTTATTCACATTATAAGAACTTTGCACTCCTTGGAGAAAAAAACTCTATTGAAATATTACATTTATAGCTACAGACAACCTAATACCCAAGATATTTTTAAAAGAGCTGTACTCTAGAAAATAAAGTGTCATCCTAAAATCCATCACACATGTTTTATTATAACAAGCCATGTTATGCCCCACAGGGAAAAAAAATCTCAACAGCAAGCCATAATTTGCAAGATATTTTTCTCACAGGACTTAGTAAGGGAGGATTTCCCTGAAGTAGATCATTTTTAAATTTACTGGCAAATCAGTTGGATAAGTACATAGCACAAGTAGAAAAACTACATAATATTCCATAAATTAATTTCCCAAGTGACAGCCCTCAAAGAATTTACTTTTTATAACTAATCTTCCTCACTCAAGAATATGAGATATAATCAAACAATTTGTAAACTCATAATCTAGCTAATAATTCTATAATTGCTATGGAAGCAAATAAGACAATTGTTAATCCTATCGAAAAGCACTTGAAGCGGTTTTATAAAAGGCTTCCCACACCCAACTAACACACCCACCACACACACACACACACTGCTGATCTCACTTCCAAAAGTAGTTTTGGGGCTATGCTTCAGCATTTTGAGTAATATAAAGGCAGAAAAATTGGCATAGAAATCCATGGTCCTTTCCATTTTTAAAGAGCATGAATGTTTCTTATTTCATTAATTCCATGAAAATTATACATTTTTCATACCGTAAAAAAAAAATCATAAAACAGAATCACTAACTATAAAAAATTGTCTTTCTCCAATTCAAGTGTATAGTTCTTCACAATGACCAAATAGAGCCCTATCATTTTAAACTTAGTAAAAGGTTTAGAGTTCACAGCCACATTCAAATGCAAATAAGTGGCAAATTGTTGCATTATAAGCTTGAAGCTATTCTTTAGGAACAGAAGATGCCACGTGGCCCAGAGCATCCCCAGATTCAATCATGAAACTGATTCCAATTGATCTTAACTAAAATTCTTTGTTCCCTTCTGGAAGTCTCTAGACTTGGGACTTGGCCGGAATTATATCCATGTTCTAAAACACAATTGCCAGGTGAATAGTTTAGTGAAAGTTTAAGTGTGTGTGTGGTGTGTGTGCAGTGTGTGTGTGTGTGTGTGTGTGTGTGTGTGTCTGTGTGTGTCTGTGTCTGTGTGTCTGTGTGTCTGTGTCTGTGTGCAATTATCCGAGAAGATGCCAGGATCCTCAGCAGTCCTCAGTCTATAGTTAGTGGAGATAAAAAGCGAGAAGTTGAAGAGACTTAATGGAGTCAGAGGTGAACCTAGAATGCAAGCCTAGAGGCTCCTAAGCCAGCTCTTTGGTCTACCCATGCTGCTATATAGCAAATTATTCCCTTCTTTTACTTGCCTATACAATATAAACTCCTGGGACACAGAACTAGCCTTTCTAATCTTAATTCAGTAAAACCTATCTTGATCGTAATCTTGCAGGAAAAATATCCTCAATGAATGTTTACTGAACTACACTCAATTCTTTGTCTAGCATTATCAAGCCAATCCTAACCTTTCTCACACTGTCTTTCATTGTTTCCAACCTTAACTCCATATCTCTGTCACTAACATTCTAAAAAAAGCAATACAGAGCTCCCTTCTCCTTTAGAAAATTAACTTTAGATTTTTTTTCTTCCTGCAAATGAGTTAATGAGAAGGTCATGAGGACTTTCAAGGGCTCAATCATCCTTTTGTTCATTGGTCATTTCTAAGTTTAAAAAAGTCAATAATTTCTCTGCAACTGTAAAGGTTTTGACAGCTACACAGTCACTGCAAAAATATGCTCCAGGCCCTGAAGTAATTCATCTCATTAAAGCCTAACCTTTGACAGAAAAAAAATGGTAAGGCATTAAATATTTTACATGCTTCTCATGGCAAAATGTTGCTCCTCCATAAAAAAGCGATCCAGCAAAGACATTGGAAGATAAAAGAGGTTTTATACAAGAACAGGAAATCAATAGCCATAAGATGATCATGATTATCTGGCGATGTTACTAAAATGTCCAATAAACTGTCCACAAATGATTTTAGATGACCACATAATAGAGAGAACTAAACTCACACATCTCATTTTCCTATCAATTAAACAGCAACAATGATAAAGACAAATGTAAATTTCTCCTTAGCAAAATACTTTTTTTTTTTTTAATTGCAATTGGCTATGATCTTAGAAGAAGCAATGGTTAGGAGTATCCTTGGCTTATTCCTTATTTTAGGAGAAAGCAAATAGGAGACACTAGCATCTACTGAATGCCTATTTTGTCCCACATAATTGTTCATGCCTTATCAAACATAATCCTCACAACTTAATGTGCTATTATTATCCTCATTTTGCAGAGGATAGTGCTAAGAGAGATCAAACATTTTGTTCAATGTTATACAAAGTCAATGGGCAAACTAGAATGTGAATAGTATACTTTCCAAAAATATCAAAAGATCCAGATACAGAAGAATAAGAACATTTTTTAAAATTTCTAGAATATGAAGGGTAATATCTATCACCTAAAATTCAAATACAGAGAGTACACATTAATGTTTCAATATTAGGACACTGCAAAAGTAGCACATATTTCTAGAAAAGGTAATCCATTAGAGCATTTTCAGATCCAAGATTTCCAATTAATAACCTTGTTTGAAGCTCTTATGCCCAGAATGATACTATTCCTTCCATTCTTTGCATCTGATACAGAAAATCTCAGAAGATATTTCATCTTATGATTTAGGGACTTTATCTTCAAACTACTCCATACCCAGTGGCTTCTGAATAAAGAAAGGTTATTCAAACCTAGTTTCATTAGATTTTGTGAAAAAGAAGGCATATACTAAATGTATCCCCATGAATTGGGAAAAAAAAATTACCAACCAATTAAAGAATGGCAAGAGTGTAGGAGTTTACATTGGCTCTCTGTATAAATGATTTCAACATCTTCCACAAGGGGAAAAATGGCAGATTAGGTAAATATCTCATCACCTAATAAATTTGGCTGCAAGTTTAATCAGTTGATAGATAGTAACATGCTTTCCTTATGAACCAATACATGGAATTCTTATCAAATACTTATTAAATACTTTTATTATTCTCAGCACTCCAAACAAATACCACTAATGAATAATTTACACTGACATCTATCACTCAGATGTCAGTTCTGCATGTAACAGAAACCTCGGATAACAGTGATTTATTACGTCGTGTAAATGAGATCCAGAGGCAGGCAGATCGGGGCTGGTGTCATGACTCCACAATGTTCTCGGGACCCAAGATCCCTTTATTTTTTCCTGCAGACCTCAGCACTAAATTCCATATTCAAGTTCACCTTATCGTTTAAGTTTGATCTATCCTGTCATCATGTAATAGTTAGGGTTTTATTAGAAACAAAATCAGTATAAGTGATGTAAAGAGATTTATGATAGGGATTAGATATTGTGTAATTGTGGGCGCTGGCTAATTAGTCCATGAGAGTCTATTGCCCCTGCATATGATGCTGGACCCACAGTCAGCTAAGATCGTAGTCAGGAAAGGAAGGTGGATGTGAAGTGAGGAAAAGCAGAACAAACTAGTGCACGAAGACAAGCTGAAATTCATGAAGACAAACCAGAACCTACATTAGTCTCTCAGAACCTCCGAGAACCCAACTTTCGTTATGAGGGTGACCTGAGAAGGCCTAGAACACTTTGTCATGGAACTCCGCAGAAGCCTGAAGACATCCAGGATTCAAGGAAGATAAAAGAGATCCAGCTGCTCCCCCACTTTGTGGCTACTGGGGTTTAAACAGTGATATTGACATTCTATATGGAAAGAAAAAAAGGTATATTCCACATCTAAATCTGCTTCTTTTTTTTAACCTCAACAAATTTTTAAGTATAGTATTGTTAACTATAAGCATAGTGTAGTATAGCATATATCTAGAATTTTTTCATCTTGCATGACAGAAACTCTCTACCCATTAAACAGAAACTCTCCATTTCACTCTCCCCTCCGCCTCTGGAAACCACCATTCTAATTTCTGTTTCTGTGATGTGACTAATCTGGATACTTCGTATAAGTGAAATTATGCGGTATCTGTCCTTTAGCAACTAGCTTATTTCACTTAGCATTGTGTCCTGAAGATTCATCGCATTGTAGCATATGACATATTATGCTGAATTATTTATAGCTGAATAATATTTCATTTTATGTATGTATCACATTTTCTTTATGCATCGATGTACATTTGGGTTGTTTGCACCTCCTGGTTATTATAAATAGCACTGCAGTAAATGTGGGAGTGCAAATATCTCTTAGAGATCTTGATTTCAATTCTTTGGGATCAACATCCAGAAATAAGATTGCTGGCTCTATTGTGGTTCTATTTTTAGATTTTATTTATTTATTTGTTTGTTTATTCATTCATTCATTCATTCATTCATTCATTCATTCAGAAACCTCTATATATTTTTTCCAGCGTGGTTGCACCATTTTACAATGTACCAAGAGTACAATAGGGTTCGAGTTTCTCTACATCTTCACCAACTCTTGTTTGTTTGTTTTTTTAAAATAACAACCATCCTAACAGATATGAAGTGATATTTCATTGTGGTTTTGATTTGCATTTTCCTAATGATTAGTGATCTTGAGCATCTTTTCATATATCTGT